>NC_026145.1:8871024-8893225 GCF_000512975.1 Sesamum indicum
GTGAAGAAAAAAGAGGTTGGGGGGGGGGGGTTTGGTGTAAAAGATATGTGGAGGCTGATCACTTTTGATTACTATTATAGATATTATTATTTATTTTAATTTGTAGTATGTCAAAGTTTGTTTGCGTTCTAATAAAAATAAAATAATATTATTACTGAAGTATAGT
Source organism: Sesamum indicum (assembly GCF_000512975.1). Taxonomy (NCBI): domain Eukaryota; kingdom Viridiplantae; phylum Streptophyta; class Magnoliopsida; order Lamiales; family Pedaliaceae; genus Sesamum; species Sesamum indicum. The sequence goes on from NC_026145.1 coordinate 8,871,191, forward strand.
AATTTTTCATGCCTGAAAAAAAAATATATTAACTGTTGTAATAGAACTTTATTACGTCATCCACATGTATGGTTTTATTAGCTAATTTTATGATAAATTTTAATCCACATTGGATTTGATCGGATTTAAATTAATTATATAATGACAAGTAATATAAATATTTATCGTATGATTGGTGTTAGGTTAATAAAAAGTAATCTATCACATGATAAATATAACACACTTACTCTCAATTGATATGATTCAACTGTACTTATTCACCTATGACTTTTTTAATTTTATGCTATTTTGGATAATTTGTTATCAGTATCAGTAAACTAAATACTATATACGTATTGGTGTGACACCATTGCGTAACAACAAAATAAAATAATTTTTATCTGACCGTAATCATATACGCTGATTTAGATGTATTGATATTATTTTACCCTTTTCGAGACGGCCCAATTTATTTATCTGTTATGGTAGAATTAACATAATATATTTTTTTTCAATTTTTTGCCGTCCTTAATCATTCTTTATCCATTAGCAAAGCATAAATCGACTCTATCTCATACCACATCAACAGGTGGCAATGAATCGCTAGATCATACATGATAATCATTTTGCAAGAATTGTTAATTACATAAACACCTCTTGCTTTTTTATAAAATTACAGCTATACCTTATGAGGTTATAGTTATAATTATAACTACCCCTGTTCAAATGCAGAACTTACAGAAACACCCCTCAGCAAGTGTAGTTGTAATTCTGTACAACACAGGGGGTATTTGTGTAATCTGACCTAATTTCAGGGGGGCGAAAATGTAAATTACCCTATAATTTAATAAATCTATTGCAAATGGACGATGCAGAATTTGCAGCGAAATCGTCTAGCAGATATGGTTGAGATCGCATGACTTGGGTCAAGTTCCATCAAAACTTATAGAGTATGTTTGGTTTTGATTTTAGATGGGCCAAAATATAGAGTATGTTTGGTTTGCTTAGTTTTGTAAGTTTTGAATATATTTTTTATTATCTTAAAATAGTTTTAATTACTTTTTCCAAAAAATAATATTTATTTTAAATCACTCACAACTAAATAAATTATATATATTTTTATACATATGTATATAAATATATATTAAAAATACACGATTTGACAATGAACAGTACTTTTTGTCTCCCCACTACCCAACATCAAACATACCATACTTATTTTATATTATCTCTAAAAACAAATCCAAACATACACAATATCTCTAACTTATTTTTATTTATCTTTGTTTTTCTCTCTCTATCTCCACAAAATACCCTAAAACAAGTTAAAAACAAAACCAAACATTATGATAGTGCTTGTTTTACTTTATGTGAGTTTATTATAATATTACTGCTATTTAATATATTGATCGAATCGATATATGAATGGGATGCGAATTTATTGAAAGAGGTGATAAAAGGAAAGTGGAGAGGAGGGGGGAAAGGTAGTGGGAAATGGTTGATTAAAGGGATCGGCTGGGTAATGAATTCACATGTGTTCATTAAAGAAGAAAGCAATACACAAAAAAGAAATTCACAAAGCAAAGCACGCGTGTGTTGATTTTCATTATACTCCAAAATTAAAATAAATAATTTAAAAAAAAAAAAAAGAAAGAAAGAAAATGACATCTTCATTATTACTGTTACTTTCATAATTTCAAAACGGGTCTTGACTTTCATGACCCGTAATTTAAAAAAAAAAAAAAGAAAGAAAGAAAATGACATCTTCATTATTACTGTTACTTTCATAATAACGGAACGGGTCTTGACTTTCATGACCCGTTGAAATGCATACTCAATGTCTGTGTACAAATATAATAATATTTTTATTTAATTAATTCAATTTAATTGAGTAAAATAAAATAAAGAGAATAAATAAATGAAAAAAATTCGATATATAAACAAGAATGTAGATTAGTGAAATAATAATTTGAAAGAAAATAAATAAATAAATAAATTTTAAAATAAAAATTTCAGACCAAAAATCATAAGACACCAAAACTACCTTCTTCAATTATATATAGTATAGATTTTTTTTTAACTAGTCGTCGTGATGCACCTTTTTTTGCATGAATACAATAAATAATTTTTTATATTTTAAAATATATTATAAATAATATAAAATATATTAATTAGTCAGGTAAATTGATGTCAATTTAAAAAAATTTAAATAAATTAGTTATTTTATCAATCGAGTGTTATTTTTGGGATCATAAAAAATTAATGCCGTAGGGTCAAAATCACTATTTTGTGTCTAAAGCATCTTTTTTTATTTATTTATAATAGTATAAATAAAAAATAGTTTTCTTTTCAATTAAAACATAGGCACACAAAGAAAAAGGATGTTTGACCAATAAATTACTGAATTTTAATTAATTAAACACCTTTTTCACATGGCTATAATATTTGATCAGCTTATGTTTGTTCATAGGGGGAATCTTGAAATTATATTTTTAGAAGGAATAAATGAACGCAACCCCTTGTGAAATGAGTAAGTTATACCTTTATGAAAAAATAAATAGTAATTTATCTCCTTGTATTTTTTAAAATACAACAATTTACCCCCTTATGATTTTTAAAATGAAACAATCTACCTCCCTGTATAAGGATGTAAATTGCTTCATTTTAAAAAGTACACGGGGTAAGTTGCTATAAGGGGGTCAAATGATTTCAGGCGTTGGATTAACGAATTTAAATTTGAGAAAAAAATTTAAAAAATAATAATTTTAACTAATTTTTAAATTCATATAATATGAGTAAAAATAGCTCAAAATGATAATCGAGTGATTTTAGATAATTTGAAACATCGAATTATCTAAATAATCATAGTGGATTCTTTTTATTTTTTTTAATAGAAACAATAATTAAGACAAATATCTGTACGTCTCGTAGAATTCGAACACATAACTTCAAACTTGTTTATGAAATTTCACCCTTACCAACTAATGGGCTATGACATCAATGGTAGTATAGTTGGACTTGAAATCATTAGCTTCATATACATTGATACTAACACACTGTCAGATAATTTGATAGTAAATGGATTGAAAATCTATCAAAATACAGTAAAATATAACTGAAAATTGAAATTGAAAATTTTGAACTCTTTTGTAACATAAAATTATCCAAACAAATACAGTAAAAGTTTATTACAGACTTGAAATTTTTGACATAGCCGCAAGTACGGTACGCCGTCTCTGTGTGCATATAATAAATAATAATTTATATTTTAAAATATATTATTAATAGAAAATTATATGTATAAACCAATACATCATATTTTTAAAAAGTCGAAATAAAAAAGAAAGAAAGCAACAACAAAAAAAAGAAAATCAACTTAGGAGTATTATTGGTATGACAATAAAATTAGTATTGAAGTGTCATAACTGCCATTTGTAAGAGAAAAAAAAAAAACAAAAGACTTTCTTTTTATACAGTATAGATTAAATCCATTATTCCAAACAACACATATAGACTGTGCAAAGCAGTCCAATTTCAAAGATTAGTCAACAAGAGTTGGGCCTTAAAGTCCTCTAAAGAACTTGGGCCTCTAGGAAGTACCCCCAATACACTAACTGAAAGGCCTGCTGCACATTTGGGTTAGTCCGATTTGATTACTGATCGTGCTAATAAGATTCTGGTTCAGTTGGCGAAATTGAAGTCTCATAATCAAAAGATTGCATAGGGGTAAAAAGATCCAAAAATCTAACAGAGGACTAAAAGTAAGCAATTTCGTAAGTTACTGGACCTAAACAAAAATAGACATAATTATCGGACTAAAATAATACTTTTCCCTAATTGAACACGAATTCAATTAGAACAGTATGATATTTTCACATATATTATACTATATTTTTGCTAATTGAATCAAATAGTTAAAATTAAATTTCTATCTCCAACAATGAAAATTTTCAATTTTAAAAATCTCACACCATTTAAAATAAAAATTTAATAACACCAACATTCAGTTTACTTTGAAGGACACTTTAGTTATTTTCATCAAAGTTATGTACAGGTATTATCAGCAGAAATGATAAAAAATTGGTCAAAATTATGTTCATAAGTAATAGAGTAAATAAAAATAATATTTATATTCTTTTGTCCGCACAATTTTGGGCGGAATCAAAATTGGGCTGTGGAGGGATTTCATATACATTCAATTTTACTTCTACTGCATCTATTCTCCTTAACCAATCACCAAACTTATTCTTATACACCCGTTTTTACTTTCAGTTTTCTTATACACCCATTTTTCGCCCCAACCAAACAAAGTAAGATGGTAAAAGGAATTGGCATTTAAAGTATGCGATCGAAAAAGGAAATGGTAAATTACAATGGGAACCCCTAAAGTTTGTCGTAATTATAATTAACTCCTCGTGTTTAAAGATTACAAAATCTTCTCTAGAAATAACGATAATTCAACAAATATCCCTTACAATGAGTTATCACGAGCGGGTATTTGTTAGATGATCGATAATACTTAAAATTATTTATAATTTTTCAAATAATAAAAGAATAAGTGTAAATAACAAGCAAACCTCATGCAGCTTGTTGTAATTTACCCACAATGGAACAAAAGGTAGGGTGGAGAATGTACTAAGTGATAAGTAGGGGGACTAGATTTGCAATATGCAGTGGAAAAACCGGTATGTCTACTCCACCTATACGTTATCAGTAACGAATATACTCTCTACACGTATCGAATGCTTCCCAGCACTCAACTAAAAATTTGCATCGAAAACTCCGTCACTCACTGCCAATCGATTCATATATAAACCATCACTCACACGGATACTTGTTGCTATCACTACTGACAGCAAAGCAGAACAAGAAATCTCTCTGACTGCACGAAGAACCGAGAAGCAAAGATGGGATTGAAGGTATGATGCTGTAAAACCGAGTGACTTTGTTGCTGAAACTTGAGTGACTGCTGTTTTTGTTTATTTTTTATTTTTTGTGAATTGTTTGCTGATATGATTGGTTGATTTAATTTTAGATTATGTAGTGGAATTGGATTAGGGATTTGTATTTGATGTATGATAAATGATTGTTGGAAGTGCAGTGGAATCAGGTCTTTAATTGAGATCTATGGGATTTGTGGAGTCGATAGGGTGAATTGCACTACTTTGTTGTTCAATCGGTGCTGAATTTGCCTGTACTAGTGACTGCAGCAAAAGCGTGTGGTGGATTTTGAGTATGTTACAGTCCCGTGCTTGAGATTCATGGAGGAATCGTGTTATTGTGAAAATATTGCTTGGTTTTACTGTTATATTGCTTTCAACATAGAGATTTGTGTGATCTGGAAAAGTTACAATCCATTTGCTGAATTTGAAGTGTAATATGGATGCAGGAAGAGTTTGAGGAGTATGCTGAGAAAGCCAAGACCTTGCCTGAGAATACCACCAATGAGAACAAACTAATTCTCTATGGACTGTTCAAGCAAGCCACAGTTGGAAATGTTAACACAAGTTAGTGATTCAACTTTAACAGTTTGCATCACATTTTCTTTGTAATTGCCCAGAAGTCAGAGTTCTTGAGGTTTCTTTGGTATATTACAAAATAGCTTTTAATTATGGAGAATTACGTCAACACACTAGCAGTCATGTTTTATATTACAGACTTGCATCGTTTCCGCATGCAGGAAAATTTGCAAAGTGAAACATGACTACATGGGGTGCATTGTAATTCGATGAACTTTTGTACAAAGTCTGAATCTTGGGGGGTTTATATAAATATACCCTAGAATGATTCACAGTTTTGCTCTGTGTGCCGGTTCAAATTAGGTTTACTTTGTGTCGATCTGCAGGCCGTCCTGGTATCTTTAACATGAGGGATAGAGCAAAGTGGGATGCTTGGAAGACTGTTGAAGGTATTTGATGAAAAGCTCTTGAGCTTGTCCGCACAATAATCTAATAACTCCCATCTTAATTCTTGACCACCTTGTTGTACCACTTATGGCAGGAAAATCCCAGGAGGAAGCGATGAGCGATTATATCACTAAGGTGAAGCAGTTGCTGGAAGAAGCTTCTGCTTCAAGCTGATTGCAACTTCAATTTAATTATCATTAGTGAGTGACTTGCTTGTACCAGAAGTTTGAAACAAAAAAATGCGACAACCTATGATCTGTGTGGTTTTTAATTTTTATAGTCTGCGTGTTTTGGCTGTTCCTTTATGCTTGAATTCAACGGGGTTGTATCGTTCTAGAATACTACAATTATGATGGTTATGTTCTGTTTTCAGGTCATTTTGATATTAACTGGTAATATCCAAACGGAGTCAGTGTTTCCAATTGCTGCATTCTTACAATGGTGAATCAAGATTGAGTATATGTTGATTCTCCTACTACTTGTATTGTTTGGACGATTGATGAATTTCAAGTCAAGTCTAGTCAAATTGACCATATTTGGTTTAGCATTACAATATAGGCAAGATAGATTTTAAAAAATCATAAAGCAAAAGTGTTTTTAGATGCTTACTTCTGCATCTTTAGAAGTCGCACAGGCGTTTTATCCCCATGAAGGCATGAACACTCTCTCAAAAGCGATTCCCCCCTTGAGACACTCATGATTTTCAACCCGTTGGATATTTCAGAAATGGGCTCCTAAACCGACTGTGGAATTAAAGTCCAATTGGATTGGATAGAGTTTGGTTGGACATAAATTATTATATGACAAATACAATATACTTGCAATGTAATTGATGAATAAATTAAGAAAAGTCGCAAATTGTAAAACAAGTATAACAGTTGCTAATCGATTGGTTTGATTAAATCAAAATTAATTTGAGTAAGAATTTTTTAAGAGCTATGGTCCCCCAATGCCAAGAGAACGACAGATTTCAAAGGAAGGGTTATCCACAGAGTTCAGGACCACCAACCTTCACATAGCTATCACAACTTGGGAAACCGTTGAAAGCTTCCAACGCACATGGCCAGAGAAACCATGATAACTAAATTTTGTCCTGAATAGAGGCTTCTGTCTTCTCTTGGAATTTGATGTTATTGCCAAAAGCTGGCGATCATGAGTTATATTCATAGAAACTTCATGAGCTGGTGGAACTGGATCTCCCAACATGGTCCCCGACCAAAAGGTGGTCGAGGGACCATGAACCACAAACCATCAGACAACACTCTTGCTCGTAAAGAGCTGCAGATGGTTCAACAGTTCAAAGAACTAACTCCAAGGAAAACTGTGGTCCGCGGGCGGACCACAGTCGAGCAATATGCTATAAGCCAGATGATTTTCGAAAACTTCATCAGCATGAATATGAAAACAGCAATAGAGGGACTGTACATTTTCTTGATTGCTACTTAATCGAATAGTTGGATTGTTAATTATTACTGAACAAAGGGGTACCTCGAGACGTAATAATCCCGTGCACGAGAGGCCCCGTCTCGGGCCAATATTCCTTCGAGATCACCAATAATTCTAGCCAGCCATATCTCCAAGTTTCTCTGGATTTCTTTGAAGTTGTTTCGGATAGAGTCCAATGACCGTCTTGTGGCAAGTTTAGCTGTCTGGCCTTGGAGCTCATCCCCATTGTAACTCTTTCCTGTCTCACTTTGTAATGCCGTCAGTTTCTGGTTAGTTTCAGATGCACGTTGCTGTAGTCTAAACGCTTCAAGCAGAAACTCGGTTTGCCTTTGCGTCCGAAATTCTGAACTCACGTTGGCTTCGCAGGGATCATTGGCTTGCTTTAGGAAAAAGCCCTCATATCAGAAAATGAAGAGATTGACAGAAATGAGAGTACAATGATTCTTATGCTCAAACTGAAGTAATTGTGCTTATATGGATTCTTGAACAAGTTTGTATCAAAATGCATCAAAGGATTGAAAATAAAGTTGTTACCATTCTCCTGCAGAGGTCGTCGATTTTTCCTGCCAACGTTTGATACCTTTTGGCCTGCTTTCGCATTTGCGATGGCAGCTTGGACAGATCTGCCTTACTGATCCTTTCTAAATTCAGTAGTTCTTGCTCGAGCAATTTCAATTTTAGGGAAATTCCAGTGGAGTCACCATCTACCTTCCAAGGGGATTCCCTTCTGAACAAGAAATAGTTGTGGCCTTTGCATTATTCACAGCATGTTTAGAATCAGACAATCTGGAAAGCTGCAAATTGATACCGATATTTTACGTACCTAGATACAAAATGTTTCATATGGTAAAGTGATTCGACAGAAGAATCATACTGCATATCCTGCATGCGAAACATCCAAAATCAGCATCCATCAAGAATTCGAAACAAATGTTTGATTCGATGACACTTTTCCAGAGACTTCTCCGTAAAAGATAAGCGTTGGAGAGGAAATGTTATGATATGCGCAGGCTAACAAATAAATATATGGGTCTCATCAAGAATCCACAACCACGTTCATTTTAAGTTTTAAGCCTTTTCCAGTGCCAAGAAGTCCCATCAAAGAGATCGAGTGATATCAAACAATCGCACACTGTTTCAGAGAAAGACTTTCGAACTGATCACATAAATGGCATCTATCAACAGTATGTAGTAAAGAACATCTATGAACAGAAGCAGGCAACTATACATGAAAAATAAACGACACATTGTACCAATTTAGATGCTGACTCAAGAAAAGCCTAAATACAATGTACTTGAGATAATTCATCATAAAAATAGATCGATTGTGCTGTACCCTATCAAGGAAGTTCATTGACAGGTGCCCTTACAGGCAAGCAATGTATTATTAACTTTGAGCAGTAACAGATCAAGAATCAGTTGTCTGGCAATGATTAAACTCTCCTTCAGATTTTCCTTCACGAGAACTTCATTGGACAGAAGAGGATGCAAGGCTCCGCCAATGAGAAATATGGACGGATTCAAAAGATGCAAAGAGGATGCCCATGAAAGCGTCTGTCAGCAGGTGGTCCAAGTATCATATGAGAAGAAAAAGATAGAAAAGCTGAAGCTCAACAGCATTCAATGAGAATAGAAAAAACTTCTATGGACTCCCTTGTCATGATCTGAAGAGTTGAATAAGGACAAAGATTTTGGGAACTGAGGATAAGAGACCAGACAAAAGAGACAAAACTGTGCACTTCTTAACAAAGTTTAATGATTATGGTTTACTGCAAGAAACACCAAAACTTGAATAATTTGAATTTGAATTTGACCGCGAACTATGTTATCTTTTCTGGAATACAGCCCTTGTTGTTTCACAAAATTCAAGCCTCAGTCAAATTCAGTGAGAAAAAAGAGAATGCCGCGAAATCACAACGATAGAAGTGCAAACAAGTAAAAAGTACGTTACTGCTGTCCTATAGGATTTTCACACTGGGAAATGTCTTCACAATAATCTGAGTATAAATGCTACTAAACATATCCTTTTCAATATTTGTGACTGAGCAATTACCTACAGCTCATGGTTTGGCACATCAATTATCAATAAAAAAAGTAAAGTAAGATTAGTACATTGTGGTAAAACGCACCAACCAATGTATTACTTTAAATTGATAGAATGAATGAATACACAACGCACCGAAACATGTTTCCAGTAGACTATCCTAGTTGCATAATACTCAATTTGCAGTAAAGTAATGGTTCTTTTACCCTACCAAAAAGAGGAAAACCAAGCAGAAACTGGAAAAAGATAGCGACTCGATTAGCGGGCACAAAAGTTCACAGAAGAGGAAACCCTTTGTGTGCAGATCACATTTATGAAAATAAGAATACTTCTAGTTCTTTATGGAGTCAAATTATATAAAGACCCTAGACATTTAGGTACTATACACAGCATTTCTTGGTGGGGTCAGCCTTTAGTGTGGCATCTCCATGGCCATAATATCCTGAGCACATTATTAGTTCTTAACACTGATGAGTAATTTTAAGAAAGTTGACCACTTCAAACCTCAAGATTCAAAAGGCATACATGATGAAGTAGGAAAGGAGAATAGAAGAAAATAAAAAAAGAAACAAAAGTCCAGCCTGCATCAGAATGCAAACCTCAGCAGATCCCACAAAAATGTAAAGAGATACTCAATTTCAAGAAAACTTCGGTGCCCCTTTTGATCAAATAGACAAAGATTTTCTTGAATTTGGTTGCATATTAGGAGCTTAAAGAGAAAACAGTAAGGCCTTCCTGCAACAGCTCTAGACCCCAATATGAACACAAAACAATGAAATGGAGAAGGAATACAAGAACTTTTACCTGCCAGAGACTTGCGTTCTCAGACCAGAATTTTGAAGCAGCAGAATTCAAGAAATCTGAGCTAAACCCACTATTACTCTGACCATAAACAGACCCAATTTCATCCACCCCACCTCCAGTAAAGCACTCCTCAACACCCAAATCCGGCCCTTCTGAGACCTCAGCTTTGCCATATCTCAACCCCATATCACTGTAGCACTCCGCAACACCATCCTCCATCTCACAGTTACTTCTGCTCATAAAATTCAGTATTTCATCTCTTTCACTGATTTCCCTCTTTAAATCCTCAATATTAGCCTTCAACTCAGCTTCCACTCTTTCAAAGTCTTCAACTTTACCCTTCAAATATGCTATTTCCTCATTGCACTCATCGATCTGCTGCAGCAGCCTCTTCTCTTCCTGCTGCCAAGAATGCCTGTGGCTTGCAAAGATTTCAACAACTCTTGCATTTGCTTTTGAGTCCTCCTTCCTTCTTGAGTGGAGCTGCTTCAGCTGCTCCTCTGCTTGCATAAGCTTAAAGGAGAGAACTTTGTTCTTGTTTTGGAGTGTTGTGATTAATGGGATTGAGTTTCTTGGTAACAACCCAAGAAAGATTGTGAAACTGAGGCCTAAATATGAGGACAAGAGCTTACCATAATGCTCATCATCATCGTAGAGTCTTTGTTCTCGGGATTCATGGTTTTCCTCTTCTTGTTCTTGGGCAGCCATTACTCTGAACTTTGTCTTTGCTTTGAATTATGTCTGGATTTCCAGGGAGAGTACCTCTTTGTGGGGTGTTGGTCTTTTGGGGTAGTTGGTTTTACTGGAGTAGCTTTGGTTAAGTTGTATGTACTTGTGGGCTTTTAGGTGTTCTTTTTGGCCTCTTTTGAGTGTCTACTCTTTTTTGTTTTCTTTGCATTCAGTTTCTCTGGATGGATGACTGTTTCCTTTTTGGTTTAATTGCTGCTTTGGTCTCTCCATATTGGGGAATTTGCATTGGCAGAAAGCTCTTTGGTTCTTTTAGTTCTGCAAGCATACAATGCCACTAATGAGAGTCTAAAACTATATCAAGTGCTCAAACATAAACATTCATCATTTGAACCATGCATAATTAATTCTGTAGGGATAATTACATATACACCCTTAACCCATGATTTGTTTACATAAATAATCTATGTCTATTGCATAATTATAAAAATCACACGTAACAATTAAAAAATAATGATAATTTGTATAATGATGCTGACGTTTTTGAAGAGTGTGTATATAACTTTTTAAATAACAGGGTTGATTGTGCAAGCAATGTTGACCTTTTTTATGAGTGTATGTATAATTATCTAAAATATAATAATGATTTGTATAAAAAGACTATGAGTTAAAGAATGTAAATATTCTTTTTAACCAATTTTGGAAACATTTTCAAATGCTATTTTCTTTAATTTCTCTTGAAACGTCCATATTTGTCGTTTTATAACAATTATTTACATTTCTTTTAGTTACCAATACAAGGTTGGTTGCTCATCCCATTATACGAAGGTTTTGGGTTCGAGTCATTCATTTTTTGTTTTTATTTTTATTTTTTTGAAATATTATTAATTAAATTTAGATAAGTTGTTCCTAAATTGACCTCGAAATATAGGGTGGTTTTCGAGAATTTTTCAAAAAAAAATTACACTTCTTACTGTCATTTCATTAAGATTTCTATGTTATGTTTAGTCACAGAATCTCTTGCTTATTATCAAATTGGCAGAAGGATCGTTTAGTTTCAAATGCAGGGTAGAAATGAAACTTGGTGAGAGCCAAGGGACTAAAAGTATAAATACATAATTTCTTAATAAAATGCTAATGGAACAGTCATCTTTTCATTAATGAAATCTGCAGATTCTCAGATCAAACAGATTCAGATGCAAAAGGTAGTGTTCAGGCTTTTAACTTGCTTTTGGCAGATCTTAACATTGATTATAAAACTTTTGGGCCATAGTTGACTTTCATTTGTTGTGCTAATGATAATATACAAGAACTGAATGAACAACTTAAACATAGAGTAGCATCCCATGTGATAGGTAATGAAGTAGACTTGCAGATATTAATTATATTAAATTGTTATTAGCCCACTAAATAAATTAACTACATTATCTGTCCTTATTTTTCAAGTAATTATAACACTTCATTCAATTTTGATTATTGATTCAGTACATATATTTAAAATTTCTGTACTTCTTTAAATAATTCCCATCTCTTGAACTAAGGCTATATAAAATAATCCATATAATTTATGTGCAGTTTAAAAAAAGTGACCAAGTACTGTACAAATATAAACCAAACCTAATTCTTTTCCAATGTAAATAAAGTTACGGTGGTCTGTAACTTCACACAACTCAGAAAAATGAGCTATACCCTGAACCTTGGTAACAGGATAACATGCATGAGTTCGATCTTCTCGCTGAGAGGTTGAGTTACACGATTTAACATCCGTCTACAAAACCAATGACCTACATGTCATCAAAGAGAAGGGATATATTATGTACAACTGATACAAATATTTTCTAACGTTCCTCGTATATGGCAAAGTGAATACAAACAATTAGGATTGCCTCCAGAAGTTTCATTTCGTCCTCCTATCAGCAATTTGCAGCGTAAGCAATGTACAGTTCGTGGACTTGGAATTCTCAAGTCATATGAGGTAGCCGATGCAGTGCCCGTGATAAGTGGCTGATCTTGAGATTTAAGTACAGAACCACATGCCAAAATTGTCATCTTCATTCAGATGTCTGGTGGGGTTGTCAACATTTCCACCCATGCGTGGAAGAGAGAGGTTCATGAAGCAATATCCATTGGCTATGTCCTTCAGCTACCAATCGATCAAGAAGCATTTTTCTGATTACGAGAATTAAGTTTTGAACGAAGAGCATCAATACCATCCTTTGCAGGAGAATTAGCTGCTCCTTGTTCCTTGAGCGCTTCCTTTTCCAATTTCTTCTTTTCAGCATCAGCCTGCTGCTCGTTTTCGTCATGCGCCTTGTTGAACATCTTCATGAAGATCACCAAAGTTTGGGTCACTGCAGAATGGAAACCAAAATAAAATAGTTTGATTACTTTCAGACGACAAGAAACTTTAAAACAAAAGAGGGACTACTACACTATTCTTTATTGACTTGGACCAAGCAAAATTACTACGGAAACTAAAAGGTCGTTGGGTCTTGATTGTTATATGAGGGAATTAAACAAGGGAAGGGATCTGGAAATATGTGACAAAAGTGACAGAAAGACTTAATTCTATCCAAACCTTGCTCGAATGGGCATCTTGCTGGATCTTCACCAAAATACTGTGATAACGAGTCTGCATTTCTCCCCTGTGTATTACATTTTCTATAAAGTTAGTCAAAGCTTCTGATCACTACATAACAAACAAAGAAAGAAACTTTTCCAGGCACCAGGGAAATAACGCCTTAGCTCACCACTTCAGAGTAAAGGGTGATAAGCGACCTCACTTCAGCCTCAGCCGTATCAAGGAAACTCTTCAGCACCTGTTGAAGGCCAGTTGAGTAACTAACTTCTTTGCTCATATGCATAAGATTCAGCTCCAGATACTAATTTTTTAATGGAAATTTATATTCTCAACCAGTTAATTAACTCCACATTTACAAAACTTCAAATTACCTTGCAACAATCAACATGCAACTTTACATAATATCCCAATAGAAATGAGAAGATCAATAAAATCCACTGTAAAACTGTACCTACTGTGGCACACTAAGAGAAAAATAAACAAAATAATAATTCAAAGAAGGTATTAAAAGGCTAACAAAGATACTTTGTCTCCCAATTGAGGACAGGCACAACTAGATATCGACTTAAAAGGAAGGCTTGAAGAGGAGAAACAAATTACTTCATCCCTACTGAACTGGACCCGAAAGTGGGATGAGAATAAGAAACCCAAAGTAACCTAAAAGAGGGATTTTGATATATGTTATCCTTTATTAGCAATCCACTTCGTTCGGCATTAATCAGAAACTTCTTTCTGGGCTGCAAAAGTATGCTTCCAGTGCCAACAGAGCTAGGACAAGATATTAGGTCTGAGCAGCAAATTTCATTACTTCAAGATGAAGGAGAAAAGCTCAACACTGCCATACCTTCCGAAAGCCCGATGATACAGCACCATCACTCTCTGCAGCAGTGAGTTCCTGCTCAACCTTCTCAAGGCCTTTGCTGACTGCTTGCATTTCTTCAGCCAACGACTTCAATTGTATCTAGTGAAGCCACAGTTGGTCAAGTACCAAACAGGTTAAATATTCTATGCAAGAATATGTTCCTTTTCAACATTGTGATGGAAGATCTAAAATCACAATATACATACACGTGTGTATAATATATATATAAAGACAAACCTTGGAAGCTGGTTCCAAATGTACAAGATCCTTGCTGAAATCGAGCAACTCTGGCATTTTCTCAGCTAGAATCTAAAACAAACAGACGATTAACCACAAGCATAACGTGCTAACTAAAAATCACTTTATGAAGTTGCTTCAAGTGAGACAATGTGAATCTCAAACACATACTAACTGAAGAACTGCAAATTGCTGCAGAAAAAAGAGGATGAGATCAAATGACATACTTAATTGTGAGTAAGATAAACTTAATAAGCTCTTGATTATAGGGCTATGACGCTGTCTTGTTGATTATGGACATATAGGATGTGCGAATTGCTATTCGTCTGCATAAAACTCTGTTTTTAGGTTCAAGAAAGAAACAAATTGATTTAAATATCTGGAAGAGGTATTAATAAAGAGACATTGTCTGGCAGCATCTACCCATTTACCAAACTTTCCTCCTCACCATGTTTATCTCTTTGCTTAGAGTTCTCAATTATGTAAAAACTGAAAGTAGGTTATTTCCATTTACAGATGCATGCAAGAGTTTATTTATGTTCTCAAGGTTATACCTACTCTCTGGAATATTTGACACATTGCAACATTCTATTGTTTGGTCTGAAGCTTTAGATAAAAGTACAAATAGTAACACAAGAATAGTTTAAGAAATATGTTCATCAGGATCACACATTTTGAAAAATGAGAACAAGATGTGGAACTGTATGGTATAAAAGTATGGTATTAATATTATCTAACTCTAAGTATCTTCATAAAATTGCAAGATCTAAGCCAAGAGTTGAACGCAGTTGGAAAAGGAGGTAACAAAGCACATTAAAACGAAAAAAATAGAAGGGCAAATTGCTTTTACGTTAGGTTATCAGATGATATTAAACCCCAAAAACGAATCAACTCAACGCTAAATGACATTGTTATAGATGGTGGGAGAATGTCACAGCTAATGAAGGTATAGTCCTAGAACAATGGCTCACTTCCTCTTTGGACCTAGATGTATCCCCTGCAAATCTATATATCATTAAACCCAAAAAAGCCTGAACCTGCATTACCAACTAGTAAACCAACTTGTTAGTGCCCATCAAGAGGTAAAATACTAAAGGCCTCACTATCCACATCAGCCCATTATTTGAACAACTATAAACTCCCCCAGCCTTAGGGTGATACGAACTGAACATTTGAGCCACTAACAACGCAGCAACTTCCGCGAGTTCAGATCACTATCCAAAGAATGCTTAAACTTAATTTAGCAACAAATATCCGAACATGTTCTTTTTGGAACCTTGAACTATCCTACCTATCTCATATGGTCTGAACATCTAGCACAGGGCCAAGGAACATGCTAATGACATCCGATAGTATATATTGGCACCGTTTCACTGACAAAAACAAAATTAAAGTGCAGAGAGACAATACAACTATAAATGTCATTCTACCTTACACAGGTAATGCATTAAGGTCATTTTGTTGTTTCTTGCACGAGTGTCAGAGAGTTTTAGAAGACTATCCAACTTGAATCCCACAGCAGACCCTGAATGCAAGTTATCAGAGGATGATAAATAAAAAATTCAACATCCTACAATAGAACAGAAAGTGTAAATAACATCAGCAGGTTCATTGTAGGAACTTGTACCTCGTGCCGTGCCCTGATTTAATGCATTTCCAAGAGTCAGGATAGTCTGCATGATTTGCCGTAATTTCGATGACTCCTTAACCTACCACAATTCAGCAAACAAGAAAGAATATAGTTGGCAGTGCCTTTATAGGTAAAAATATTCAACCCAATATCAAAGGTACCTCTCCAGCAGCATCATTGATTGTGTTCAGATTAAGCTTTAGGTCCTCCACCTGGAGCACAAAGCTGCTTAGTAAACACCATAATCAACCAAGATCTTACAGTTAACAACAAAGTATATAAATTTGCACCTGGCTAGTAAAAGTTATTGCAAAAGCAAATACTCTTAGTTTGGACTCCACTCGTGGGACCTTCATTAGTTCCAAGAAAAACTGAAATATTCAGAAAAGCAACTATTAGTAACAGAAACAACATCAGGCAGTGGTTTCCTCAATCAATCAAGAAAATTTTTAAGAAACCTGTTCACACTTTCCTAGCATCTCTTTGTCCCCATTGTAATTCTGAAAAATGAAACAAAGTTAATGTGGAACGCCAGGCTATCATTGAAATGTAGCTGTATTTTTTTTGAATAATGGAAAACACAAGTAAATTAAAGAGCGAAAAAGATGGGTATATAGCATGATTAACAATGGATGATACTGAACACGAGACCTCAAGGAAAGGCATGTTCCAGGAGAGCTTCTAGCTTAATGAAATCGGGTCTTCTGTATGGCTGCTTCTGCTTGGCTCACTCTCAAAATAAACTAGAAAAGGCGAAGCTAGATGAGACCTCCCATATTTCCGTGCTAATGACATCTCCCAGATGTATGGCACTTGTACATGTCAATGTATATCACATACATCTTATATATTATACTTGTCTATGCATATAAATTAAATTATATGATTAAGTAATAGATACATGTACACGTGTGTCATTGTATATACTTAAATGGAGATTTACACTACTTTTGACTGGTTATGTACCCTCTTATTCCTGATTTGAGGCACTTCCTGGGGAGTGGACCAGTGTCAAAAGAATGAAGCCCCTCAGAAGACGGCAGAGGGAAGGATAACCTCAAATCTTCTAAACTAGTAAGGAAGACTACTCCTTTAGTATATTATACTGAAAACTTAAGAATATAAAGTTATGTACTTGTATACAGAATTGCAGATAGTGAGATACATATTATAATATAAACATATCCCCATCCCAAAATAATTACCCCATTCTACTGATTACCAGTTAACTTTATTTCTCAAAGTATTATTTAATAATCTAATGAATAAGCATTAAAATATTAAAATATCAAAGCTTTAAATTATGAAGCTTGTAACATTTACCAAAATCATTAACCATTTTTAATACATATATATAGTACATGCAGATATAATAATCAAAATAAGCTTTTAGCATGTATAGATACATGAAAACTATGTGGTAGACATAATGTGCATTTATTATAAAAATAAAAAAAAAATATCATATCATACTATGTGTTTAGTTTAGTTCGTCATGTCAGATGTCCACACAGATATCCCTTCTCAGAGTTCGCGGAAATCAGACATTCACACAGGGAAAGGAAATCTGATCCACAATTAGACCCTGCCATCAGGTTAAGGTTTTGCTGGAGTCTGGACCCATCCCAGACTGGATCCGTGTTTTCTCAAGTATCAGAAGTAAATTCCGTTTAACCTTTTGCATACTTCTTTTTATTCCTCTTCTTTGCTCTGTTTCTTCTCACTGTTTCCTTCTTCCAACTTCCTATTCGATTTTTGCTTTACACTTCTTCCCACCCTACATAGCGCACAACCCTTGACAAGAATTTGGAGAAAGCCTAGAGACCTTTCCTTGGATCAAGTCACCTGACATCAAAGGCCTAAGCAAGTCCCTCTTCCATGGATCTAGCTTCCATCTAAAGACGATTGTCTTTCACAAAAAACATCAAGAACTGCCTCACATAAGGAAAGTACTGGATAAGATCTTTAATCTCAGTACCACCCAAATAATCTTTAATGTTGCCCAGCAATAAGAGAAAATGGACCTGCCAGGTTGTACAGGTCGGACCTGCTTTCACTATAGGGTTTGCCTTGCTTCTAGCCAACTTATCACAAATCCAACCCTAGCATTCTAATGGATACGTGCTCTTATGCATGTAAAGATGCTAAGCCAACGTTTGGTTGGAATGACAACTAGGAGAAGTAGAGGTAAAGGGTACATATGAGCTTGTTTAGTTATGATCAAAGTGCTGGGAGAAGTTTAAGCACAGTGCTTGTTTTCCACTCTCGTTGGCAGAAAGGAAGGGATAAAACATGAAAAGGAATCTGGGATAAAACTCACTATTCTTAGGCTATATTTTGAATTCACTATCTCAACAAATAATCAAGTTATATCCAATAACATGATCAGCATACTTCTTTCAGTCCCTTGATACTATGTTTACCTGCTCTTAGTTACAGCTTGGATATAAATCCACACTCTTCCAGGACCATAACATGAAAATCATTTCCTACGACAATTACACTAAAATTCCATTATTTCACTGTCATCCAGAAAGCAGAGTGAAGCTAGGGCTCACCAGTTGCCTTTGACAGGCTAGTAAAACCTGCTAGCCAGAACTTCCAGCTGTAAAGAAGTTTCTGTATGATAATCTATTAGAAGAAAGCAATCTTAGCTCTCTTTGTAAAGAAAACCCTCAGATTCTCATTCCCGGTGCAAGAGGAATATCATGACTAAGGTAAGGCTCAAATGTCAAATTCGGTTTCTGGTTTACTTACCATAAAAATTAGGACATCCAATTAATAATGCATTACTTCAAACTTGCATTTAGATCAATCAAATGTCATTTGACCTGATGTTTGTCCCTTACATATTCTCCAAGGGCTACCAGTGGGTTCCTTCACTTTTTACTAAAGTCATAGTTGGAGAAATATAACAATCACGACTTTTTACGACCTTTGTCACAATATGAATCTTGACTGTTGAGTTTATATGCAAGCAGACAGAGTGGAAAGCAAAGCTACAACCAAACTCTTGTAAGCACAGTAGCCAACAAAAAGTTGCAACATTGCTGCACACCACAGAAAGAGGGGGGGGAGGGAGTAAGAGAGAAGAAAAGTACCTTTAGTGTCTCCATTTCTTCTTTAGTAGGGCAAAACTTAATAAGATTCTCAACTTGATCGATGTCCAGAGCAGAAGAATCCAAAGCCAGGATGGCATTCTGAAGACCAAGCATGGGGCAGTGACCAGAATTAAAGATGTTGTTTTGCAAATGTAGCCTTATATGAAGAATAAAAGGAAATTTCACTTGATCCATCTAGTAGGATGCAATTGCTCATGTCACTTTATCAATGAAATGAAAAGCTGTGGCTCTTACCCTGTCTAAAATTAGTAGACATAAGAAATTTACATGAAACAAAAATTTCCAATTATCAACAACTGTTAAGGTAATATTAGCTAAGAGTAGGAAGACAGCACCACCATTACATGATAACTAAATAATCAGATGACTGAAATTTTGTTCCCATTGTTACAAGCAGAAAAGAACAAGTATGTTCTTCATTCGTGGATTGACAGGTTTTTCACGTGTTCGTTTTATGACAAGCCAATGTATTCTCTTTTACATTCCAATTTTTACCTCTTTCACCCAAAGGGTCATGGCTAAGCAGGATTCAGGGTGAACAACTAAAAAGAGAAACCAAACTTTACCAGAAAAAGAACACACTAGGAAAGGTTTCCCAGTGCGGTATAGTGATGCTACCATTGAAACAGAAAGGATTACAAGTTGATCATGATAATCATTCAGAAAAATCAAGTGCCTTGCATGTGTATATTCTAACAAGCCTATCAATAGTGGAAAATTTTGAGCAAGGACCCTCAATTATTTAACAAGTAAAACCTCCTTCAAAAGAGTCCAAAAATTCTCTGATTTCAAGTATAAACAACTCAGAGGACCCACAAAACTGGTAACAAAGTAAGGTCAAAACTGAAAAATCAAAACCCAACTGCCAAAAGCATAAATGTAATATAAAGATCCAAGGCCAAGTGTATGATTTTGTATGATCAAAGTAGAGGAAGAAACATATTCATTTAGAGGCACAGAGACAATTCTAAATCTGTTATATCAAAATAATCTATATCGTTTAATCTAAAAAAGTTGAGATGCTTCTCCACTCTAAACTTTAAGTTGCATGGACAAAACGGATATAGAGAACTTACAATCATATCTGGCAGGGGAATCTTAATTTTTGTGAGCATAATTTCACAATTATAGGCTCTACGCAAATCAACCTGAGAGAAGGAAACAGCAATTGAAGCAATAAGCAACAAATAACAACAAGATATTCCAACATTTTAATATTACATAGGTAAAACAGAAAGAGGAAAAAAATAAACACTTTCACATTAATAAACAAATTGTTGTTAATATTACTATCTTTTTTCCAAAATTTGGCTCTCCCCCAAAAACCTATCCACTTCTTTTTTTGGTTTATCTATTGCTCTTCATCTGAACATAGCAACTTTCACCTTTCAGTTATTGAGATTATATACTCAGATATAACCCATTCTTAGGTGCCAAGCTATTAATATATGACCCTCTGGTTTCAATTTTGAAGTTCAAGAGGAGACTTGTTTTCTCAGATATTGGTAAATCATTTTTCCGGGTCATAAATCTCCCACCTCCTGTTGACTACAACATTACTGCCATTTAATTTCAGGATCCTGGGTCTACAAAACTTGTTTTCTTATGTATATGCACGGTGAGCACTAAATTGGGCCTTCAAAGAGGATGCCAATCCCAGTACGTTTTTGAAATGAACAACCAGCAGTGTGAGTTTTTTATGGTCCTTTCTCATAGTCAAGAATTCTGGCATCAGACAAGGATCATGTAATAAAACCTTTTTCTTATCTCACTCTCTTCCTATTTGTTTTTGCAAACATTACATTATCAAGATACATTTCTGACAACCTATACAAAGAATAAGGAACCGGACTATCTTCAAGTTCATCAGTAAGTCAATACTAAGATGAATAGATATAATATCACTTGCCAATTGCACTTTTTCTGGCTTGTTAATTTTAGAACCACGTGAGCCCCCACCCTTGGCGCCGTCTGAAGTAGAAGCCACTGAGAAAAGACTTTCAAGTTCCGAAATATCAATTTCAGGTGCCCTACCAACAGATCAATGATGTTGCATCAGAAAGTCACATAATGTGAGGTGTTAAACCAATTATTTACAAAAAGACAAAGCATATAGAATTGACCAAATGTCATCAATATTTGTAAATGCACAAGGAATCTTGACCAAATAACTATGATAGAGGTCAAATATTTCAAAATATGACTGCAACACCAATAATTTCAGATATACCTACCGCGACTGGCTTTCCTGTTTCTGGGAATCAGCCCACAAGCTCCCCTGCATAGCTCGAGTGACTTTCACCCAATGTAAAGGCTTCAGTGGAGTTTTTTTAGGGGGGATTGAAGAACCAGTGGTGCCTCTTCCTCTTCCTGAGGACAAACCTCTTCCTCTTCCAAGTGACGGAGGTGGAGGCACATTGGAGCTCTTTCCACCAGGAAGTGGAGGTGGAGCAGGTCCTGGACCATGGCCAGGAGGGGGCGGAGGTGCAGTTGGTGCTGAACCACGACCTGGAGGGGGTGGAGGTGGAGCAGGAGCTGAACCAGGACCTGGAGGTGGTGGAGGTGGGGCAGGGGCTGAACCACGACCCGGGGGTGGTGGAGGTGGGGCAGGGGATGAACCACGACGTGGTGGTGGTGGAGGTCGTGGTGGGGCTAAACCACGACTCAGAGGTGGTGGGGTGGGGGGTGGGGGCACGGCTGAACGAGGACCTGGAGGTGGTGGGGGCGGGGGAGGGGC
>NC_026145.1:8893917-8923168 GCF_000512975.1 Sesamum indicum
ACGACTTGGAGGTGGAGGTAGAGCTGCTGCTAAACCACATGTAGTTGAGGAAGAAGCAATTGATTTTGGTTCTTGCAGCGAACCTTCAAGAGAGTGTAATTGAGGAACTCCATAAAGGGGTAGAGGAGGTGGAGGAGGCGGTGGTGGTGGTATGTTAACATTACTGACAGCTGTTAATGATGTTGCTGGAGTAGCTGACAAAGATAAATGACTTGGCTCAGAGGAAGGTGGAGGTGGAGGTGGAGGTGGTGGGGGAGGTGTAGGTATTTTACTCTTGTTGGGCGGTGGAGGAGCTAGAGATGGAAAAGTTACTTCAGAAGGAGGAGGAGGTGTTGGTGTTGGAGGAAATTCTTTACTTGAACTAGGAGGAGGTAGAGGGGGAGGAGGAGGAGCTGGTATTGATGGTTCTTTACTCAAACCAGTGGAAGAACGTGGAGAATGTCCTTCGCCATTATCAATATGAGGTGATTGACAAGATTCATTACTAGAAGGAGGAGGCAGGGGTGAAAGAGCTGGTGAACCGTCTGACATTGATTTAGAGGTGGTTAAATCAGAAACAGATGACGGCTGAACTGAAGGCTGCAATGGTGGGGAAGCATTAGGTGAAATTTTATTACCTGAAACTTCCATATCCTTTGCAGATCCAGATGAAGCAAGAGCATCCAACTGTCTATCACTAGCAGTCATGGACTGGGAACAATCAGTCAAGGTTGAAATTCTTTGCTTCACTTGATCCTCAAAGGGTCTGAGATCAGAGACTTCTTCCAATATAGAATCCAGGGATGAACGATCATCTAGCAAATTGAACTCTGGTCCACTGATTTTCTCCGAGTCTAAAAAATCAAGACTGTCGGCCACACTAGATGCATTGTTTTCTTCCTCGGAATCAACAGGTGATGAGTAACCACTCATTCTACGCAACATGGATAAATCTTTGACATCATTCATCGTGGACAATTGCTTAAGCAACCACAAAGCAGCATCATCGCTAGCATCAACCCAATCTACACCATTGAAAAGTTCTTGCACCCTGGAGAAGGCTTCAATAGGGAGTCCACCTTTCTCCTCACCATTTAACATTGGAGTGTTGGCTCTGGGGGGAGAACTGCTCTCAACATCACCAAATAGTACCTGCCATTTATAAATCAAATATTGGGGAAATGTAATAACAATAATCTCCAATTGCATATGTTAATTGCATAATTGAATCGTTTCTGGAAAAAGAGAAACAAAGAGCAAAATTTACCTCAGCCCGAAAGCCTTTAGGGAACCGAGCCTTTGAATCCCAAAGGACATCCAAGTTCTCACAGTTGAGCATCAAAATATTAGACCGAATAAAAGCTGTATTAAACATTATACGGAACATCATGACTTCCCTTTCTGGATCTAAGTCTAAATGGACGCACTCCAATACCACATCTCCTTGCACTAGACATTGTATGTCAATCTTGATTACATCACTGTCCTTCTGCATGAGATGTTTCAGCATCACCTCTAATAGATAAGAACTGTAGGAACTTTTCAAAAAGTAAGAGAAATCAAGGATCGAAATTCTTACTTGGCGATAATGGCGAACATGTCTGCCCTTCTTATGCATGGAATAAAGCATTTGGGTTGACAATCCATCCTTGCTAAGGAGATTTCTGCCATAAACGCGGATAATAGGTCTGCACCCTTTCTGATTATCAAACCTCGGAATTGCACGAAGAATAAGACAGTCTAGTGAAAGAGGTCTCTCAGGTGGAGGCCACTCTGAGGATAAATTTCTTCTTGAAATGTATTGCAGGTATCGAAGCTGAGATGGAAAAGGATTCAACGGTGACAATAACTGCAACAAGCCTCTTGGACCTTCTCTATAAACCATTTCAAGAGTCTTTCTCTCACCACTATGCAACTTCCTGAAAACTAAGAAGCTAGCTAACACAAATGCAAGTAGTGGCCAGCCCCCTCTTTCACAATGAAGCAAAACTACATTATGGCAATTCCCAAGAGAAAGCCAACTCTCACTAACACGAAGGAAGTGGTGAATTAATGATAAGGGTAATATAGGGCAACCCTCGTACTGCCTTGGATAATCCATAACGGTGACATCATACTCGCACAATATCTCTGCAAATTGACTCCTCTTCTCACCTTCCCGGAAATTAAATGCAAGAAATGAGGATTCTGGGAACTCTTCATGTAACTCAGTAACGATCTCATGCAAGTAAAGCTGGTATATTCCCTCCGGTAGCACTTCCGTGGAGAAACACGAATCAAAAACTGCATAAAATAGGATTTCTTTCATGAATATGCATTAAAGTAGAACACAAATATTTCACTTGAATGGATAAATTCAATTTCAGAGGGGTCGGATGCCCCATATATTACCATATACTCTTTCAGCAAGTTCGAGCAAGCCATCTGGAGGCCGTTTGTAAAAGAATCTACTCAGCAGTGACATACTGTCGATCTAGTTTTAACTGCAAATCCAAAATAGTATACACCTGAATAAAGCGAAAAGAAACTTAACTTGAGCACCATTCACTGCATTTCTCCTCAATTTGACAGAAAACTAAAACAGGTCAATAAAGCAAAATCCATAAGGACCATTACCCCTCCAAACCTAAAGTAGTTTAAAAGGATTGCAGAAAATGTGGACACAGAATTCGACACCAAATACCAGTAAACTAAAAGTTTATTCGTGCACAATGTTCAGTTAACTGGAACATCCAAAATCTTTCACATACAGACCAATAACTACGAGAAACACAGATAGATACACATACACATAGATACAGATACAGATAAATGCTTACAGATTAACCAAACACGGATTGGGAAATTGAACCGAGAAGGCGAGGAAGCAGCAGCGAATGTGACTGGAGAAACCAGAAATTCCGGTGAACGACGGCAACCAGCTGCTTCAGCGGCATTTGACCCACCGCGGTGTCGTTTCAGTTTCCATCTCGATTATTGAATTTGAATTTCTTCTGGTTTCAATTGAATTTGAGGGGAAAGCTTTTCAATATTTGAAACTGGGCTGTGAAAGAGCTGTACGTGGCGCTGTGGGTGCTTGTACCTAATCTCCAAGTCCTCGGTGTGCCTATTTCAGTACAAGTAATATAACATTATTGCCCTAAAATTTCAGTCTATTTGTTAAATAAATGGCAATGAATAAATCACATGAAAAATTAGGGAATTAGGGCATTCTATGCACATTTTCCCAAAGAAACAAACCATCATACTTATTTTTTTATTATCCTTTTTCTTAGATAATGAATCCTATTTATTTCATTAAATGTACAATATCTTCGTATTGTAATTAAGATGGTAATGACTTTATCGTCAAGATTTGTATTCCAATCTATGCATTTTTTTGAGGGAGGGACGGGAACTCAGCCCGACTAAATTTTAAACCCAAATGGGTCCAACCCACTACGCCCAATTTAAATTTTTTTTTAAATAATCATATAAATACGAGATAATAATGGTTTTGAAAGTGTATATTCGTTTATAAATTTAAAACTCTATATTTTAGGTTTATATTAAAACTTTCAGACCACATGTTATCTTATATATAAATTAAATCTACAAACTTTTTTATATCATTAATTTCAATTTATAAAGTTATTTTTATGTAGAATATGTAAGTGTAAATAAAATTCTCCGAGAAATTACTAATGAAGTTGGAGGACACAACCATATTACACGACAGCATAACATATTAAAATTTATCAAAATTTACACGATATCGCAGCGCCTTAGGTGAACTTAAAAGAAAAGGTTTATTTAAATTCGATGCATTATGGTTCTTAGGTGAAAACATGAGAGAGGGAAATAATACTCTACTTAATTAATTATGAGTGACTAATTTATAGAAAGAAAAGGTAAAATTCTCCTACTTATTTAACTCAAGATATAAATAACAATAGTATTGAAATATTTTTTAATGAAATGATTATAAAAAATGTTAATTTTGATAAAGCAAATCATGGGATTCTATACATGTCTATTTCAATTAGAATTTGTGGCAATATGTAGTGATGGATTATCATGCAATCTCCACAATTCTTTTTGGGTTTGGATTGTTATTATTATTTAAACTCTGTTATATTTTTTACTTCATTTAATATACAGACGTTACGTGTGTAAAATCAAATATTAAATAAAATACTTAATGTCATTTTAATACACATGGTGTGTTTATGTTGAATGAAGTATGAGGCTTGCCGGGTCCAATCGCCCCACAAGGGACAAAAGATTTTACCAATATCTTAAAATCAAATGAGGATTGAGCTGCAAAATAAAGATTAGCATTTTGATACTTAAGATATTAGCAATATGTTTGTTTTTATTTTTAAATTATTTTCGAGACAGATCAAAACACATCCAATGTTTGTCATCATTCAAAAACACCTTATTTAGTTGTTTTTAACTGTTTTATCATAAATACATATATATATATATACACACATACATATATATATATATAAAAGACATGATTTGATAATAAATAGTAATTTTTGTCTCTCAAAATACAACATTAAATATATAATACTTATTTTAAATTATCTCCAAAAATAAATTCAAAACATATATACTATCTCTAACACACACTTATTTATCTTTATTTTTCTCTCTCTATCTCCATAAAACACATCAAAACACTCAGAAAAACAAATTCAAACATTATGTAGTATTTTTAACAAAGAAACAAAAAGAAAAACTCGAAATGATATGAGAATAATGGCTGAATATGATGATAAAGTAGTATAATTTGTATGAAGTGAAAAAAGTGAGTTAAAAGTAGCTTGAAAATTGGGAGAAGATGAGGATGAGAGAATATATTAGAAAAATGGGCATCCGTAGAGTAAGATCCTAGGAATAGTTATGGAAAATAATACATCGTCCAAATGATGCACGTATTAGCTAAATAACAAAAAAATAATTTACTATTTGAACTTATATTGAGAGAGTTGTGACTGTTTGAAGGGGTCTTGTCAAGTCAATTTGAGATCCGCAATCAGCTGACCTCCTGCTTGAGGAATTGATTTCAACCGAACTACTTAGAATTAGTTGAATATTTTATAGTTTACATAGCACATGATATCGACCACCCATATGACATGTCATCCTTGATGTGTGATGATTCATCTTACTTTATCGAGCTCATTCTTTGGGCCTGTCGGGTTAGAAAAGAGAAAACAAGCTTTGTTGATTAAATTTTTTATTTTAAATCATGCCGTATCTTCTATAAGATATATAATAATTTCTTAAATAAAATAAATAATGTAATATTTGCACACATAATATATACATATTAATTAGACTAGAAAATATAACAAGATTTGAGATAGAAATTTTAATCCATAGGAAATGCAACTTGTATGTACATCTTATATCGTATCTAATAGGTCAAGTAATTTGCCGGTTTCCATAGATTTATATTAGGTAAAAAATAGACTATATATCCACATTTGGTGCGACTTGAACTGACAAAATGTCAATTACATTGAAGTCGATGTAGTTGAAATTAGTAAAATACTTAAAAAGCCCATAAAAAATGAATAAAATGTCTAAATAAATCAAGATTCGTTCACTTTGTTCAGACACGGCCGGGTTGAATTGGCAACTCAAAATATGGACTGTTAAATGACTAGACACGTGCGATAGATGCTGACTCCACACCCTTTTCATACCATAATACCTTCCTATAAATACCAATTCTAAAGTTAAATCAACTATCCGTTTATCACTCTTTTATTAATAAACTATCGAAAACATCAACCACTGATTTGAACAACCGGAAGTTTGCATAGGGAACAATCCCCACCCTCCCCACCAGTTCTTGTATTCTTATATTAGTCCCCCTAATACGTCATTTCTATGTGCATATTATAAATTTTTTTACGTTAAAATGTATTATAAATAGGGGTGGCAATATGGGTGGAAACCCATGGTTCCAACCTAATTAATTTTGAATTGGGTCGGGTTTAACATTTTTTAATATGAGTCCAATAAAATTTTATTTAAATAAATTAAATAAATTGTAGGTCCTATAAGGGTTCTAATGGGTCCTAAACGGGTTTTTCATGTTTAATTTTCTATTAGTTTATCAGAAATAGTTTTAGAAATATAACACAATTGATGAAAGATATTAGTATAAATTATACTTATGAGTTCATTATGAGTTCTATATTGGTTGGTGATGAGTTTTAAGTGAATTGGTGATGGGTTCTAAGTGAAAATTGACGATAAATTTTACGTAGATTAGTGATGTATAGGGGTTTGTAATGGATTTTAAATTCATTAGAATTAATTTAATTATACTATATATTACTAACTATTTTTACATTTCTAATTTTTCATATTTTTTTATGAGAAACAAAAATTTCAAAATATTATTTAGTAAATTATTAAATTAATGAGAGGCAAATTAAAGGGAAGTGAAGGAATTTATAAAATAGTAAAAACTTGCAATTCATATGTAATCATTTTTTTTAATAAATTGACAGTATACAACTATATTATAAATTTCAATAAACATATCAAATATCAATATTTAATATGTTTTTATAATGAACTAACATGTACTATTACTATTGAGATTAAAAATTCACAATTCAATTTTAGAAATAATTATGAGAAATCGATTACGCAGCTATTCAACTCATGATTTGTTTCGAAAAATGTGATATTTCATAATATTTTACGAGCTTTTTATTTTATATTTAACAAATCAATCTTTAATGTAACCTAACGCCTTTCCATAAATAATGAAGAATACAATTTAATTATATTATATTGCAAGTTGTATTAAAAATATTGTCATCTTATTATTATCTAAAAGTTTGAATTTTGTAAACATTAAATATAACAATAAGTATCATTGATCCAACCCGATTCATTTGCAACCCAACTCATTTTTCAACCCGTTAATTCAAATCCATTTCAAACCCAACCAATATTGGACCCAACCCAATCCGTCCATTTGTCATCCCTAATTATAAATAAAAATAAAATATATAAAATAATAAATTATATTTTTAAAAAATTAATTTAAAATATTATCGACACAATAAACAAATTGGTACAGCGGTATTAGAATAACCTATGATCAAATTACCCGTATACATCTCCACACATTAATACATGTGTCTTCATTAGCTAGAAAAAAATCCGTTGTATCTGCAAAAAGTCAGTAATAAGTTAATTGATGGTAAATATATATTTTCATTCAGTTTTTTTTTTTCTAATCAACAGATCCAGTGAATTTTAACTAATGCAGAACGTATTTGTTAGACTGAAGCAAACCTCAATAATACTAAATATAATATTTCAAACCATAGAGAGTCTATTATAAGAACATGCATCTTTTTTCTTTTATTTGTTTTCTTCATTTCTTTGTCCGAAACACAGTTTCCACGAAATTGCAACTCACACTAGAAAAAAAAAAAAAAACTATTGGTTATGAATTAAAATCGTGGTAAATAATTATTATTAGTCATAATTAAACAAAAATTGATGGAAATATTCAACTTATTCAGTGAAAAAATTGTTTTTGTCATGAGTTTTAACTATTACAAATGCATTAGTCATATTCGTAAAAATCATAATCAACAACTACTACTTGACCATAACCAATAATTTTTTGTTATAATTATTAATTTTTAATTATAATTAAATATTATATTTTTTACGGTGTCTCAACCAGACAAAAATTATTAATTCTGTCTAAGATGAATTCAACAATTATTGGTGGAGTTGTGTCTTGACGTGCCCCCCAATTATGCTATACTTTTCAAAAGTCATTTCCAGATTGTTCGGCTTATGCTTTGTTGGAAATGTATGTACTTGGTCAAAAGTATAAATATTTATTTATTTATTTATTTTTATAATTTACAGACACATTTTCTAAAATTTGGTATAATTATAAATACTTTCTCATTGTTCAAAAAATTATAAGTATTCCTTTGAATTTAACATCCTTCGAACAACGAGCCAATTTCGTTAAGTTTTCATCTAATTTAACATACTTTTTAGAATTTTATAAAATATTTTTACGAATTAATAATCTTAATGAATTATTTCCTTACCCACCCTTATTTTTCTTTTATATTCTTTCAAATGTTTTATTTATAAAAAAAATAAAATAAAAGTAAGGGTAAAATAGTAATTTTAATTTATCGTCTAAGGATTGCATAATTATTTTTCATTTGAGGGGTATATCGAACCTCAGAAGAGGTAGCTGTAATTACCCTAATTATTCTCAATTTTTTCCCTTTGATATAGAAAATATTTTAAACTTGAAAAGTTTTTTTTTTTTTTTTTTATAGTAAATCTCCAACTATACTTTGTGACAACTAATAATTTAATATTTATTGAATTATATAAGAACCTAATGAACATGCAATAGTATGATAACAAGATTAATATTATACATTGAACTATGAGTTTGAAAGTTTATATCAATCATCATTTTTTACCAATTCTTTAGTAATTTATGAATTTTTATTCTAAATATTTTATTATAAAACAAAATTACATCTTATACTTTATTTAATATATATTCATTACGTGCATAAAATTAATTATATGTCTATATATTCAGAAAATATATTTTACACATAATATATATATATATATTAATTTGTAATAAAGAATTATACTGCATAAATTTTAATATCTTCAATTTTTATTAGGAAACGGGTCCAACTTGAGGACTAGAATTTCGATCGCGACCCTGAGACCGGTCGAGACCACTCCCTCTTAAAAGTCTAATCCAATCAAGTTGACCAATCTTTCAAGACATCAGATGCAATTTTCACTCCCTTCCAGTAGTCAATTTGAATTAAAAAAGTGTAAGAAAGCATGTGAAGCTAAAACTACACTATATATAAACTCCTAAACCCTTTTGCATCATCACACCAGAGTTATAAACTTCAAACAAAATCCTAAGATTAAGATCAAATATTTCGAGTTTGTTTTTCTTTTTTTTTTTTTCAAATTCAAATCATTTTATTATTAAGGTATCCAATGAGTCGTCGTGCAGCTGCACTGATTTCCAAGCTGCTTGTTGGGCAGACGGAAAGCTCCAGGCTGTTCTCGACAACCACGTTTACGAGTAACGTGGGTGCCAATGGTGCTTTCAAGATTTTGGGAGCAAGATTTATGAATTATGGAGCTCCTAGGGCCTATGTTCTTGAAGCTAGGTATTGGAGCACGGTTGCCTCCAATGGTGCAAGAGAGGAAAAATCGGTGCCAAAATTGGGCTCCGACAATGAGAATGAGGATGATCGCGGTGGCAAGGCTGTCGTGAGCAGCTACTGGGGGGTGGAGCCACCTAAGGTAATCAAGGAAGACGGCTCGCCCTGGCGATGGAACTGCTTTCGGGTATGTTGACTTTGTAAAATGAAATTAAAATATGATGCATTTTTGTGATTCTTGATTAATTAATTGATCAATATTTGCAATTGGTGACAGCCATGGGAGACATATGAAGCAGATACTTCAATTGATGTGAAGAAGCACCATGAGACAAAGACATTCATGGACAAGTTTGCTTATTGGACTGTCCAGGCTCTCAAGTACCCCACATACTTGTTCTTTCAGGTCATTATTCTTTTGTTTTTTCCCCCTCTAATTCTTCTCAATTGGTTCAATTATTCGTTCCATGATCATTTCAAATATTAAATAATTACAGAGACGGCACATGTGTCACGCCATGCTGCTAGAGACCGTGGCGGCTGTGCCCTGCTGCTGCACTGCAAGTCGCTGAGGCGGTTCGAGCACAGTGGTGGCTGGATCAAAGCCCTCCTAGAAGAGGCAGAGAACGAGAGGATGCACCTCATGACATTCTTAGAGTTGTCGCAGCCGGAATGGTACGAGAGGGCGCTTGTCTTTGCGGTACAAGGTGTATTTTTCAATGCATATTTCCTGGCCTATGTGTTGTCTCCCAAACTAGCACATCGGATAGTAGGCTACCTCGAAGAAGAGGCAGTCAATTCGTACACAGAGTTTTTGATTGATTTGGAAAAGGGCCTCGTAGAGAACAGACCCGCCCCTGCCATCGCCATCGACTACTGGCGGCTGCCACCCAATTCGACACTGAAAGATGTCGTCACGGTCATCAGGGCCGATGAGGCGCACCACCGTGACCTTAATCATTTTGCATCGGTAAGAAATTCTTATCATTAATAATTATATTTATATCGTCTTAAACTATGATTAAATTATAGAAGAAAATGCGTATTATTTAAATAAATACATCAATACACTTTGCAATAATGTTTTTGGTTCATGAATATGTTGTCAATAATATTCGTTATATTGACAACAAATCCCTCAATCTAAAGAGAATATTATGGGGAGGGTGTTTTTATTATTTAATGTAGTTAAAATAAAAATAATAAAAAAAAAAGAAAATTAAAATACTATTTTCACTAGAAAAAAGTATGAATTTTCGCTACGGTTAATTACTATAACCAAAACAAAAGAACCGTAGCAAATATAAATCAACCACGAGTTCGCAACGGTTCGTTAGCCGTTATTTTTGTAAATATGGCCAAAATATTAGTTATGACAAAAATGCTTAACGTGGTAAAAATTAATTTTTGCTTCGATTTTATTTAACTGTGATTGATTTGTTATGATTTTTAAGCCGTGGTTATGTACAATGTTGCGAAAACTTATTATTATTTTTTTTAAATAATGTTTGTATTAACTTAATTTTGTAATTTGCAGGACATCCAATGTCAAGGGCACGAGCTGAAGGAATATCCAGCTCCACTTGGATATCACTGAAGAAATTAATCCACTGGCGCGAACTATATAGTGAACTAAATTTATTATAATGCCAAATAATTAAATACCCTGTAAAGAAATTAATTTAATTAAATTTTTTTGTTGATATTGTGCTACTTATATAAATAAATAAAATAAATCATTGTACCTTGTAATGTTTAATATTCACTGCAAGAGACTGATATGGAAATTACTGACTTTTTGTATTCTAAAACTTTATCCAATTATATAAATATTTTTTTATTTTTTTCTGCACTTTTATAGGCAGGATCATATGCTACTTAGTTAAGGTTGATCACTTTATTTAGTTTAATGGGAAATAAAAATAATATTGAGGGTAATAAAGAAATTTCATTGTTAAGAAATTGAGAGGGAGGTATAAGATACAGTAAAATCTTTATAAATTAATAATTTAAATACATTTTGTATTTTTGTACTATACATAAAGTACATTTACACCCCTAAATTATAAAACGTAACAAAATGGCACCCCCCGTCATATACATTAATTTTTTTATGATGAAAATACCCTTATTAATTACACCCCTGAAATATCTCTATTATCATCATTCTCCTAAATATAATCTGAATTATTATAATTTTTTTTTAAAAATAAATACTACTCAAAGTTTATAATTTTTATACGAAGTATAGAATATATATAAACTTCATAAATTTACAATTCTTATATTTTTTATACAACTGGTTAAAAATGTACATAATTTTTGTCTGTGTTGTTATATGTATTGCATTTTTTTGAAAAATAAATTATCAATATAAATTTAAAATATTACATAGAATATAAATATACTGTAGAATATATATAATTAATATATAATATTCTTTATTTTTTAAGTAATGATATGATATATTTTTATTATGTGGATATGTAATTGAATAAAAATGTATATGTTATATAACATACTTTTTCTATAATATTATAGGCATTATGTATTGGCACATTTTTACATGTACTCTTTAACATAATTTATTTACTTTGTAAAATATATTTACATATATTGAGCTTATAAATATTTTTTTTGTGTTCCACAATTAATAAAAAATTATAAATATTATTTTTAAAATAAAATATGAGTAAAATTTTAGATCACTAAAAATAGCTTGGGAGAGATATTTTAATAAAATATATTTTAAAAAATAGAATAAAAAAGTATAGAGGTAAGTGAGAAGAGCATTTTTGTCTTATCAATGCCAAATTATTTTGTTAGGGGTGTTTTTGTTACCTTTCATACTTTAGGGGTGTAAATGAGACAAAATGCATAGTTCAGGGGTGCAAAATGTACTTAACCCAATTAATAATATCGGGACCATGTAATTTTATTAATTTGAAGTGATATTGATTAATTGATAAATTAATAATTTAGACATTGGATCATAACTATGTATAGAAGAAGTTAGAAGATGGATAACATAGTAATTTCATTGTTGCTGTAGAAATTCTCTATCCCAAATACTATTGTATTTTTTTATTTGTAAAATTATAACTACACTCCTTAGTATTATATTATACCATTTCTTTAAAGATAAAACTTACACAAATACTTTTTAAAAATATTACATTAATACCCCTTTGGTGGTGTACCTGCAATTTTACAAAAGGGTCTACCCTCAGGGGGTGTAACTGTAATTTTGAAAATGCAAAAGTGTTTGTATTTTGATTTAATCTTATTTAATA
Source organism: Sesamum indicum (assembly GCF_000512975.1). Classification (NCBI taxonomy): domain Eukaryota; kingdom Viridiplantae; phylum Streptophyta; class Magnoliopsida; order Lamiales; family Pedaliaceae; genus Sesamum; species Sesamum indicum. Next base: position 8,906,399 of record NC_026145.1, read on the forward strand.
TACCCGTCATGTATAAAAAGTCTTTCTTCAAATAAGTTAACTAATATAATTTTCATACGCTTGAAGTGTATATATATATATATATATATATATATTAAATAAAATAGAAGATGCAGTAAAGTTTGAAATAAAATTTCGGTTTAGACTAAAAGGACCCTTTGTCCTTGAATGAAACTTAGAAATGAATATATTGTATTGTGTGCTCATTTGGCCCTCGGATTGAGCAGTTCAAACTTGCATTTCAAGCGCAAATGCAAATTTGTATACCGTTTGACCCATTTTTTCACAGTCACTTTTAGAATTACATTATATAAAAACTATGTTGTAATAAAAGTTAGATAATTACAGTAGATTTGTATATTTTGATCTAATTTCAAGGTATGTCAATATACTTTACCCTAAAGCAGTAAAACTTATAATTAATAGCTTTCAATCCAACTGCAGTTATTTTTAATCCTATTACCAAACCACTTGACATGAGACTAAGACAAGACAATGTGATCTATTGGCAAGAAACACCTTGCACCTTGCATCTATGACTTTGGTATGGGTTTGAGTCGTTTGGAAGGTAGTTGGGAATCAGCACTGATCCTCCTTAAATTGGGAGGAAGAAATAAAACAAGAAAACCCCACTTGACATGAGACTTGTTTTTGGAATGTGCAGTTATGTAATCAATCATTAAAATTGAGAATCCGACACCATTATCATTTTTCTTTAAAATCAAATATTTCAAAATTAATTATCTCGTAATTAATAATGCAAATGTCGGGCCAAATTGAGCTCGTGAAAGTGCTTTCCTTTCATAACCAAATTATAGGAATTGTATGATTAGGTGATATATTAAAGAACAATGGAAGGGGGAAGTAGGCCAGAAAGAGGAGATCTAATTAGGTGAAAATAATGGAGAAGCAATTATTCAACAAAACTATAATTGTCGCTCTTAATAAGTCATTAACTGCATTTTAACCATAGATATGTACTTTAGAGTAAGGAATTTTGTATCTTTTCTTTTTAGGTTAAGATTAATAAACATAAATTAACAATAAAATGCAAAGCAAATTCAACGACCACTCTTGAAATTTGATATAATTATGAATACCCTTCGTAGTTTAAAGAATTACGAATATACCCGTGATGTTTTATGAAATTATATAATCTTTCAACGAGGTCTTGAAATTGTTAACTTTGTGTTTGCTATACGATTTTTTTTAAAAAAAATAAAAATAAAATTTGTAAACAAATAAGACGAAATGGATAGAATTTTTTTAAAAAAGTGAATAAAAATTATCCACTTAATCCATACAAAAATTTCATAAAATTTTGAAAAATAAGTAAAATTATAATTCATGGTCCAGAAGAGCATTCTGGTTTATTGACCACAAAAAATGGATAGAAACCTAACGGGCTGAGCTAGTTTTTAAACGAAAAATTATAAAGTATTGATAATTTTTCAAACAATGAGGTGTATTTAATAATTTTGCAAAATTTAAAGAGAGTTCCTTGCAATTCACCCTCGATTTTTCTTCTCAAATTCCATCTCATCACAATCTCTAAAAATGTTAGTCACAACACCACCGTCTATGATTCTGCTGTAAGCTTTTCTTGCCCAACTATATACAGTCGTCACATGAGAAGTGCACCACCCCGACAATTCAAGAGCTAAAATAGTAATAAAAGAATATCACTACAGCCACCACCAACGCTCCCGACTGTCGCCCCTCCTCAAAGAACGCCCATTGCAGCAAAACAAACACGACTATCAACAAGCACCCCCACCCCAGATCCTCCCCGTTGCATCCAAAATAAGGCAAGCACGCACCGGCTAAGTACACGATCAGAATCAGCATGAGAGGGCCGAGCAGCATCGTGCTGACCGTGTAGGTGACGAGAACGAGAGCAAGAGGCAGCACGGTCGTTTGGGTGGTGGAATACATCGCGAGGATCACCAGAAGGGGTATGCAGAAAAAACACATAAAGACTGCAGATTCCGCCTCCGTGACGGAAGGAAGACCGAGATTGGTGGGGAAGGAGGTGCCGCGGAGGAGGAGGCCTAAGGCCACCACCATAAGGAGTGGGATCAAGGGGGATGGCCCTTTAGCCATATGAAGAGGTTGCAAGAGTTTGAGCTGTTATGCATGGAAATAGCAATACTGTTGTATTTATATGGGAAGGCTCATTTTGAGTTGCTGTTTTGGTTAAACAACTTTGGTAGTTTGGTGCCACTACTTAGTTCACATTAGTCATATAAACACACTACCAGTACTAATATACTTAATGTCCCTACTTATGTTAGTGTTTAGGGGTAAATTATATATAATAAGTTTTTCTTAAAATTTTATATAACTAAAAGTATGCTCTTGCGTGTTGTTTGGAATAATACTAATACCTCTGATTAACGACTGCCCACAATTCGTTAGTTTTTCATCTATTTTTATAATAAATTGATAAAAATATCTTTGTGGATATTATAAATTATAATTTTATTTATTTTTTAATTTTTTTGGACTAAGTGAACCACTTTTCTTTTTTTAACAATTTTTAATTTTTTTCTATCCTCTTTGCCCCCCCTCCCTCCCTTTTCTTTTAATTTTTCAACTTTGTTTAAATGAAAAAAAAAGGGCAAAATTGATAATTTTATGATCCGATCCAAGGATTACATAATTTTATCAAATGTCAACACGTTATTGGTAATTTTTCGAAAATCTAGGAGTGTTAATAATTATGTCAAATTTCAAAGGAGCTCGTTGCAATTTATCCTTAATTTTATATCTATATAATTGAAAAGTACCCTACTGGTGTCTTCAATTTATTGGTATATTAATTTTTTGAATTGAATAATTATTTTTAACTTCCCCACTCACCATCATTTTTCATAACTACCTTTTGGTAGTTTTTTTTTCTTATTCAGTTAGTATATAAATACTTTTGGTTTCCATACTACAAAACTACATAGTCATATATATATATATGTATATATATATATATATGTATAATATCATGATCTTCAAAAGTCGTGAATGCAGACCGGAGAGGGAGATGAGAGTACTATGGCTATAAAAGCGCTTTTACGACTTCAAGGAAGGTGGTTTAAGAATTGTTGAATCGCATTTTAATGTTACCTTTTTGTCCCCCTTATTTAAATAACAAAGCATAAAAGGGAAAATTGCCAATTAAGCCTAGTTCAATTGACGGAATTGAAGTCTTGTAAGATTATGAGTTCAACCCTATCAATTTGTGAAATGTTATTTTACTTTAATAAAAGTTGTTGATTAGATATAGTTTCTTGATATTGATAATCGTTAATGTACTCAAAAAATAATAATTCATCGCTTTCACCTCAAAAAATAAAAGAAAGTAAATCAATCCTCCTTATCTAAATTACATATCAAAATTTCATAATAAAATTCAAAATAATTAGATAGTTTTGTATTCTTAGATAAAGATGAGCCTAATTATTGTCAAATTAAGTAGAAAGTAGTTGGATTGCCTAGCTATCATCAAACATAATGTATTAATTAATTTCTTTGACTTGGAGGATTTAGGGACTAAATATAGATTATAAACACATTGATTTTCTATTTCAAATTTTTATTAAATTTTTTATTTTATTTAATATATACAAGTTACGTGTAAATTTTTTTTTTCTAAATAAAATATATGATGTCATCTTTATACATGTGATATTTACACACAACACAAGTTGTGCTCCGAATCGGATTTTTTTTTTTTTTTTATTTCAAACCATGTTGTATTTTCTATTTCATTTAATATATGCGCGCTACGTATATAAAGATACATAATTTCTTTTGCTAACGTCAGCATTTACCATCTAAACAGTGACGAAATGGGCTCAATGTAAATGAAGAATTTTTAAAGGGGTATAAGTGTAATTTTAAATTTTTTTGAAAAAACGTGTAATTTTTATATTTTCAATGAGGTGTTACACGTAAATAATTATTCATAATTATGACAAACCTGACAAGCCCCTTCTAAATCACGTTAAGACCTAAATTATGCTCACGTTACTGACAAACCATGTTCAAATCCAGACAAAGATGAGAACATATGATAGGTAACTGGCTAACAGGGTAACCTGGAACTTCTCTTTAGATTACACTGTGACTTAGAACAATGACAAAACAGACAACATCCATAAAATTCAAACGATTGGCTTATTGGTAATGACATTCATGCACACTATTGTCATCTCCAGGTGATGCATAACTGTTCACAGAGCAAGTACCGAACCAATGACTGACGATCAGGTCGCCTTCGATGAATTTATTGTGATGAAATTTTTAGTATCAAGTTAAGGTACTTACACTCATGCTGGATCGTTGCTTCGACTTTTCAGTAATCTCATGGTCAGACAAGTTTATGGTATTCCTGTTACCTCGTACTCATGAGATATTCCGAGGGGAGATTCCTTGGAGACCGGCCTGTCTTCGGACCATAGCTCTAAATTTACGGTACCTGTTCCCCAATGTATCAGACATTTGTACACCTGACTGATATTGAACCGGTTTACTAGCGCCACACCAACACATTTATCGACAAGCTTCCATTCACCTGAAAAGTAATTTTGAAAATTATTACAACTTCATTAACTTATGCAAGAATAGAACACTTCTTGTAAAAGCAACAGCTGAAGTTTTTATCTTATTTATGGTAAACAAGTCTGTAGTAAAACTTTGGTCATACGCATCCCATGAGAAATAGTCTGTGAATAACGAATGATGTAATGAGGATGTAAGAAGGATGGATACTGTAATAGCTATAGTGAAAATTACTAAAACTTACCGTTCGGGCGAAGATCCCCTTCCAAAACCCATTCACCGGATTCCGGCCAAACCTCATGTTTCGACCCGTCGACGGCAGTAAACGACACGTATGATTCAGTAGGGTGAAGCAAATTGAACATTGGGTGCACCCGCAAACAGACGAGCCTGAAAAACAAAATAACATGAACATATAGATGTCTAGGGACAATCATAAAAAGAAAAACACAAGTGAATTCGAATGTCCGTTTCATGGAACAAGCGCAGAAATATTTGTTAATGTCAGTAACAGGTCAATAGTAAGAGTTCATGAAGTATTTCTCAATGACAACCTTGAAAATCCTCCAGAGCCAGCACCAACTTTGCGAGCTACAATGCCAGAATCGATCCGGAAAATTTTTGGATTGTCTTTTGAGATATATATCTGGCGTTCAAGGACTAAACCACCTCCAATATCACCTTCTAATTGCAGTGACTCCACTTCTCCTGCCTGCTCCAGATCCCGTCTGTGAAGCAAAGGTAGCAGTACATATTGAGGATCGAGTCTTTGAGACAGTATTATATTTAAACTTATTAATATGTCTAAAGCTTATGCATGTAAATATTTATCAAGTTCACAAAAATAATGTTTAATTAGTAAGCGATTATCTCTAACATCTATGTACTTACCCAATGACAGAATACTCCTCCGAGCATCCAGCAGACCGATACTCCACGCCGCTGTATTCTTCATAGCCATTAACGTCAACTCGACTATGAAGCCACTGAGTTCCTGTTATACATTCAAGTACAGAAGAAAAAGACGGGATCAACTACCTTCGGTATATAGCATTGTACTATTCAGTGCTCGGATTTGAGTATGCATGGCCACAGAAAATTCTTTGCCCCAAGTCATGCCGTTTTAAATATAGCCAAACACACAGACACAGACTCAGACACCCCAAAAAAAAAAGAGAGAGGCAAACACACATAAAACACAACATATACATAATAGACACACGCACAAGCACACACAGACACACAACCATACACATCCACACAAAAACAGACGCCAATTGACGCACACAAGCATGCAAACATAGACATACAAAGACACAGACACAAGTAGGCACACACGCATAACACCCAAAAGCTACTTGCTTCAATAACTGTTTCTTTTATTTGATTTTCAGAACAGCGGTCTAGTTTTAATTTTTTTTAACTAATGTACACAATGCGGTTCTATTATTTGTTTCTTTCCAGAACTTGTTAAAGAACCAGGCTCTTTGCAAATAATAATGGTACAACTTCTAGCATCCTATTAGTTACCAAATAAAATATTGGAAATAATTCAGTTTAAACACAGAACAATAAACATCTTATATACTACTATTTAGAATGTGAATGTAAAGACAAATTCAAGTCGTATAAACCAATGTGGTAAAATCGGATGAACCCAACTTAAGGTCTATCTTGGAGAACCAAACTGAATTCAAGCACTCTTCCAAATTGCAAATTCTAAATTTCTCTGCTAGAGTGTCTGTGTTGACTTGTATCTATCTTTTCATCTTTGTTTGTAGTTATCACTTATCTTATTTATCACTTAATTCCATCTCTATACATTGGAAGGTGGAAGAATCAATAGCACACACTCCAAATCTCTTTGCTTTGTGTTAGAATATTTAGGATTTGTGCATATCTTTTCTTATTAGTTTTGGATAAATATCTTTGATTGTTATCCACTAAGTTGTAATTATCACTTAATTCCACGACTATATATAGAAGTGGAATAATGAGTAATAAACATAACATTCTCTTTTCGTTTTCTATTTTCTACATGGTATAAGAGCACGTTCAACAAAAAAGAGAAGTGAGAGAAATTATATATAAATATATACTTATTTATATATATTTCTTATTAAAAGAAAGAGAGACTTAAACCCTAAATTACACAAACCCCCATCTGACCCGCTTCCACACCCAACCTCAGCTGTCAACCCTTCTCCCCTCGCCCCGCTTCTTCCCACGGCACCTTTTGCTCGTTCCACTGCTCCCCATTCCTCTACTTGAGCTGCCGCCCCCATGACGCTTTTGTTTGTGCTCCCACCGTGAGCGCCGCTGCCAGTCAGCCATTCTTCAACAGGTCATGGCCAAAGTGCTCTATTCTCCATTGTTGTTTTTGTTCTCTGCCCTCATGATGTTCCCTTAAGATTTGTTCTCTATTCCCTCCGTGTGTGTGTGTGTGTGTTTCTTCCCTTTTTTTTCCTAACGGCTACTTCTGAACAAAAAAATGCTCTTGGCACCACTAACTTGACTCTGGTGGCAAGCCTTTAAATTATTTCTGGAACATATACTGACTTCTCCACCCACCCACCCGCTGATACTACTTTCTCTACCTGGCAACAAGCTGATTACTCAATCATGACTTAGCTTCTAAACAGTATGGAGGAATCTGTTAGTTCAAATGTTACGCTTCTAACTTTTGCTAAGGCAATGTGGGATGCGTTACATGATATGTATTCTTATGATAAGAACATATCTCGTGTTTGTGAACTATATGAGAGACTTTTCGCCCTCAAACAAGATGGTTGTACAGTTCCCCGACTATTTTACCTTGTTAAAGGGGCCAACTAATGAAATTTTGTTATACCACTCATTGAGTTGTGATGCTTAGACTCGTACGGCTCAAGGGGAAGAGTTTTTGGTGGCGAAATTCTTGTATGGCCTTGACAATAATCTGAAAGTAGTTTGTGATCATCTCCTAGCCAATTACTCAGTCCCCACATCATCCAATGCTCTGTCTTGTGTCCTTCGTGTTGCTGCTGATTCTTTTGAGTCTTCATTGAGTTCTCAGCCATGGCAGTGCATGATTGGGGTCGCGGCTCTTCCCGGGAGGCCGTGGTGGTCGTGGTCGAGGCTCCAATACCTCTACTACCTCTCGCTACACACCTATTGTGGTCGAACCAATCATGCAGCAGAAAAATGTTGGATCAAATATGGGAAACTAGAATGGGCTAATACAGTTAAATGTGGTGGTGAGCCGACAACGCCGAAGCTTTCTACAAATGAATCAAACTCAGTCACCCTAAATCGGCTATCGCCCTGTCGCTAATTCAGCCACCCGGCCAAAACTTCCTCTCTGATTGTTTTTGTTGCATCTCACGATGAGTCTTGGATGCTAGATTCAGGTGCCACTACCCACCTTACTGGTAATCGATCTCAATTTTCTTCTCTATCTACTTCTCATACCTCCCTCCCCAAAACATCTCACGACTACCACGCTTGCCGATCAGCCTGGTTTTCCTTTCACTGCAGCTCCGGGCACCCATTGCTACATTTGACAATGATCTCCCCATCAGGTGCGGTCGTTCTTGCAGTCTATGTTGATGATATTCTAATCACTGGTAGTGATGATGTTGGAATAGAAGAGGCCAAAGAGATACCTAGGGAAGCACTTCGTCATTAAAGATTTGGGAAGGCCAAGGTAATTATTGGGGATTGAAATCACTCATAGCAAGCATGGGATCTCTCATCTCAGGGAAAATATGCTTGTGATCTCCTTTAAGAAGTAGGCTTATTGGCACTAAACTGGTGGACACATCCATGGATACTAATCCTGATTTTCTGGAATGATGATTTGGAAGACAAGACAAAGTATAGAAGACTTGTTGTCAAACTAATCTACTGAACTGTGATTAGCCTGATATCTCTTTTGCCATCGGCTTGGTTAGTCTATTTATGGATAAGCCAGATCAGTTCATTGGGAAGCTGCTCTAAGGATCTTGGAGTATAAAGGCATCCCCTGGTAAAAGGTTATTATTCAAGCAACATGGACACGTAAAGATATAAGTTTAGTCTGATGCAGACTATGCTGGGTCATAGATGATAGGAAATACACTTTTGGATATTGCACCTATGTTGGTGTGAACCTTGTGACTTGGCGTAGTAAAAAATAAAAAAACTAAAGTTGCTAGTTGAGTGCAGAGGTTGAATATCGAGCTATGGCTACACCACTAGTGAAGTTTTCTGGTTAAATAATCTGCTGAAAGAGTTGGGTTTCACGTAACCTATGCATTGTGACAATCAAGCACCTATTTCATATTACCAATAATCCTATTTTCCATGAGAGGACAAAACATATTGAGGTCGATGATGTTCACAAATCCTAGATATTCTAACACTCCCCCTCAACCTGGAGCAAATATATCAATCATGTCTAGCTTGTTACAAAATATCAAACTGCTTTGCTCCCAAAGCCTTGGTAAAAATATGTGCTCTTTGCTATGAAGGAGTAAAGGGAGTGCAGATCTTCTGACTCATGAGAGCATCACAAACGAAGTGATTGTTAAGTTGTAGTTATCACTTAATTCCACCACTATATATAAAACACAACATTCTCTTTTCTTTTTCCTATTTTCTACAATCTTCTCCCATATTCGCGTCCAGTATAGTTCACCCTACTAAACATCTAACCCTCGCTAATGTTCTCTTTGATTTAAAATTTTTATTAGCTTGCTCTGTATTAGTTAACTTACTAAATCACATAACTGCTCCATTACATTCTTTTCTTCCTATTTTATCAACAAAGTGGTGGTCTCTACAATCTGAATACAACTATACATGTGGATGCTCGTGCTCTCTGTGTGTCTATCTCCCCTTTTCAGTGGCATTATCATATTGTTCATCCGTCCTTACCCAAATCAAAGAAAGTTTTACCATTTGAGTCCTCTACTTCTACTTTGGAGTATGAAAGTGGTGGTCTCTACTATGTGGTTACAACTACAACTGTGGATGCTCGTGCTCTCTCTGTGCCTATCTCCCCCCTTTGAGTGGCGTTGTCATTTTGTTCATCCATCCTTACACAACTTAAAGAAAGTTTTACCATTTGATTCCTCTATTTCTACTTTAGAGAGTGAATGTGGTCATGATTCATGCAAAGCTTTATTACTGCATTAGTCGAGACATGGCGTCTCGAGACATATACTTTTGTAGGCGACTGTTACACTTCACGATGTCGCCATCATATGGGCCCTTCTGCTTGAAGGTAATCATATTACAAGAATTACTTAATAGTGGCAAGCTTAATGCTATCAATGATTGGGATTCCACCCAGACGAAAATTTTTCTAAATATTCCAGAATACTCATTGTCTTCATGACTGGTTGCTTGGCAACACATGTGATGGTGATAGCGAATTTGGAAGAGGTATTGCAAGAGGCATGATGTATTTACGACACCGTCTAGCTGTTGTATTTACGACATATGGAGGACATTCATGAAGGTTGTACCTCAAATTGGGATACATCAGAGTTGGCATATCTATTCAATCTATTCAGAGAGTTGCATAGGGAAACCCAATGTAGATGGTAAATGCAGTTGTTACAAATCTGGGCATGGAGAATCTTCTATGAGGAGTCAAATTCAAGATGTGTTCAGGTGCTCTCTCTAATTGCAAATGGGCAGACTCGGCTCAATTTTTCAACATAAAATTTCAGAAGAACATGTATCATAGGCATTACCTGTAGGAAGGTGCTCCATGGAAATAATTCTACCACCAATCCACGGTACAACTTTGAGAGCCCAGTCCCCACTTTTTACTTCAACAGGTGTCCTTGATAGTTCTGTTCCCTTGTGTCCAGGAATGTTGTCCAAGTCTGGAATGGGTTTTGCATTTTCTGCAATCAACAGAAGATATTTTATGTCACAAAGGCAGTCTCCATTTGGTTTCAAAGACACTATAAATGTAATATGAAGAGAGAAATGTTATGGTCTAAAACTATAAATCAAATATTTTTGGGATGAAATAAAGAGATTCATTCCCCAGAGATGTGAGATAAAGAAATAATTAATAGGTAAGTTTCAAGTACTGTGTAATATTAGACATTTGCATCATTAAGGGGAAGAGAACAGAACTGGTATGGCAAATCACCTATACGAGTTTTGAGTTGCTTTTCACTGGCCAGCACTAAATCTGACACTTCAGTTTCTGAAGGCATTGGAATTGGCAGATCCTCTCCATCAACACCCCACGCATCAATCTATATAACATAGCCCACATATAAATAACAATTGAATCCATAGATCTGATATTCTACTGATGCGACATTTAGATGAAATAGTTACACACCTTAGCACCTTTGCCAAGCAGTAGTTGCACATGTAAGCAACGGTCTGGCCTCTTCCAAGATCCTTCTGTTTTTAGAACCTTCACAGTAACCACGGAATACTGCTTTTCAGCAACATATGTTGTCAAGAGATACCCTCCTTTAGTGTATTCATATCCATCACCATCATCTTCAAAGAGCATACCTTCAGCTTTACCTGCAATTTAAGAAATTCAATGTGCATCAGTTAACATTATGATGAAATCATGAATGGAATTAAATTACCATCATCAATTATTACTTTTGATCTTTAAAAATTAATTTCAGAAAATACTGAACATTTTTTGTAGTTTTTGGAGCATGTGCATGAATATAATTTGTTGCCTGCAAGTATGTATCTGTCATGCTAATTTGTGCCATTGTAAATTGTAGATGAGAAGAACAAATAGAAGAAATTGCAGAAGTGGTCAGTATTATTATCAGTAACAATGAGCATCACCCTTGCCTCCATCACATTTGACCTTGAGCAGAAAAGCTACCACCTTTGTTGTAATCAGCAACTACGCTAATTAGTCTTCTTTTTTACCATGAAAGCACAGAGTAGAAAACGTTTTCACTTAAAATACATAGCTCACTCAAGCTTTCATAATCGATACAACTTAATGGTGTGTGTGCATCTAATTTCTTTACTAGTGTCATACTGAATGACCTTTCATTACCCTGGTAGTCTTGTTCCTGTCGTTTACGCCAATTAAATCACAAGGTTTTTATCTGCAATTCACTCTAATAATCATCAGTTTTTTTAACAGTTCACAGACTATCCAAGTTTAAAGGATGGCGACAAGAACTCATTCCAAGAAGAATGGAGACTGTTGAAGTGAACAATCATCTTGAAGTGATAACTCTAGTGAAATGTGAAAGGATGTTACATCATGCAAACTGAAATGTTCCAAATGGAAAATAACATTTCGGTAAAGACAAATTGGAAATACCAAGTAAATGTTTGATTGCTTAGGCATCCATCCAACTAATGCCCTTCAAAACGTATTTAGCTGCATCAATAAATGCAAAGGCAGAAACATTACCCTTTTCATTTAGAGCCACTAGCAGCAACACATCGTCCGTAGGATTAGCCTCACCAACATGTTGATAAGGTGGGGCCACAGGAATAATGGATCCACCTTGAAGATATAATGCAGGCAAATCCTAGGTGAGATAAAAGGGGGACAATGTTGGAGAAGAGACAAATTAGTGAATGGTGTTGATTATTAAAGAAAAAACAGGGAAGTTGTATGGAAATCTTTAAGGAAATAGTACCGGATGACTGTCTTCAAAGTCAAAACTGAACCAGACGCCTTTTGGCAACTTGTGCTCCATTTGATATAACTCCTGATCTCGTCCTGTGCTGCAACATGATGGACATGCAATGTACAATTTAGGCAGGAGGAAAATATGCCGCTATAAGGGGATGGTGTCAAGTACTTCAAATGCAATGCACTAGAAAATCTATTAATCTGTTTTCAGGGAAGAGAATCAGAACCTTGCATATACGAGAAGTGGTCCCAAGAGAAATGAATTTTCATGCGTTCTTAACCCCAAATTTTTAGGATCTGAGAATATTTGAAATTTTATCACCTACAGATATTCGGAGAATGTAGTGTAATATCAATGCTAACACCAACTCATTCATTATGAGAACATACCAGCAAAAAATGTGGGAGTTGCCACTGGAATACCCCTTGTATGAGCCATGTAAAAGAGAGTATATATGTGAGGCAAAAACCGATATCGCCTCCTTAATGCCAGTCTGCAAACTTCTTCACACTGTAAAGGAGCAAGTGACGGTGTTAGAAGGACATGAATAATGTACATCTGGGAAAAGCGTCAAACCTTCAATCACTTGTCACCAGCAATATATTACTCACATAAAGATATAGCCACAAGATTAAGAAACCTGATTATCACCCAGCAAATACGAGAACTTCTTTGATCAGTTAAAAACTAGGTCTAGATACTATTAAAGATAGTAAACCAGTTAATGCATTACATAGAACGATAGGACTCCTCGTCACATATGGATTCTTCTTCAGGTCTCCAGTACAACACTTAGAGATATTAATTCAACTTGCATATTCATATATGGAACCCGATGTTTATGGGACATTTTCTCAAACTATTCGTTTTGCACCGAAAGTAAGTCCTTCAGGTTGATCTGACATTATTGATTATAGATACTTGCTCATGCCACACTCCTGAACCCTGAAGGATCTCCCTCCTTAATTCCTCTACAAGCATTTTGACCCAAAAAAGTGGCTAACCAGAAAATTCTCACGCCATCTCTGAGAGCAGCCAACTTTGGCTACATGTTTATCACTCTGCTTGGACCATGACCATTTGAGCTCAGCTTCTGCAGACGATATAAAGAAAAGACTAGTATATTTGTCCTCTTAACATTAAAAGAAAACACATCCTACAGTCTAAAAGAAAGAAAGTAAACATCATTGGTTCCTTCGAACTCTATGACACAGCAGCAGCCACCATGAAAAGCTTATAAGAAGCAATAATGTCAAAGGACTTGGTACCTGCAACTCAATTATCTGATGGCGAGCTATCAGAATGCTATTCTTCTACAGTGAATCTACCACAGGCTGGTACTCAACTACGGTGTCAATGTGAACTTGAGAACCTTACTACACTCAGGTGTGACATTGTTTCAGCATGCTCCCAAAATACAGCAACTTCTTGAGGGCTATGTTTTTTACTTTTCATATTTTTAGACATGAGGAAATGAAAAACTTCAGAAGCAAAGATCTAAACTCAGGTTGTTCTGGAATCATTTTACTTATCACAATTTTTTGGTGTTGCAAGAAAACGGCATGTCCGTGTTGTAGGTAAGAAAATAAGACACAACAGAAAAGGAAAGCTTCTCTCTACTCTCAGTTGTATCACTTAGGCTCCAAGCAGCTGTCATAATTAAAAAAAGACTGGTGCATTTCACATGTAGGCCACTTTTAGCAGATTCAAAATCTTTTGAGAGCATTCATTCAAGAAATTGTATATTATTTTACTATGACAAGAAACCAAACCTCTTCCCCGAAGGACCAGGGTTCATGATCAATAGTGTCAGTCTCAGAATGTCCACGGCAAAATGGAAACATTGAGCCCACTCCCATCCATCTTCCAAACAGCTTTGGTGTGGCATTACCAGCAAAACCACCAATATCTGGTCCAGAGAGCGGCTGACCACTGAGCCCCTAAAGAAAAGCACATCCCTCATCAAAGCACTCAATTGTGCAACAAAATGGTCAATATTATTAGCATAATTATATCAATGGCATTTAAGTGATATGTTCTTCTGAGAATCAAGACTCATAAATCTGGAAAGTGACACCACAGACAAATGCTGAATTCCCAAGTGCAGAATTTAGAAAAAATTATTTTGTGCTATCTGCAACTCTTACCAATTGAACAACCATGGAGATACTCATATGGAGGTGTTCCCAAGTGGAAAGATTATCTCCTGTCCATGTTGCAGCATACCTTTGACTACCCACAAATCCAGCTCGAGTCAGAACAAATGGTCGTTTTTGTTCATTTGCTAGTTTCATGCCTTCATATGTAGATCTAGCCATCAGCATGCCATAAACCTTAAGAAAACAAGATAATAATAATAAAAGTGATTATCATTGCCATACAGAAATTATAAGTTCAAAAAATTTACTAGCCCATATGAGGTTTCTGACAACAGTCTTATAGTACTGAACCAAACTTAATGACTACAATTGCAGCATCAAACGAACAGCAAAACCAACAAGTAGTACATTGTGATAGTGAGAATGGTTCTGACAGCCTCCAAGTTCTGAATCTCCTCTATGAATATTGCTCTCAGGCATCGTCTTTGTTACAGTCTGCGACAAAATAAGGTTAGAAAGATGAATGGAAATATATTATGGCCAAACAGTTGCGACTTTTTCCCATCTCACCTTGAAGACAGCTGGTTCATTCATATCATTCCATATACCATCCACACCATTAGAGATAAAGTCTTTAACTAGATTAGCCCACCATGAACGAGCACTTGATTGTGTGAAATCAGGAAATACACAAGGGCCCGGCCACACATCCCCTAAAGATTGCAGTAAATAATTAATGAAATGCATGAAATCAAACTTGAGTAAACTACAAGTGCAATAAAAATATGTTCTGTGCCCAAAGAATGTAAACAAGTCCATTTCTCTCTCTATGTTATCATCAACACTCTTTTTCCAATTTTTTTTCACTTGTGGTGACAGCATTAAGAATATAAGAGTAACATGTACCAACAAAAGGTTTTCCATCAGCAGTTTGAATCCAGATATCTCTTTTAGAACCACTATCATACACGAAATAGCCCTCTTCCTTTTTTATCCCTGGGTCAAGCATCCAGATTGCTTTGAAACCATGTTGATGAAGATCATCTGCCAGAGTCTTTGGATCTGGAAATCGCTCCTGTGAAAAAGAATCTTATCTGTTTGATCATTCATTAATGGAACAAATTATCATGGCAAGCTGTCAACAACTAGAAAGAAAAAATGAATATTATGTGGATATCTCAGAAAATAAATGAGGGCTTCCATCTTAGAAAGTGGAAGTAACATTGAATTATTTAATGAACCAAAGATTCGCAGACACCCAAAAGAAGGGAGAAAAGAAACCTAAACAAAAGGGAAAAGACAGAGAGAGAGAGAGAGAGAGAGAGAGAAACAGCAGAAAAAAATTATCAGACTTCATGCCTTCTTGATTATGTAAAAATAAACCCAAAAGGCAAAGGCAAGACAAGAAAGATTGACTTTTGAGGTCCACGTCAAATGAATGCAAGAATGCAGTTAACAAATTTCTGATGTCCATGGAAGTGGTGCAAAATTTATCAACAGAAGGCTGGAAAACTAAAATTGATAGAAATGGCTAAAAGTCATGTTCTTTTAAGATAATCACCTTTCATAACCTTTATATACCTATTTCTTATGAAATAGTAGTCTGCAACAAGCAACTATTTTCTTCTCTGCTATTTTTACAGAACATTTCTTGCAAGGCTAATAAACAAGCAAATAGGCATTGACCCCATATATCTTAAATGAACACATCAGCCACACTCATCTCTACAACAAAACTTCCTCCATAGGAAATAAATGGCTTATTGCATACAAGATACAACAATGAAAGAGTCACTGGCTATGGAAAAGAAAGGTTATAATATGAATGTGAAGAAATGGTGTTTGTTGAACGGGTGTGTTAGATATCACCGTAAGCCACGTAACATATTTATGATACCATTATGCACATAGTTTGTAAGAATTGACTGGGTGAAAAACTTGCCTGGTCAAAAGTGAAACAACGGAAACCATCCATGTAATCTATGTCCATCCATATGACATCACAAGGTATACCTTTTTCCCTAAATGTCTTTACAATCTGCAACAGTAAGAGAAACAAATAAAGCAGTCAAGCCAAATATTAGAAGTTGAGACAATATTATATTATGTTTCTGATCCATTGACAAACTAAGCTTCAAGTAACAAAAAAATAGGATAAAAATTTTAATATTCATGAGAGGAGTTAAGACAAACTTGCAAGCATACCTAAATTTCCTAATACATGAACATAACACCCACACACAAAGTACAATTCCTCAGCCCAAACAGATATGATTGAGAGGGAAATATAATTTGTGGTGTATGCATGAGCTACAGCCTCCATCTCAAATTGAATGAAGGCCTGATAGGAATTGTCAGAATAACAGGTGCCAAATTACTGTGATGCTTTTCTTATAGTGCTATAGTTTGTAATATATGGCCTATGATGACGTTATGTCTGGAAGCGCTGAGCTTATTTACAAGGATTGTTGGTGGAGAATTAGATAATTGTTTGA
>NC_026145.1:8923178-9021864 GCF_000512975.1 Sesamum indicum
AGACAGGAAAAAGGGGCTCAGATTTGCAAACAACAGAAGCATAGAAAAACAGATATAAGCAAATATGAAATTATAACAAAATAAATATCAACCTCACGAACTCGTGCATCAGAGTCATAGCTCCAACGGCACTGATGATAGCCCAAGGACCACTTTGGTGGCATAAAAACAGTTCCTGATGTCAAAACGTCATACAAGTAACCATCATGTGCAACCAACGAAGATAGGGAGAATATGAAGAAACAAGCAACTGTAGTAGCATAAGCTTAGTATTAATCTCCAATTGCGCAATGGCAAAGGAAAACTGGACCTATGCCAGTCATGAAGGAATCAATAAGCAAACATCCTTGGTTCACAAAGTCCATTTTGCAGTCTATAGTTCTTTACACCTAAAGCTTACAACATGAAACAGGCAACACTGAACATCTCTTGTATCTGCTAAACGCAAGAAAACGGAGTCATTTTTCTGAAAAACTCACTATCGCAGTGCTGTAAAAAGCAAGATGATCTCGAGATGTCAGATTGCAAATCTTCATGTGTTTCATGCCACACAGCATCTTAAAAATTTCAAAGGCTCTAAAAACATAGAAATACTTTATGTTATTAGCAAGGTACTTAACAACTAAACTTAAATAATCATTAACCTAAATTCATATCTGAGCAGAAACATAATCTAACTGTCCCTAGCTGTTTGTACCTTCTGATTTTGTTTAATTATTTCCCAAATGATAGAGCCAGGTATTTCATATTGCTTACTTCCAAATGATAGCAAGATAATCTAGGAGCAGATACCGGGGATGATCTCAAAATCTATTGAAATAAATTATAGCAAATGATGAGCAAAAGTTGCAGAATAGTGAAGGATTTCTTAGACAATGAATTTATTAGACTTCACAAACAAATTGTGAAGGATTTCTATTTGCAGAATAGTGAAGGATTTCTTAGAGGGTATGGGGAAGGATTTCTTAGACTTCACAAACAAATTTGATAGCTGGAGCTCCATTTGCAATTTCATCAATGTAAAGAGAGATATATCTAAGTATGCAGGAAGACAATGAATGCAAATAGCATATTACCAACTGCTCTTGAGAAAGAGGCAAGAACATCGACTGGTGAAGCAAATGGGCCAAATGTGATGACCGGATAGGGTGACGAAGAACTGAGCTTTACATTTGCTCCTTTCCGCAGATCAATCTGCTCAGACAATGCTATGTCACTGCAACAGCCAATTCATTTAAAGACAAACCTCATAGACCAAGAGATAACAAATACCTCACAACGTCGAGTTGTATCTGCAAGAACTCCTAATGCCTCTCCATTTGGAAGAACTGCTAGAACCCAGGGGTGTGATTGGTACAAGGAAGTAGTTCCAGCGCCATAGCCCCAGGCATCGGTATTCCAAGTAAATATCTATGACAAATCAAAAGTGTACGGATAAAAGTTTTTTCATGGATTTAGATAGCTTAACTATTAACCTTAAAAAAACAGACGCTAATAAGATAGCAGATCTAACGGGCTCACCCTCTTCCCTGTTCGCTCGAGCTGCCCGCTGACTTCTCCAGTTCCATAAAATGAGGTATTTAGTGGAAACTAAATTAAAGCCAGATTGAACCAGATTAATGAATTAGTTTCTGAAATTTGAAAACAAAAATGCAAGTGGTCTAAAAGCAAGGACGTAAGGAAATGTATATTGCTACTAGCTGGAGGCAATAGTACATACCTCTATAGTAACTATTTGTTGTCCCAGTGCACATTCAAACCTCGGAATGTAGGTTGGAACTTTATGGACATTCACTAATGGTGTGTCCCTAACTTCTGAATTTTCAAAAGAAATGCTTGGAAATGCAGCATTCCTATCATCCGCAGAACAATCAAAGCGGAACACTCCTTCCTCAAGAATCGGCTCAAAAATCATTTTCCCGGATCGCTTCTCTGTCCCGTCATATCCAGCCATCTTAGATACTACCAATGATCTTTGATCGCTCAACGTGTTTTTAACTTTCGTCTTTCTATATGCGAAACAATTATAATAATTAACTTCTCCAGATCATATAACTTGATAAATGATCAAGAACAGTCGAGAGTTAAACCAGTCATTTGAAAGGAATAAATACATTCAGAGACTTGAATGTAAGACCCTTTTCCACCGTATAATTAAGAAGTTAGGACTCAACCAATACATGAAAAAAATCAAGAAACACTGAAGATATTTCCTGCCACATGTTTCTTCACTTCAATACAGATATACTTATACCAGATGGAAAAACAATCAAGAAACTCTAAAGATATTCGACACTTCAGTTCGAAACAAAAAAATTACACCAAAGAGAAAAAATATCAAGAAACTCCAAAGATATTTCTTGATGTCGTTGGAGTTTCTTGGTACATATTTTGCAATTCAAAAAACTTACACCAATGAGGAAAGAAACAAAAGCACAAAACTATCGAGAAACTCTAAAGATATTTCTTGATGTGGTTAGAGTTTCTTGATACATATTTTGCAATTTAAAGCAAATATGTGATACCAATGAGGAAAAAAACAAGAGGATAAAGCCATCAAGAAACTCCAAAGATATTCTTGAAACAAACTTCTTGCATTCAAAACAAATAAAATCAAACGCAAGAGAAAAAGAAACCATCAAAAGATCTCTATACACTTTTCTTGAATCCAAAACACATAAAATTACACAAAGGGGAAAAACTCAAGAAACCAAGAAAACTTTCGGAAAATGTCACATGGAGCTAACCTGATCCAGTGAGGCAGAAGAGTTCTTGGAACACCCCTGCTACTGAGATGGGATTCCCAATAGGAAAAATACAAAGACGTGAGTTTTCTCAATGACCCATTTGAAGTCCTGGAAATACTACTGCAAGAAGAACTGCATTGTCGCCTGTGAGATACAAACGACGCCCTGCTTATATAATAATCCATTGGGGTTCGAGACAATGACATAATAATCCAACAGTCACTACACTCAATTTGATTATTTTAAATTACTGGAAAACTGTCAAGACAGATTTTTACTCGTGGGAATGGTAGGGATTCTCATCGGGTAGTGGGGCAACGAGGGATCATGGTTTTGTTATCATGATTGAACGGATGAATGATGACGGCCCACTTCTGTGCATGCGAAAAAGTGAAAAGTGCTAAAATATACGAGGTAATATTTCTGTCCTTTTGTGGCAAAAATAACTTTATTTTTAATCTTAATCTACAAATATTACAACAATATATTACATTTACAGCCCCACAATTAGACAAAATAAACGAGCATCTCATATTTTTTATAAAACTAGTAGTTTAAGTGTTGGAAATTTTCAGTTTTGTATAAAGAAACAATGTTGTTATTTACGACAAGATAATTAAATAGAAAACTTATCACGAGAATTGTATTTTAAATATTCTCAATCTCGAAATAATTATTTTAATCGCATCGTAAATTTCACTGGTTGTCTTGAAAAAAAATATATATCCCCTATCAATAATGCACTGTGTATTACGTAATTTTTCTTATAATAAGACGGTTGCAATTCTTTCGATTATAATACTATATTGAAAAACACCTCAATCAAACAGTCAAAATTTAAAATAATTATTTTTAAATAAAACACAACGAAAATCTAATATATTATTGGTCTTACCACGCCACTAATATGAGTTTAACTATGTCATCTATCAATTAAGATTTATTTTGATTCTCGATATCATATTTGAAGGAAATTTCATATTGTTTATTCGAATATTTTTAAATAAAAATATTGAATATGTTAAAGTAAAATATTTATAATTATTTAAGATGTCAAGTGGGTCGATCCGATCTAAAAGGATCGGATCCTGCAGGGTTGTCAATCCAATGGGCCCATTACAAACTGGTCTGGGCCTGAGGGTATTTTTAAACACTTACATCTAGCCCAGACCACTGATCTAGTACTATTGGGCCGGCCCAAATCCGTAGCAGGCCCACAGGCTTGGCTGGTTGGGCTAGAAATTTTATTTCCTAAGTTTTTTCCAACATAAATAAAAAAAATCAATCATGGTCCGGTGATTTGGTTCTCATTTATATTAACTAATCGTTGTTGCACGTTGTTTTTATCGTGAGTATATAAAAAAGAATTTGTCATGGTGTGTGATAGAGAGAGAAAAAATTGTGATTTTGTGACAAAAATAAAAAATTTACAGATAGCGAAACATGGAGTAGTGGATGTAAGGAAAAAATTATAAAATTTCGAGATTATTAAAAAAACCCTGAAATTATTGTTTCTGATCAAATTTGTTTTAAAGGAAAAAATGAATTTAAGGGTAAATTTGAGTATTCAAAAATTGATACGACAAAAAATTTTCTTTTATAATAGTATAAATATATAAAAAAAAGGTCATCTGAACTCATAAACGATAAACTAGTGACATCGTCCGTATCAAATTTTAGATATAACAAATATACCCTTAATTAGATAGTTTTAAAGATTAATTGTAATTATTATTATTATTTTTTTGACAAAAATGATTCCACGTCATTTTAACACCACTACACCAATTCCTTTTTTTTTTTTTTCTGAAATCTAATTATTGAATTATATATTTTATTTTTATTTATAATATATCTTAAAATATAAAAAATTATTTATTCTATGCACGCAAGGACGTGGCTAATTTTAATTAACGTTTTAACATATTTTTTTACAAAAATATGTGAATATACAAAATAATAAAAACAAATAAATTCAAATAACAAAACAAGTATCTTATTGGACAGGCCTGCTAGTACTATGTGTGCGGTTAGTGGGCTTGTCCAGCCCACTTGAGATGGTGTCATCCTTCGATAGCCCATTAACAAACCCGAACAATAATTAATTAGCCCAATAAATTAATATTTTATTTTTTTTCCGTGAATAGACTAAAATTACATAAAAAAAAAGTTGATATTAACAAATATAATAATTAATATATATTATCAATATTAACTTAATAATTTAAAAGAACTAAAAAAATATTGTCAAAATAGATAAATAATATAATTTCTTATCTTATATACAATTATATGAAAAAAACATAATATTATATGGAAAAAAAACGTGTGTATATTCGAGTCAAAAATAATGTCTACGAATATCATCAGTTTGCAAGAAAATGACAAGCAACCAATCTTGAAAGGCCTTTTGGTCTTTTTGGTTTGGATTTTCACAAGAGTTGTTCTCATTCCAGATTAAAAACAAAAATAATCCCATTCAGAGTGAGAGCGAAAGAATTAAACTCCTTTTAATAAATTTAAAAGATGATTACACTTTTTTTTTTTTTTTTTAAGGTTTGGTATAATTAGACGTAGGCCATTTGGGATTTGAGAAATTACATTTATTAGTCTTGAGGTTTGCGTTCGTCTAATAAATAAGTTCCTACATTAGTCAAAATTCATCGAATTTGTTGATACTAATAAAATAATTGAAAAACGAATCTGTATTTTTCTCTGATTGACTTATTACTGGTTTGTTGCAGGTCAATTAAATATTTTTATGACCAAATTGCCCTATACGTCTTCACATCTTAATGCATTTGATGAAGTATATTTTTCACCGTTATAAGGGTGGTTTAGTCGGAAAAAATTATTTGACCTGCAATAAATCAGTAATTAGTCAATAAAGGGTAAATATCAATTTTTATTTAGGTATTTAGTCAATATCTGCAAATTTGGTGAACTTTGACTAACGGAGGAATTTATTTATTAGACCAAAGCAAATTCCAAGGGTGTTAAATGTAATTTTCTAAAATTATGAGAAATTTACGTGTAATTACACCAAATTTCAATAAATAAAAGTGTAATATTCCTAAATTTAATTCTAAAATTTCAACTCTTTTCATTAATAAGAATCTGCTGTAAAATTCAACTGAGACTGATGTGGGAGTAGTAGCCTATATCCAGAGGTGTTCTCCCCTAAAGAAAAATGAAGAACATGTTGATCTCACTATTGTATCAGGAGAAAATGAGTGGTGACAAATGAGAGGTCAAGTCTTGGAATGTCAAATCGCAGTTTCATTTTGAAATGGAAGTGGGAATAGTATATATATACATATATATATATCTATTATATGATGTTTTTGCCAACCTTTTATGAACCTAAATTTTGATCCGATTATTAAATATTAGGATAATTATATTTTTTTTTTTGAGTTTTGATAAAATTATACGTACATTTTTTTATAGTTTGAAAAATCATATATAATATTTATGAGGTTTGCTTTCATTTAAAAATAAGTTTATTCTTTAGTTAAAATTCATCAAATTTGATAATATTAACAAAAAAAAGAATAAAAATTCATATTTATCTCGATTGATTTATTATACCTACAATAAATCTTTTTATGAGCAAATTGTCCTTGTACATCTTCACACATTAATGCTTGTGAGGAGGTATATCTTCTCCGTTATAAGTGCAGTTTAATCATAAAAGATTCATTTGACCTGCAATAAGTAAGTAATAAGTCAATCGATGGTAAATATCAATATTTATTCAGTTTTGTTGTTAATATCAATGAATTTAGACAGTGAATTCTGCCTAACGGAGGAATCTATTTGTTAGACGAAAGCAAATTTTAGGAGTGCTAGATATAATTTTCCAACCATAGGGATCTACATGTAATAATTACACTAAGCCTTAGAAAAGATGAGTATAATTATCCTTAAATATTTGTGATCCAGTGATTAAGGCTGTCATATCAATAATTTGGAATTAAATTCTTGTTAAGATGTTTGGTGAGATCAAATGTACGTTTTAATTTGCATTTTTCTTCTAACATATGTTCGATAGTTGATTTCTGACAGATGCGTATGCTTCCAGAGGTCTGTTATACTGATGGTATAATGCCTCCACGGATTATGTATGTATCATCTACTTATCATATATACAAATGTAAATGAGGTCTGAGAGGGTGTTTGGTTAAATTTATTTAAGAAAATAGTATAAGATGTAATTTTTTGAACTTATAAATAAAATTTATTTTAAAATAAACTCTTGAATCTTTCGAATAAATAAAATTATGAAATTTATATAATGTTAGTAATAATTATTAGAATAGGTGACTAAAAAATCAATTAGATTGATTATTTTGTAATCTATTTACGTAATTTCTTTTCATTTTGTAATATTGAATTTAAATGAATAAGAGTAAGTATTCATTTGGCCTTACTTTGTTGTTCTTACTCATATAATTTTCATACATTGCAACAAAGCTGGCAGATCACTAATCAACCAATGAAGTTGGATTGTGCATTTGACGATAATTATAAAACCAACTTCCAAGGTATTGCGTCTATAAGATGGGTGCCGTGTTTCTTAGACGACAGACGTATGACGTCTATGCAATTTTAATTGGTGGTTGACAAAGATTGTCAAGCCGACTGAACTGACTCGCGGGGAGTCGTTATATGGAAGCCCATAAGACTTGTCAGTATGATTTGAACTCATCAGCTTCGATAGTGTGGGATTTAGTCCTCAAACTTGAGGATCCACGCAGTCTCATATACAAGACGACTATATCTAGGGCCTGGTAAAAGATGACCATATTCTAATGTAGTTATTATAAGCCTTGTTCCAATGCAATTAGAACGTGTATGCAGATAGATGAATTCCAAGAGAGGATCCGTCCACTATCATGAGATGATAGCGATCTCCTATGCGTTATGATGTGTGTTGTACTCTCGGGAGTCTGTGGCCACAACGAGTGATCAAATAGAAAAGTGTTTTTCTATATTGATGAAGTGGAGAAACATAATCAGAATATTATGCATAAATGTCTAGTCCACGATGGGAATCAATGAATAATTCCATGCCCTAGACTAAGACCGGGAGATGACCGATGGAAGGACCGTACCCGTACGACACTCAATAGCCTTAAGGTTTACGCCATTTTCACCTATTCTCTGGTGTCATGGACCGTTGCTAGACAACCACCCATGGTGACGGGTGCTTTCGAATTAAGTGTTAATAGAAAGTGATTAATTAAATATAATTTAATTAATTTAGTGCAAATATATTTGCCAATTAAATTATATATCGACATAAGCCCAAGTCTATCTAAGGGTGAACCTATAGAATCACACAAAACACCACTCAAATAAGTAGTAGAATTAATTATGATTTAACTCTAGAAGGAGTGATTAATTTAAAGAGTTTAAATGATATGACCATTTAAATAGGAGAATCCATGTGATGGTAAACTCAAAGATTTAATTAAGTAGATAAAATTTTAATTGAATCGGATGAATTAATTGATAGGATCAATTAATAGAGTTTTGACTTGGTAATATTAAATAAATCCGGTTAGGCTCAATTATTTGATGAATTAATTAATTAGGCTATGGGCTAGGATTTATTTGATAAGATCAAATAAATTTTATTTGGGCTTTTAAGAATTGATTGGATTAATTCTATGAAGGCGCAAGCCTATGTGTTTAATTTATTTTTGAATTAAGTCTAATAGGGAATATATATGTGTAGCCCTAGCTTGAATATATATATATATATATATATATATATGTGATATACATATAGATGTGAAGTTGTAAGATGAGGGAGTTATTGTTTGAGTACTTATGATACTAGTAGGTTGTGTACTATGGGAACACACATTGTACCTATTTTTGAGTTGACATGCAATGTAGCTGTATACATACAACAAGTATATATGGGATGTCTCTTATGTGTGTGTATAGTGTATAGACTTGTGTATAAATTATTTTGTATATAATATAAAAGACAATACTACTCCTACACACTTATCATCTTGACTCTCTTCTCCCTCTTTTTCTCTCTATTTTGTTCTTCTTGAACTAATTTCAAGTTAGAGCAAGATTCTCTTGAGTCTGATATACTAAGTTAATGGTATAATCAAGTCTCTTATACTACATATACTTTACCTCTAGTAAGGTTTGGTGTAGACCATCTTGTGGTGTAATGTGTATTCCCCCTGGAGGAGATCTAAATTGATCTTTGCGTGAGCACACGGTTGGAGGAGAAAAGCTTGAAGAAAGTCTTTAAATCGAAAATGTAAATTTCGTGATTACATTTTCGTCATACTATATTGCAATAGCCACTTGTTTTATTTTAAACTTGTTTTATGCTTGTTGAGTGCCCATTGTCCGGGCTAAGAGACTAGTTCTTTTTCGGTTCAAAATTTAAATATGCTTATTTTCATGCTTCCGTTGCATTCTTGCCAAGTCGCGAGCTGTATTGATTCTTTCAATAATAAGATTATAGTACAACTAATATGATCAGAATTATAGAAACTTGTTAAAGATTGTTTTTCTTTCTTTTTTTTTTTTTAAAAAAAAAAGTTAAGAACTCCTTACTTTTTTTCAAATACGCTTATAGGCTTCTGAAATCTTATTTTTGAATTTTATAAATTTATTTTTAAAAAATTATCAAACACCTTTTAACATGTTATAAACTCTTAGAATTTGATTGGGTAGTTTCAAATTTAAAGAATTTTTCAAATCTTTCAATTCTAATTTAAATTACGTATTATTGAATATTTATGGATTTCAAATTCATTTCAAATGCAATTATTTTAATTTTTTTTCCCCAAATCCTTCCATTGAATCCAAATTCATCAAGCTAAATACACTCTTAAACATCTTATAAGATATTTTAAAAAGATTATAAGTTCACCTAAGCACACTCGAAATAACACTAAATTTCTTCTATATATTCTTTTATTTAAGCTGCATTTGAACGGAAGAATTTGAAATAAAACTTTCAAATGACTTTATATTTGATGGAAAAGAAATCCGTTACAAACCACCAAATATAGTTCAAAATGAAAGTTCAATGATTTGAAATTTTTTCTGGCGTGTATTTATCCAGTCAAGTTTGACGAATTTGTTATTATAAATTTAAAACCCTTAAACCAAATTCAACGATTCAAACACAATTAGCAATCTGGACACGTTAATTTTGTAATAGATCCATAAAAAAAATATCAACTTGATCCCACCATGAGCAAAAAAAGGGCAAAAAAAAAAAATGAATCACTACAGAACTATAAAAACATATGGAGCTAACCTCGGACACATAAATAAAGTTCATTAGGCATTACATGTGACATGCACATATTGCACCAAGAGTTAAAGGAAAATAATACAACCTAAACACATGTTTATGTACCTTAATCATGTGATCTAAGTTTGGCCTGTCCCTCTCCATCCAAATAATTTTGAGCTTAATTATGATTATTGATGTTATAATATAGGCATTGTTCCCCTTTGAACCAAGATTAATTGAATCTGGTCAGAGAAAAAATAAATAAATTATGCTTTATAAAATACTCCGACAAATTGTACAAATAAAAAAAAAGAGAAAAAAAAAATAAAATCAGCATAAGTGATCATTTGATAAGTGATCATTCATAAGTTAATAAGACGAGATCTCCAACATGGATAGCGAACCTTCCATGTAAGGTCATGTGAAATGTCGTATATGCATGCCCTTCTTCTATATACTCCCGAAATATGGATAGAATAATTGTGGATACTGATGAGGTAAAATTTATTCGTGTCGATTTAAATATGAACTCGTTTCGAATAGTACGTAGATCTTGATCCACTCTGCATTTCAGAGGATCTATGTCCGACAAGCTTATTGTTCTGACAAAATTCATGACCCAAATCGATCATTTGATAATAATATTACGCCCCATAAAAATTAACATACTGGTCATCCCTTCTCCTGTATTAATAAAGTAAGATTTAATTAATTTTTATTATTAAATATCCTTATACTAAAAAAAGAAAAGAAAAGAAAAGGTGGGATGATCCCTCATGATGATGTGCCTCGAAAGACTTGATCAAGCCATGGAATATTCTCTTGCATTCTCCCATAAAATCCTCACCGTGTATGAACAATTTCATATGTCATCATCTATATATATTCATGATGTAGGTAAATATTCTATATTAATTATAAACGAGATGTTTAAATAGTTTATAAGTTTTACAGCCCCATCTCTCTAGCAAAGCACATTTTTAGGATAAAATCGTAAGATCCATTTGAAATCAGAGCGGCTAATATTCGCGTAACAAAACACCTATCGTGTTGCAAATCACGTCGATTCGTATTCGAGTCGATTCCTTAACTATAACTTTAAATTAAGAAACGTATGATGTGTGTATTCTTTTTGACAGAATAATTGTATATATTTAACTAAGGGTTGGTACGTTTTTGGTCTTGGTTTTCGGAGTTGTTTAACAACTATTATTATATTTGACTAAAAAACGTATCATGCCATCTCCATGCTGTTAGGCTAAAGCTAACATGTAACTAATTACATACTCAGCATAATTAATTTTTATAATAAAGCCTAGAAGTGCTGGCTAAATGAGTCAGCATATGACCTAACTTTTCTACTTAAAAACTCAAAAATTTTGATGAAAATACTTTACTTTTTGAGAATAAATTTTGAAAAAATAAATAATGATTCCCAATTTTAATAAATTTGGATTAATTAAATGACGAGTGTGTTGCACATTCTATGTGTTTAATGTGTAATTAAAACAAGATTTAGATGCATTTTTTGATCCGTAACTTAGGTTGTTTGGCTTATTCCTTCTTTACTTTTTTAGGGTAGTATTTTGATCCCGTAACTTATTAATTTGCACGATTTCAGTCCTTATTTTCCCGAAGTTCACCCTTCTCCTTGGAAAAATGCTTGTGTATCTCACATGGTCTTTTAAAATTGGGGCTACTATTTCTATTGGTTCATTTTTGGTCTTTAACTTTCTATGGTAGCATTTTGATCTTACATCTTTTTAAGGGAAAAGTATTATTTTAGTCCGCTAAATATGCCTAATTTTAATTTTAGTCCGATAACTATGTTCATTTTTGTTGAGGTCCAGCAACTTACAAAATTGCTTACTTTTAGTCCTCTGGCTGATTTTCAGACAATTTTATCCCTATGCAACTTTTGAAAGGCAGTTTTCGTCCATATGCACTCATAGGGTAAAATTGTTCGAAAATCAGCCAGAGGACTAAAAGTAAGCAATTTCGTAAGTTACTGGACTTAAATAAAAATGGACATAGTTATCAGACTAAAATTAAAATTAGACATACTTAGCGGACTAAAATAATACTTTTCCCTCTTTTTAATATTCACAAGTTCAATGGTGAACTCCGACGAAATAAAAAAAATTGAAATTGCTAAAATTAAAAATATGTAGAAGTAAAATGTTACCCTAAAAAGTAAAAAGACGAGATCGCCAAATGAACTAAATTACATGACTAAAAGTGCATTTAATCCTTGAAAATATAAGCACATAGAAAGAGGTTAAATGTAACAGCTGAACAATACATTAGTTCGATCAATATAACTAAAAACTATGAGATAAATACTCACATAAAGAGATATTAATACTCTCACTTCTATTGATACTCGAACTCATAACCTTAAACTTATTTATGGAATCTCAGCTTTAACCATTGAATTTAAACATTATTGATTTATCTTGTGTTTGTTTACTAATATAAAAACACAACATTTCAATTTGAAAGTCAAATTTGAGTTTACTGCAGTTAAATGTAAAAAAGAGTGATGTATATACAAGGACAATTTTGTCCTCATGAAAGTATAAAATACTTATATCAAGTAGCGAGGCGGTGAGCAATTTTTTAAAAAGCTAATGGGGCATGTTGTCATTTTAAAGGTTCTTTGGCCCATTAAAATTCTCGCGAGGGAATAAAATGCTATTAACTTATGGAAAGTGTTAAACATTTACAGAAATAACGGATTCAGTTTGATCAAATTTAATTAAGTTAATTTGTTTATAAGAATTAAATAAAATCTACATAATACAATTGGATAAATTATAGCTACATCTCTCGACATTTATTATAATTATAAATACTCCCTTATTGTTTGAAAAATTATAAATACTCCATTCAAATGAAAAATAATTATGCAGTCCACCAGACGGTGAAATAAAAATTACTATTTTACCCTTATTGAATTTTTTAAAAAATATTTTTTTTTGAAAAAATATAAAAAAAATTAGAGTGGAAAAATAAATATTTCCAACGAATGTTAGTTTATAAAATATATAAAATTTTAGTTTATAATGTAAAAGAATATTTTGGTCATATCAACACAAAATTTGGATGGAAACCTAACGGAATTGGCTTGCTGTTAAACTGAGGTTAAGATCAAGAGGGGGGATATTTGTAATTTTTCATACAATGAAAAAGCATTTGTAATTATACCAAACTTTAGGGAAGATGAGTGTAATTTACCCTAATAAAATTATAAGAGTGGTGAAGGTTGAAGTACTATTAACAATTTTGAGATTATAGATTTCAGTCTCACCAAATATATGAGTATTTTTTTTCTTTAATTCAGTTTATTAAGATAAAGATGTAATAATGTAATCACTGCTTCAGAAAAAAAAAAAAAATTACAAGAATAGCATCAATAGGAAAACTTAAAACGGTTTCTATAATTTTACGCTGAACGGTACCTCAATTTAATAAATACTTTAATATGCTAACGACGAGAATTAAATTACTATTACAGACAAATATTCACATAAAATGAGACAAATACCAACGCATTTTATGAAACTTAAATGCATATTCTCGAACTTATTTATGATGCCTCAATTATAAACTTTAATTACCAGAATAAAACATATTTTGGGAAAAATATTTAGGTTGTGAAGTATAAATCCACTTGCTTTTTCTCTTTAATCCCTATGAGCAAATTGGGGAAAAGACAATTTAATGATCAAAATTAATGTCTTTTCTAGAAAACACACACACACACACACACACTCTATTTCATTAACTGGACTCCAATTTCAGACATATGCACCTAGACAACATTTTGTCTACTATAGCAGTAAAAAACAGAAGAATTAGATAATAGAGGAGCTTACCCCTGAAAAAGTATATACTATTCCTCCTCTACTGTATCAGCAACACATTTGTTTGTAGTATATACAGAGACCCCAGAAAGAGAGAGAGAGAGAGAGAGAGAGAGAGAGAGAGAGAGAGAGAGAGAGTAAAAAGTGGAGTGAGTTGGGGTTTGATTATATTTGCTGATGTTAGAATTGAGAACGTCCAATACTATGGATCTTGGGAATTTTAGCAGTATTAGTAGTGTCAGCTTCCACTATAATTCCTGTACTGGTTGCAGTTGCAGCTATTTCCATTCATCATCAGCACCCTTGTCTTTTGGGAGTTCCAATTCAATGCTCAAAATGGTGTCTTTCAACCCCTCCATTAATTCTCTCACCTGTTTAATTCCAAGGCTTTTCTCTTCACCTGTTTGTGAAGAAGAGAAAGCTTGATTCTTGAATTCTGGATCATCCCCCCTCCTCCCTCTTTAATTCAATTTTTCGCTTTGTTCCCCCCTTTAGCGGTGTGTTTTTCTTGCTGATTTTTGGCGGCTTTTGGGGGTGTACTGACAAAAGCTGTTGCCTCTTGGCCGGATTTCAGCGAACGTTTTGTTCTTTTCTTAGAAGTTTGGGAGCTTCTCATTCAATTCGCAACATCCATTTTGTGATATAGGCTGGAGTCTTGAACGATTCTTCATCATCTTTCAAGAGAGAAAAAAAAAAAAAAAGAAAGAAATTCAAGAAAATGCTGTGTGTTTCATTGCCTGGGTTGAGTAATCAGCAGATGACAATGATGATGGCTGCTGGAATTGGTGCATCTTCCACAGCAATGGCGATGAAGCCTTTGGCAACTTGTGGGCGGTACCTTCATCTGCTTCAGTTCAAGAATTTCAATGGGCTTGCTTTCATTTCTTGTACAATTTCATGCAATTTGATATTCTTTGTGGATTAGCGGTTTGATGGATGCATATATGAATTTGAATTTAATTTACTTGTTCATGTAAAGTTAAAGTAAGTGGATTGGAGAAGCATATGTTCTACTACTAATAATTGATCATCAGGTATGATTTTGACGGTCGTGGTGGATGTTGGAGTGATTGTGGCAAAGGGAGGAGGAACTATGTTGTCGATGCCGCAACAGGAAATGCTTCCTCTGCTCTGACGGAATACTCTAAGAAGTCGAGAGCTGATTTTTACAAGGAGGTGGGAATTGATTTCTGATCCGGTCCTCTGTTATAATCCGTTTCTCTGTTGTTGTAGTGACAATTTTGGATTGTGCTTTTTACTGACGTATGAAATCTTCACTTTGTTTAAATAAGCTGTTCGTAACATTGATATTGATAGTTTACTGTGAATGTGGAGAATTCGTTGAGTTTGTGAAGTCTTGATCTTCATTCTTGTATGATCTGTCAGGTCCTTGAAGCTGCTAGAGATAAATTTACTAGGGAGATATCTTTTCAGTCGAAGGACAAAGATATCTCACTTGCAAAGGTAATTTTTAGTTCTTCATTTGAATGACTAATGTACCTTTCTTGATCGTGGAGACTGCACATTGAAAGTTATCGCAGTCTTCGTGATTTGGGTTTTGTGATAGATATGAATAGATGCAAAACTTAGGGAACCCTGTATGAAGCAGCATAAGTTGTTGGGTTTCCTTTTTGGTGATCCCGGCTGCTCTTTTTCCTAATTTGCTGCCACCAATAAGTGAATAGTTGTGTGAGTGGCAGTATCGCCGCAATATCTTTGATGATTACAAAAATATATGATTCTTGAAGTCAAAAGTTCTTCAGTTGTTTTGTTTTCGACTTAAAAGCTATGAGTTTGTCGGGATTGGTTATTATTTGTCGCCATTGCTTTAATCACTTTGTCGGGAATCCATTATGGCAGACTTTACTTTATGTTGCTGCTGAAGATGAAGCATTCTTGGCTTTCAACGGTGAGATGGATGCCCGTTCAATCCGGAACGAGAGGAAAGATACGTTATCATTGGAAGACGCCCAAGAGTGGGGCTGTGTGGAGACTATGCCAATGGCTGGAAAGAATATAAATGAGTGGTTGGCCGAGCTAGATGCCATAGCAAAAGAAGTTGAAGCTGAGCTAGTTCCAAGAGAGATAGGATGTGACTTGGTAGAAGTTCTCGATGCAGTGAACAAAGTCCTCTTTGAGACTAGGGGTTTTGAGAGGTTACCCGTTTTAGTAGATTCGAAATGTTCATATTTGCACTCAGTGTTAAGCTCTGGACGTGCCAGCGGTATATCTTCAACAGTCTTCATATTTACATATCAAAATCCCTTTTCCTTAGTTTCTTTGAGTTAATTTTCGTTGGATGTCGGCTGACTTTGTGCCTCAACTTTTGACAGCAATTTTGCTTAGCGTGATTTATATTGAGGTTTGCAGAAGACTTAATCTGACCATTGTGGGATCTCGAGTCGGGGAAGATTTTTTGATATGGCCCCTGACGGGGAACCCTGAAGTACGTTGATCTCCAAAGTCCAAACTGTTAAATAATGTCGCCACTCGCCAATCATGCTAGCTTTCTGATGTCTGATGTTGAAATTTTTGCCATCTTATAGGAGTTATTCAAGGTGACTTCTGGACACAGCTTGTTTGGTGTTGTTAACGGGAAGTGCGTGGATGATCCGCGATCTAGGGCCTCGGACATAACCAGCAACTCACTGTTAGGCCTAGACATCGCGACGAACAGAGATATCATTGGGATTGCTTTGGCCAATTTAATAGTGAGCTCCTGCCAAAATTTTACGCTTTCTTACACCTTGGAACTTTTACTTTTGCTTCTTGAAGAATCTTTTGCTTTCAACAATGGGAATAAAATGGAAACATATATTGCAGCGGCTTCATTGGAAACGTGCTTCGAGAACAAATTACGGGTTGATGCTGACTTCTCCACTCAGGTCCTTTAACAAATATGACGAGAAGTTCAACAAGAACAGTGGTTCAAATACGCCTTTGTTGCGGCGTCAGGAGCTTAGGTATATATCTCCTGCTCTCTTTGTGAATTGATTACAGCTACTTTGGCTTTTTGTCCTGATTTTTTAGGTGCCTATTTGTCTTGTCCTACAGGTTTGAGATGCTTATATTGCAAGATTGGCATGAGATTGAGGAAATTGTGAATTCGGACTCATAAATTATCTCCACATATATTCTAAATCTAGCCGAACGGCTTATTTCTAGATTATATAATCCTAACTTATATTTAATGAGTTGGGTTGCCTGCTTCTTACTTTATAAGTTGCGGGTATATAGTTCCCTACTTAATTACGGATCGTTACATGCCGTTGGGTAGTAGGGCTTGTTTTCTGCTCGAGGAATACCTACATTTGTACATTTCTATCTGTTATCAACGTCGGGACATGCATACATTCATGCATTTCAGTGACAAATGTAGCAAGCATCAAATGGTTTTACCATCCTTTGTTGTCGGTCCTAGGAGCATCATAATCTCCAATGAGTGGTTTAAATCTTTGTGTCACATTGTCCAAATCTTGAGAGACGGAACTGAGGCACGGGGTCTATGTTCCATAAAGGACTCGTAAGATTAGGATTTTGCCCATGAATAGTCGCTTCTCGTTGGCTGGATTACCCCTTAGTAGAGACCTTTGCTGTTATGTTTCATCTTAGGTTTGGCCGAAGCAGATATTGTCAGACTCATACAGCATCAGACCTTTGTTCAGGAACATAAGTTGCATGATTTATGCATAACTTTATATGTTGTATTTCCGCATTACTTTTCAGGCTCGCAATCATGGCTTCTGAGCGGCTACTGATCCTTCAGCCGCACAATTGGGCTTTGAGGAGAGACTATGGCATGATGTTGTACTATGACCGGTAACCATTTTTTAAGTCTATTTTGTACATATCTGCATCCAATCAAACTTGTCCTAAATCAGTCAGATTTTCGTAAACTTGAACTGATTACAGAGAATACGAGGCTGCGGTCCAAGAGCTTAGCATCTGCATGGCCTTTGCACCTGAAGATGAGGCTGAAGTTTTAGAACCTTTTGTCGAGAAATTACACCTGATGCGGCTCGAGACGTCATGGAAATCATTCGGACAAAAGGGCCGGCTAACAGTTCCTTGACTTTTCAGGCCTGTATTAAGTCGTCGTCTTTTCTAGTTCTATAGTTTGTATTAAGTTTGTACTGAGTTGTTGTCTTACCTAGTTGTAGTCTAAGTTTTGTCCTAAGTTGTGTCTTACCCACTCATAGTCTGTGTAAGGAGACCTCTAAAACCTTTTCACCTGTAACTTCTGTGCCTGTACATATTTTTCTTCAACGCTATGTTCCAATTTCTTAGCTCATGCCTTGGAGATCGATATCGATGTCGTTTAAGTTCGTCAGGAGCAGAAGTGTTAATTATGGGAGGTGGGCTGCTGTATATGGAACGAACAGCATTGTTAGGGAGAGAGGAGACGTACTTGAGATATATGTGGTAAAGTCGAAGATTGTCTAGTAGAAAACTAGGGCGAGTGATTTAAAGTTAAAAAATTCTTGTTCGAACTAAGTAGTGAATATTAAGATTATGGCAATGGTCTATGATTTTTCGAGTGCCCGTTATGGCATGTTCTGTTATTATTTCCAATTTCATGTGGAATGACGATTATATCCTTGATCATTCTTGATTCTTCTCTATCATTGTCCGTTCTAAGGTGTTTATATAATTGATTGAATGAATGAACGTCATTCATCTCATGTGAAACTATGATTATATTTTTAATAGATTCAAATTATTTTTGATTTGACATGAAATGACGATTATATCCTGAATAATATGGATGGCCCTCAATCAATGCACGCGGTTGGGGGTGTTAATATAATTGATTCTGAATCATCAAATCATATTAAAAAAAAGTAAAATAGAGCAAAACAAGAGGCAAGACAACAAGTGGGCAGCCATCTCAATCAATCTTGTTCATATTTCTATCTTTATTTTATTGAGTAGAGTAGGAGTGAGTCATTTTAGCAACCTGCGTATGCGAAAGACAAAGTTGGTGAACTTTCTTGACCTAAATAATGGAGTTGGAGATGTGGACATCAAGTGGATAAGGTTCCAACAGAGCAGTCCCACCAGCGGATTGGCTTTTTCAGTCCCAACAAGAAAGAAAGAACCTCTTTGATGAGGAAACTTTTTTTTAAAATTAGGTAGTCTTAGCTTCAATCGTCGTAATGAGTTAGTTCGAGAGTCGGGACTATAAAGGTGTGATTGCTATGTAGGAACGAATTGCGGTTAGAATGAGTATTCTCAAATCTATTCCTACATCTTGATTGCTATGTTAGAAGTTTGGGAACTTATTCTAACAGGACTTTTTATTCCCTTAGGTCATGTTTACCAGCAAGGAATAACTCAGATATAAGCTCTTTTCCTGATTAGTATGTTTTTTACTTACAAATTGGGAGGCCTTTGAAAATTAGCCGAGGCCCGATTCTTTCCCCGATTGTGCACGCCACAAGGATCCCGCTCTGGCAGCCTGAATACATATCCCAACAGGCAAGATTTGTGAATTTCCCGAATGTGTTTGACAATAATGCCCCCTAATTTTGATTGTCAAATGTCCTATTTGACCCTCTGCACCTACGAAATTAATTGCATTGTCCCATCTTTTATTATTTGACATCTTTTTCTTCCTCTATTTAAAGTGAGAAGTAGAGCACTTGGAGGGCACTACTTTCCGTTGTGGTTCTTAGTTGAGTCCTTCTTCACCAAGACATGGGTCTGCACTGCATAGTTTTCACTATGTTCTTGTTCCTAAATAACTTTTTTTTTCTTCTCAATCTCCACTTATCTGGTATAAAAACTGTAGTTAGGTAACTTGTTTCTTTTTAATTTTTAAAACTTCCTTATGCACGTCTGCATTATCATCCTTTTCTCAGATCTACTTTGCATTGCGGTGTGTCTTCGTTGAAAGTTTAGAAGAAGTCTGGATCTGAAGCTGAGGTATGGTAGACCCCTCTGTTCATTTCTTTCACTATTGCCGCATCCCTTTCAGTTGTTTGTTTCTATTAGTGTGGATTGTTGTATGCTATTGTATAATGTAGGCAGATTGTGGTCTGCTACTGGTTTTTTTTGTTCCAACTCTATTTATTGTCGCTGTTTCTATTAAAATTCCCTCTATTACCCAGATGTTGCATAGTTTATACCCACATTTGTAAATATCAAACTGTTACAATATATGTCGCTGGCATTTACTATTTACTACAAATTTTGGTAACACATATACTTGTTTAGTGTGTGAAAATTGTGGAAATGAAATTGTCGAATATACCTGCTGTTATGTCTTGTGATTGTGCAAAATTTTTTAGCGTGGACATCTGTGTTTGTGTTATTTAGGATGAGGTCAATTCAAAGAGTTACATTGGTTTTAATAATTTTACAACAAGTTATGAAAGAAATTGCGGTTGCTCTGACTATATTTACTTTTGTAATATACCTTATCTCACATAACCGTACTCACCACCGGGCTCAGCGTCGGAGTTACACGATGAATAGTAGGATACCTAACCAGCTTAGACACCTGCATAGGCTTGTTTCTGCATCTGATGAGTCATGCTTGCGTAATTTACGTATAGACCGTAATGCCTTTGGACGGCTTTGCTATCTACTTGAATATGTCGGAGTTGTTTCATCAACAAAATATCTGATAGTACCAGAGCAAGTCATGATCTTCCTTAGTATGGTGGCCCATCATAAAAAAAAATTATATGGTGAAACACATTTCTTATGTTCTGGAAGCACGATTAGCAAACGTTTTCATCAGGTGCTGAATGCAATAGTTAAGTTGTACAATGTTTAGCTAGTGCGGCCTACTCCGATTACAAAAGACTGCATGGACCCTTCTTGGCAATGGTTTAAGGTTCAACTTATAAAATATTTTTCTTTAATGTGTACACATACATTGTAATGTGATGCTGTGTTCCAATGATGCTGTGTTCCAAAATTTGCTGATTATCCCTCTTCAATTTATTATTGGAATCCATACGATAGGGACTCAATGTTTTAAATGACACATTCATTGACGTTCGAGTTCTAGAGCATGAAAAGGGACACTACTAAACGCGGAAGGTCAAGTGGACTTGAATGTAATTGGGGTCTGCAACCCCATTATGCAATTCATATATGTCCTTACTTGTTGGGTGGGTAGCACAACGAATAACCGTGTTTTACATGATGCTGTCCATAGACTCGATGGTCTAAGAGTTCCTACAGGTATGCCACTAATCAGAATCAAAGGACATATGTCAAAGACTATACATGGTATTTTCTGCGTGGGTTGCTAATTGCATTTTCATATCTTCTTTCATGTCGTGTATATTAATAAAAAGGTTGTTAGTATTTTCAACTAATCCTAACATTGTAATCTATGTTGAAACTTTGAGTAGGCAATTATTACTTATGTCACAACGGTTATGCAAATGTGGAAGGCTACTTGACTCCGTACAGAGG
This sequence comes from Sesamum indicum, assembly GCF_000512975.1. Taxonomy (NCBI): domain Eukaryota; kingdom Viridiplantae; phylum Streptophyta; class Magnoliopsida; order Lamiales; family Pedaliaceae; genus Sesamum; species Sesamum indicum. The sequence goes on from NC_026145.1 coordinate 8,944,508, forward strand.
TGTTCGCTATTACCTACCAGAATGGAACCGTGGCTCTAGAGGACCGCAAAATCGTCAAGGAGCTGTTCAACCTCAAGCACTCCTTCACGCGTAACATTGTTGAGAGAATGTTTCATCTACTTAAAGTTTGAAAGGGTATTTTACGAAGTCAGTCATTCTACCGCATCAAGGTGCATAAGATAATCTTGGCTTGGTGCCTGTTGCACAATTTCTTAAGGAATGAAATGCGTGATGATCCATTAGAAAATGAGTTATCGAGTCATGCTGAGGGTGGGCGGATGCTGAGTATGAGTGTGTCTCAACAATTAACAGTAAAGAGTTGGAGGGATGCCTTGGAAACATCAATGTATAACGAGTGGATTAATTGCCCATGATCTCATTATGATTTTATCAACACAATTGTTGTTCTCCTAACTTATTATCAATCGTGTAATGATGTGTGTGTCATGTTGTATTTGGTGAGTTAACTGTTGTGACTGTATAATACAACATCTTTCTCGAAAAGAGTTTTTAAAGACATTCTGCTAATGGGTGTGACCTGATATTTTAGAATGAATGCTGATCTTTCTATCAATTTTGAAGTCCAAGTGTTGTAGCTGCTATTAATATGGTTCCACATTTTCCAGTTTTGTTTTACAGTAATTTTTCTGCATTACCTACATAATTTTTTCATTTTGTACCTATTGTATTTCATCGTGAATCATACTTTTGCATTCGAATAATTAACCATACCACTAATATTTATTGCAGGTTTTACCAAAAAAACTTTAGCCAAACTCCAGGCTAAGATGGATCTCGGACATAATAAGGGGAGCAACAGATAGCGTCGGAGTGGAGGGGAACAAAGAAAGACCTTTTAGTTGGCGAACGTAGACGATAAAAGAAGAGGAATGTCTTATAGCTGGACTGAAGTCTCTAGTTGCTACTAGTTGGAAATGTGAGAATGGCTTTTAGAAATGGTTATCTAACTCATTTGGAGGTTCATATGGCTAGGATTTTTCCACAATGTGATATTAAAACCGAACCACATATCACCTCTAAATTGCACATTTGGATGAAACATTACTCTACACTGAGTAATATGATGACGAAATCTAACCTAGGTTGTAATGAAAGCCGTAATATGGTCACTGTTGAAGACGATAATGCATGGGATGATTACGTGAAGTTATGAATTAAAACAAGGTTTTGGAGAATACTTTCCCAATTACGAATTTTTTGTACAATATGATTTCATTTATTTCATTTGTGGTTTTAGAGGGACCTTACTGCAAAGCGGATGCGTTATAAGTCTTTATTTTTCTTCACAGCATGGAGAGAAATCTTTAGGAAGGATCATGCGAATGGAGATCGTGGGGTGGGCCCTTACAAGGATGCAAATGACAATCAAATTGAGGAGCTGGGCAACATGCAGGATTGTTATGTCTCGACCACTGAATGAAATCTAGAGATAGGTTTCATCGGTGTGGAGGAGGAGCCAACATCGTCATTCAATGTGAACGTAGATCCCACAGTGAACTCATCTAGTGCCACTAAACGGACGAGCAGCACTTCTAGGAAACATAAGGTACGTGAAACTACTGGCGATATTCCAAATTAGTTGAGATGGTCTCAATGTTCCAGAATCAGAATCAACCGGCTCAGTGAAAAGTTGACAAAGCTCCTTCCATATGTTTTTTGTAAGCGTTGACATAACATTTCTCGATCCGTGATTCCTATAAACACATATTAGTTCACCAGTGAAGACGTTGCAACACATTACTAGAATTTGAAATACAAGAAAAAGATAATATTTTGAGCGAAGAGCAGATTAGAAAAAATCACCTTAGAAAGTTCATTCCAAGTTGCATCTAGCGCCGTACGAATATAAGCCAGTTATTCCAAACCACATCACGAAGACTCACTAGCTTACTAAAGACATCATACATTTCACGCATGAACTTGAGCACGTGTTTTCCGTACCCATAGTCGACTTTACCATCATGGCGTTTCATGACTTTTTCTATTAGAGTTAGAAATAATATTTTTGTTTTCACGGCCAAGGGCGGAATTGGCCAATTTTAGCATGCTCCAACAATTTGTCAACAAATATTTTTTTCCAATCCACCTGTAGCAGTAGAACATATAGTGTTGATAGTAGTACCTATCAGGCCACATATTTTGGAATTATAGAAATAGGGGTGTGTGGTAGTAGTGTTGCTTCAGCTGATTTGGGCTTCAATGAAAGAAAACAAGGCAACAAGTCTTACATTTATAAGGCTAAGGAAATACAACTTGTTTGTTGGTTTGGCCAAGGAAAGGAATAAGCAGTACTGCTGGATTGATGTAAAGGCAGTAGTATATTGCCATTAATTGAGTCATTTGGGGTTTACTAATACAGGTTGGTTGCTACAATTAATCCATGTTTCAAGCGGTTAGTTAGGACTCGACATTTGTTAGTGCTAAATGAATTGGCTTAGTGGACAGAAATCGATGCCTCCATTTTCCCACCCTTGGAAAGATTTCTACAAATGCAACGGGTTGTTGATTAATGATAGTTGTTTTGTCAATATTAATGGAGTAGTGGGAGGTGTGGTGGTTGAAAATATTAATTGCTTCACATAAGAGAGCACCCTCTTGACAATGTCCTTAATTATTCTATTATGTATGTAGTTATCTACGAAATGGAGTTTCTACTAATACCTACCACTGTGCAAAATAAGGTCTTACATATAACACTTGTACTAGAAAGAGGTTGCCTAAAAAGATGGTGTAAACACAATTGTTGCTATAAACAAATGGTTTTGTTTCAACAGATCTTGAAAATTAATTTACACCAAAATTGGACATATTACTGAGTAATGTATTAATGTAATGAGTTGAAATGGAGTTTCATGTTGTGGTTGCCTTTAAGGGGAAGAACAAATAACATTAACATTGAATATATATGAAACGTGCACGGTAACTACAAGATAACACCTGGTTATAGACATCAAGGTGAAAGAAATGGATATAAATTTACCAAAATATGACAATCTTGTATTAAGTCACATTTACAAGTTCACAAGTAACTTATTAAATATTTTGGCCATCACAAGGAGTACAAGTACATATAGCAGAATAGGGGACCTAGTGTATAGCAAGGAACAAAAGATCAAACATTCATATCTAATCCATTTTTTGTGGCTTTGCCTTGCATATGATATTAGCCCCTATAAAAGGTAAAATGAACTTTAGACACCCCGGACTTTCGAAGATAATCCTATGTATAATGATGCAAAACAACCAACCAACAACAACTTTAGCCTAGGAAACTCTTGATAGCAACTGAAAGGGTGATTACCCAAACAAAAACTAAAACGTAATAGTACATTTGTAACCTACGCCTTTGCGTCTGCTCAGCTTTGAGACATTCCTTGGCACGTTTGATAGCAGTATCATATTGTGAGAGCCGGTTAAGTAATTCGGGAATAATTTCTTTGGACCTACGACACATGGGTGTGTCCACCCAATTAGAATGTGGCACAATAACGTCCATGAATATAAACACTATGATGTGTCATGAGGACCTATCTTTAATTAAGACAAACACAACGAATGTATAGTACATTTGTTACCGCAGAGGCTAAGCGTTGACGCTTAGCGACCACTAGTGTTTTGATATCATGGAATTATAAAAAATGCACCTCACCACTAGGACAACCGCGAAATTGTCTCCCTGGATTTATACTAATCAATGAAGTACGTACAACGACTTCCTTACCACAAGTGCAAATGCGCACAACATTGTCAGAGGACCATGATGAACGTTGCCTATCGATCGATTTACCAGATTGAAGTTAAATATATTGAGCGAACCAATCTTCACCAGGGAGACTTTCAATGAAATGTGGTCATAACTCCTACCCGAATTTAATCCCCATACCTATAAATTTCGCATGCTAACTAACTAGGCCTGTAGTTAATACTTAGAACATAAGATTTGCTTAAACAAATTTTTAGAAATGTGGTGTAAAAGGAGGTATTGACAATGCATAATGAGCTATAAGAATTTAAAACCAGAATAAATGGTATAATATTACCCATAAAATCGAAAAAGATAAAATAAATGGAGACCCAAAATATAGAGATGAATCTCATCAAATCTTAGCAATATAGAGTTAGAAAATATTTATCGCTAACTTACAGTGCTTCAAGAAGACGACGATTGACATCGAGCTGGAGTTAAATGGAGGAGCTACAACTGTGGATGAACAATGAAAATCGGTAGGCAGCCGATCAAGAACATTAAGTCAAAGAATCCAAAAAAATGTAGTTTTGGAAAGATATGTGGGTTGGAGATAGACATATGTAAGAGTATGCAACTGACCTAAAATGTAAGAATGCTTCATTACAAGTCTCGGGATGGCAGATCAAAAGCCGTATTGTCTTATTGAGGACCCAACATTGGAATTTCACCTTTCAATACATCATGTAATCTGTCCTGGTAAACAAGTTGCCATCTTAATACTTGGGACATTAGTGAATCATAGTAAACTTCTGAGAGTTGAGTCTCACTGAGGCAATACGGGAGATTGTCCTATGTCAATCCTGGTAATGGGATATCCCAGCAAAGCTAGTAGTCATGGCCTTAGGGTTCGTTTGATTCAAATAAGAGGAAAAGAGAAGTGGAAGGGAAAGGGGAAGTGAAAGGGGGAGGGGAAGAATAATAGTCCTTTAAGTTGTTTGGTATAATTGAAAGGGGAGTAAATCTCAAATACTTTCCCTTGTTTGGTATGAGGAAAATAGATTGAGAAGAAAAGACTAACTCTTATAATTTTATTGAATTACCCTTCTCTTCACTTTGTATCAGAAAATAAATAAAATAATATTATACTAATATAATTTTAGTATATCAAAAATTTAAAAATCTCATTAATAAAAATATTTATCTAATAAGAATAAGAATAGTTTTTATTAATATAAATATTCATCAAAATGAGTATTGTTCATTTATTCTAAATTATTTAGTTCAAATAAAATAAAAATTACTTACAAGATTGTTGACTTCGATGCAGTAGTTTTTCAGCAATTTTATTATTTTTTCTTTGGCAATTATGTACAGTATTATTAATGAGAAGGAGAAAAGAATTGAAGAAAAATTAGATATATAGATATATATGTGTAATAGAGTAAATAAAAGTAAAAACTGTACTCTTTTGTCTTTTTAGCCTTATACTTCCACTTTTCCAACCCAATTTTGGACAGAACAAAATTAGATTGTGGAGTAGTTTCATATACATCGAGTTTTACTTTACCTCCATCTCTTCCTTTTAATCAAACACAAGGTTATCACTTATACATCCATTGTTACTTCCACTTCTCTTATGTTCTCCATTTTTCACCGCAACCAAACACACTCTTAGATAAAGGATTAACCATTGCTTCCCTTAAAATGGTATTAGCTATTTTCAATACCCTTTTTCTTTTCTTGTATTAATTTAATATTTAGTTTTAATTATTATTAATTTTGATTATTTTTTTGGTTCTAGTACTAAAAAATAATTATATACGCATGGAAAGAAAAAAGTGATATTACTTTGATACTTAATTATTTTATTAATTTAAAAAATTTCTTTCATTGAATACTGAATAAATAATAATAGATGTAACGGTTAAGTATATTAGTCCATTTGATTGTTTGAATTACCCTTTTTTTTTTTTTTGGCAGAAAAAATTATCTATATATTTAACAAGTCTATAAATTATTTATTAAATAAATAAATAATATATATATATTTTCAATAAAATATGAGATGTTTTATAAATTGCTTATAATCTTTTGTAAGTAATTTTGGAAATAATTATTAAATAATTGAATTCAACATATTCAATAAAATATGAATAAATATTTTTTTTAAAAAAAATATTAAAGAGCAAATCTATCGTAAAAATAATTTTATTTTATTACTAATCATTATTTTTGAATTATCAATTATGTTAATGGAATCAATTGTGAACAAGGAAATGACAATTCTGTTATTCTATTAAGATGTGATTCCTTTTTCTTCTTTATTTCAGCCCATTTTTACTTAATTCCATTCCTACAAACCAATTATGCCCTAAGTGGGTTACTCGGGTGATTATGATGCCCTAAGTGGGTTACTCGGGTGAATATGATTTACTTGTCAATACAATTGTTACATTATAAGAAAAATGGACAAAAATGCATAAAATCCCCCTATATTTTAAAAAGTCGGTTAAAAGTCCCTTTTTATTTTAAAAATAGGCTAAAAAACCTCTCTGTGTTTTGTAAAACTCAGCAACAAACACTTTTTTCGTTAGTAATTAATGGAAAGTGCATTACATGAGCTCTTTATAAGTGTGAGGGTATTTCTTTAACTGTTTTTGACCTTTTTCTTTGGTGTTTTTTTTACTAAAATGCTATTTTTTTATTTTTATTTTGTTTTTGTATTTTTTTATAATTTAAATTGAATTAATTTATTTAATATTTATTTTTTATAATTCAAATAATTTTATAATTATTAATTGTTAAATCTAAAATTATTTTTAATCAATTAAAATATATTTTTAACTGCAATAAAATTATTATAATTGTTCTTAATTAGTTAAAATATTTAATTATTAAATTATTTAAAATCTTGTTAATTAACTAAATGATTTTTGCCCCTTTTTAGTTTCCGGCGCCATCGGGATGAGTTTACGACGGTCAATGGTACCACTCGAATCCTCTCTTCAAGACAAACATTTTCATACCTTCAATTTGAGTTTTCATCAATTAGAGAGACTGGGCTCAAGCCACGAATTCATCATCATCCGATCGAATCTCAGTATTAGACCACCACCACCAAACTCGTCTCTTCAAGACGATTCTAAAAGATCGATTTCACTCAATTTGGTAAAACATTTACAGAGATATTATGATTTTAAGAATTTGCGCCGCAGCGACGGAAATGGTGGTGGGGTGGTGGGGGTAAGGGAGTGGGGTGGGGTAGTTAGTTTTTTTTTAAATATATAATAATAATATATTTTTTAAATTTTAAAATTATTTATATATAATAGAAGTTAAATAATTTATTGAATTTAGATCTTTCATTTTTTTTTAAAATTTAACGTTTGAGATTAATCGATTAGATCTAATGATCAATATTTAATAAAAAAGATCTAAACGATCATTAAAATAGAAAATAATATATATTAAGTAAAAGTATAATGATTATTTTATAAAAAAATTAATACCGTTAGTTAGATTTAACAGAGAGGGAGCGATTGAGTTGAGTTTTATAAAACACAGAGGAGTTTTGGCCTATGTTTAAGATAAAAAAGAGTTTTTAATCAATTTTTTAAAACACAGGAAGTTTTATGTATTTTTTCGTAAGAAAAATTGAACCTATAATTTAAGAGTGATTCGTTCCTACAAACTAAATATTATTAATTTTAACGGTTATATAATAATTAGCTTAATTTGTTAAGTTTCCGTCCATAAAAAATGATGAACTGATCCAATATGTTATTGAGGATTATAAATTATAATTTTATTTCTTTTTTATTTCTTTTTTTTTATAAATTAAGTGGGTAATTATAAATTGTTATAAGTTTTTAATTTTTAAAAAAAATAAAAAATTACAGTAAGGATAAAATTAAAATTTCATATCTTCGTTCAAAAATTAATAATATCATCACATATTTATAATTTTTTAAATAATGAGAATATTTATAACTATAATAAATTTTATAGAAGGTCTGTGTGATTTATCCTATAGATATATTTTTTCTGATTCTCATTCAAAATTTTCTTATAAAAAACATAAAATTATGATCAAATCATACAAAATTTGAAAGTACGCAGGAGGACTTGTAAGCCGACGAAATCATGGGCTGTTGCAAGAAATTCTCCCTTAATCCAACTTATATTGAAAATCTGTGCTATATTCTGATAAATTTAATGAATTGCTAAATATCTTAAAATGGGATATAATTATTTGATTCCAGCGAAATCGATTTCAGGGGAGCTGTGATTCTTGAAGTTTACTACAAGAACTTCAACAATCAGTAGGAATTCAATCACAGTGTTCATCAATGGCGGAAAGAATTGAATCCTCAGTTCAGAATCTATGGCAAGAAGTGAGAGAGCTAAGCCTGGGCACCCCACCCCACATAGACCACCTCCCCACCCCACCCACCCCACTCCAATTCCTCCGCCACTACGTTACCCCGAACAAGCCCTGCCTCATCTCCGCCGCCGTCCCCCACTGGCCTGCTCTTTCCTTATGGCGCTCCGCCGCCTATCTCCGTACCACCCTCTCCACTACTTCCGTTTCCCTCCACCTCACTCCCACCGGAAAAGCCGACTCTCTCGCTCCTCACCCCACTTCCCCCTCCGCTCTCTGCTTCGCCTCAGCACATGTCCAAAAGCTCCCTTTTCCTGAAGCGTTGGACTCGGTTCTGGCGTCGGGTGAAGAGAAAACCGTGGCGTATTTGCAGCAGCAGAATGACTGCTTCCGTAGCGAATATGGGGCGCTGGCGGGGGACTGCGAGGAGCATATTCCGTGGGCGACCGAGGCGCTGGGGTGCTCGCCGGAGGCTGTGAATCTGTGGGTCGGGAACCATTTCTCGGAGACTTCGTTTCACAAGGATCAATATGAGAATCTTTATGTTGTGATTACTGGGGAGAAGCGTTTTCTGCTGCTTCCCCCCACCGATGTTCATAGAATGTACATCCGTGAATATCCCGCTGCTCAGTATTGCTATGACCAGGTAGATTTTCTTTTCTGGGATTGAACAATGAGGGGCTCAAATTTATTGTTTTCACGACATTGATTGCTTGTGAGTTTGATTGTTTGGTTGTTATGTGTAATTGATTATATTAGTGGAGGAAATGTAATAGAGTGGTTTGTGCAAACAATCTTGGAGTTAATTACATTGCATCTATATTACACTGTTGTATAATCAGTTGGTAATTTAGAGAGTGTTCTTGCAATGTAAGTGGTTGAGGATGTTGATTCATCAGTGTTCTTTAGTAAGTAGGGACAGAACAAGAGGAACGAAGACACTTTGCTGAATGGACTTTGAAAATGTTTGGTTTTTATAGATTTGTAGAGGTGAGAAATATGCATACTGTTCGGATGTTGTGAGGAAATAATGTTCATTTATAAACGCCTGTTCTTTATATCAGTTATATAGGATCGGGCTTTTATAAATTTGAAGAATGATGATGCTCAAGATTAATATAAAATGATTCCTTGGATTGGATGCTTATCTGTGAACTAAACTCGAGAAGTTTGTGCCGTTGTTGGTGTATCATAGGATAGTGGAGAGTTTACACTGGAGCTAGAGGATCCAGTTGCATATGTACCGTGGTGCAGTGTGGATCCGTACCCTTTGCCTGAGGAGAAACAGAGAGAAGTGGAGAAGTTTCCCTTGTATTTCAATGGACCAAAGCCGTTTGAAGTTACAGTTAAGGCCGGGGAGATGCTTTATTTGTGAGCTTTTCGTTATCCTTGAAATCTTGAATTTTTTGTCTGTTGTTAGAGATTTTGATTTCCCCTATCTTGTGTTCGGATCATTGTATTTGTTATTAAGGATTTGAAATCTTTAAGAACAAATTTCAATGATCCGAACACATGGGGAAATCAAAATTTGTAACAGACAAAAACTTCTTCAAACTTATTTGAATAAATTGCATCAAATCCTTGAACTTTCATTTTAAACTACGTTTGGTGGCACTGTGATGAACTTCACCACATCCATTTCATGTGGAGTCATTGAAATTCTTGCTTTAAATCCTTCCATCCAATCCAAATTTATCGGTCCAAACACAACATTGAAGAACTTAGTTATGCTTATAAAAACTGTCCATGCTGTTAATTTCTGTCATTTGAATGCTTATATTCACACTTCACAGAGAGGGTAGTTGGATTTTGGAGGTCGTGTTGGGGTCTTAATCTTTCATCTTGCTTAGAAGTGATCTTGGATTAAGAAAAAAACGGTGAGGAAATAAATGTTGCCGTAAGGAAAGGAGTATTACTGTAAGAAATAAGAATATTATTTGATGATCGGATGAAATTTGTTGTCAAATTTTTCATATCCTTTATGTGGTTGATTTATGACAAAGTAATATGGTTTTACAGTGGGTATATACAATAACATCGGCCAAACATGATATGACTGAGTTTTAACAATTTGCAAATACAATGGAGATTGGAGAGTATATGCCTTGTCTGTTCAATTTATATGCCTTTTCTGAATACTTAGACTGCATTAATGAATTAAGATTGTCCAAGTCTTGATATGCAGTGTAGTTTGGAATTTCAGCCGAGTCGCTGACGCAATCCACAAGCATCATAATGTACCTTAAACATCAGAGGATTCTACTAGGTTAAATACAAGTTCCTTGAGGTCTATGATATATTATGACATTCGAAATTAATCAGCGGACACTTATTTATCTGATGCATGGTTCAGTATTTTCCAGTTCTCAACTGTCTATATATATTGCTGTAAGAATGAAGTTGGGCCCTTAAACAGAAAACCTGAAACCTCATGTACAAAATTTTCGTGACATCCTTAAACTTTTCTTTCTCTTTTACTTATTTTTATTTTCCATTTTTAGGTTCTGGAATTTCGTCGATACTTTACAGTTGAAGTAACTCTTTTGCACGTCATTTGGTCGATTAGACTAGTTAACGACAGTTTCATTTCGAATATTATGCAGGCCTAGCATGTGGTTTCATCATGTTCTACAAAGCCCAGATGAAACGGGACTCACTATCGCGATAAACTACTGTACTAACATTTAAACCCTTCTTCTAGTTTTTACGCCCCGATTTCAAGATTTAAGTTCCAAAGTTACTTTTTATCTGACAGGGTATGATATGCAGTTCGATATTAAGTATGCGTACTTCAACTTCCTGCAATCTATACCTCATTCATTATCCAGTGATCTGGGATGGTGTGAAACGAGAAATGTGGAATCAAGTCGCAATAGATCTTTTTACAATTCAGGAGATGAATCAGATATTATTGTATCTCAGGCTGTTGGAGACACCAGGGACAATGAAGAGCAACCAGAAAACATGTCTCAGGATTAGGATTTGCCACGACATTTCTCAGGCTATTACACACTTGTCATTTTCTTACTTTGGGTTTGGATAAACCCAATTCAGGCCAAAGTTTCTCGGAGGACTAAATATGAATTTTGACTAGACCGTTGTTGTGGCTGCTGTGACGAGCAGCGGCAAGATTTTCAGAATACATAACATATTCAAGAGCATATTCCCTATTTTGATGATTTACTGAGGCTGTCTCCCTGCTAGTTGGTCGACAAAGCAGACGTTAGCCCAGTGACACGACCACTACTAATAAAGACAGTAGAAGAGCATTTTTCATAGGAGCAGCAACAAGTGGTCGATGTCATTGGGACGCAACAGTATGCATCGGCTCTCGATTCCTTTTACAGACAGTATTGAGCTGTTGTAGGTCCTCTTTCTGGATACTGAGAAATCTTTGTAGTGCTTTTTTAAGTGAAAAAATAGATTAGATTTTAGTTGCAGTTGCGCTCAAACTGATATTTCGCCAGCGTTCTTCGTTGCTATGGTTATCTACCTATTCGGTATATAAATAGATGTTGCATTCGGTACTTTGTGCGATGGTTATCTAACTCTTTGGCATATACTAAACATCAAGGCAGGCAAGACATATGTTAGGGTCTGTTCAATTTGTCCTATCTGTTACGATTTTTTCGTATTTATAAATTAATTTTTTTTTAATTTTAATTCTCACATGTATTTTTCATTTGATGACTAAAATTTAAAAGAATTTCAACTCTTGCGTGCAATGTGAAAAAAGTTACAATAAATGGAACTAAATTTAAAATAATTTTAACATATGTCACCAAAAATACGATGGTTTTCAAAAACCAAACTACTATAGATCTAGACTTACACCCATATTCTTTCTTCCAATTGAAATTGGATGCTTGATTTTAAAAGCATTATGATTTCTATGGTCATATCAGGATTTGAACTGTAAAACTCAAACAATCAAATATTATTAGGGTTTATTTGGATTAATGAATTTGAATCAAAGAATTAAGTATTATTGGGTTTTAATTGGATTAATGAATTTGAATTTGAATGAAGGATCTGGACAAATAATTAGAAAGATTTTATATTAAATAAATTTGTCTTATATTAGTAAAAATAGTTAAAATGGGATGAAGGATTTCAAATCGTTTGTAAATTATCCATCAACCAAACATGAGATTGCGTAAAAGTGGATAAATCTACGTGCACTTGAACGTGACTTAGTTTTTCTTTATTCAATATACTTACATATTAAAAATTCGAAAATAATTATTAATACTTTAAATTAAGGATAAATTACAATGGCCTTCCCTAAAATATGGTATAATTATAAATATTTTCTTGTTATTTGAAAAATTACTTATATCTTCCTGATTTTAACAATCGTCTAATAATTAGCCCATTCCCTTAGTTCCCGTTAGGTTTCCATCCATTGTTTGTGATGAACTAACCAAAACGCTCTTGTAAACTAAGAATTATAATTTTATTTATTTTTTAAAAGTTTTTTGTTTTTATTAAATAAGTGGAAAAACTTTTTAAAATTTTTCAAAAATTTTATCCGGCCCATCCGATTTACAAATTTTTAATTTTATTTAAGAAAAATAACAATAAGAGTATAGTTAACAATTTTATACCTTCATCCAAAGATGAAATAATTTAATCAAACATCAGAGGGGTATTTGTAGTTTTTTAAATAATGAGAGGGTATTCGTAATTATGTCAAACCTCATGAAAAATTATTATAATTTATCCTTAAATAATCTCGTAGTACTATAAAATTAGACTTCTGAACACATTCGTGAGATTGGAACTTTTCAATTTTTTTTTCATTGCGATCTATTATAAATGAAGGGATAATTATATCTGGTTTATGGTTTATTTACATAAAATTTTCATATCTTTAAAAAATATTATACATACATCGATAAAAAAACGTCATAATATTTATACAAAGTACCAATATCTTTTAGAGAATTACATGTATACCCATGATAAACGTCAATATTATTTACATAAATTACTCATATTTTTTAGAAAGTTACACATACATCCTCCAAAAGCATCAATATGATTGAATGAATTATCTCTATTTTTTTGTTGCCAAAAATAATTTTTGTAATTACATAAAAATTTGATCCTTCCCAAATTTTAAGTCAAAGTATCTCTCCAAAAATAGATACATGAATGCTACATAACAACTAGGGACGAATGATCATAGATGTCATGTCGTATAAACATGACCTTGAATATTTTCAGTACTATAGTTGTCCTTTAATTGTAATAAATTATGAGTATATATTTGTTCATATACCTTGTTGGAATATTTTGGCCCATAACTTGTTTTGGTACGCTCAGTCCAAGTTCATCTCTCACTTGGAGGACTCGAATTATTGCCTTAGCCCACCTTTGGCCCATTGGTCTGGCTTTGCCCATCCAATCCTCTTGGCCCATCTACCTGACCAGTAACCTGTCTTATTTATATCTAAAAGCTGAAGCCTTAACCCTCAATTCTCAGTTGTCTTCTTCTCTCTCACCTCTCTCTCTTTCTCTGATTTTTCCCCATCGTTTTCCAATGGCCTCGAAATCCCTTCTCAACCGTCTCTCTCTCTCTCTCTCTCTCTCTCTCTCTCTCTCTCTCTCTCTCTTCATCTTTAATAGACTTCCTCTATAAAAGCCTCCATGGCTTCTGGTTATTCTCAACTGACTAAAAAGTTATCTTTTTCTCTTCTTATGATATTGTTATCCTAGAACTGTGATCTGTAAAACTTAGTTGTTTCTTGAGTGGGTCTTCGTGACTAAGGGTTTTCTGTTGTTGGTTGTTTTTGAGCAACTGTAAGAGGTTGGCGGCCTTTTGTGGCCGTGGTCCTCATTCTCTCCGGATCTGGCTCTCTGAGCCTGAACATCTATTTCGGTTTCTTACTTTAGATCTATAAATTTATTTTAAGATCTGTATAATTATTTATATTCTTGTGTATATTTGGTTTGTAAACTAAGAGTTTTGTACGCACCATTATTCTGTAATAGTTTGTTAGGGTTTGAGAAATCCGGGCTCATTACTGGTGGAATTAACTCCCAACAGTGGTATCAGAGCTTAGGCTCTGTCTCCGACACCGACACGGTAACATCTTCTCTAACCCTCTTAGATCTGTTCTGATCTAGCTTTGTGCTATTTTTCTGTTTCTTGAACACTGCTTTGTGCATTCTTAATACTACTATGTGTTTTGGTTTTATTATTTAATTACTGCTTTCTGTTTCTTATAAACCAAGATTAAAACCCCTCGTTAATTCCTCACCTGAGCCCTTGAGGCTGTCGTGTATCTGGCCGAGTGTTAACTTGGGTTTTCCATTAATCTATTGCCTGCTTTGATAATTCTGTTGCTGATATTATTAAGTCTGTTAATATCTCTTGGACTTTTATTCCTGCAATATTTTTCAGCTTCTGTTATTGTAATATGGCTGGTTACAATTTGTAACCTTTTGATGATAAGTCTAATTTTTCAATATGGCAATAAAAAGTGGAAGGCATATTAATCCATTATTGCTGGTAGATATGCTGAAAGTATTTGTAAAGAAAAGAAACTTGAAAATGATGAATATACCTATTCTTCTATAATACTAAATCTATCTGATACTGTTCTAAGAAAAGTAGAAAAGTAAGATTCTAGAAAAAAATTATGGAATAAATTAGAGGAACTTTATACTGAAACCTCCTTGCCTAGTAAATTGTTTCTACTTGAATTTTTTTTTATTATAAATTAGATTTGTCTAAAAATATTGAGAAAATTTTAGATGGCTTTATAAAATTAATTCAGGATATAAAACTAATTGGTGATAAAATATAGATGATTATTCACTAATTGTTTTATTATATGCTATCTCTGAAGCTTATAGTGTTGTGAAAGAAACAATAATATATGGTAGGGGTAATGTGAATTTAGATACAGTTATTAATGGTCTTAAAAGTAAGAAAATGGACCTTAAAATAAATAAACCTAGTCAAAGTCAAAATAAAGTAAACTATGTAAGAGGTAGGACTAAAAATCGAAATTCAAATTTAAAATATTGCAAAATATAGCAGAGGTAGGAGTAGAAGCAGAAGTAGGAGTAAATCTAAGTCTAAAACAAGAGATGATAAAAGTAGGGATGAAAAAACCAAATAAAGAAGATGTTACAATTGTGGAGAAAAATGTCACTTACATAAAAGACTGCATGAAACCAAAAAAGAAAAAATAGGAATAAATAATAACAATAAAAAAAATGCTAATGTTATCACTGAAGAAAATTCTGGTGAAATTTTTATAGTATGTGATGCAAGTACTATTCAGTCTCCTCTTAAGATAAATGAATGGTTAATTGATTCAGGTTGTACTTTTCACTTAAGTCATTTTAAAGAAATTTTCACTAATTATAAAGCTGAAAATTCTAACTCTGTGTCCATGGCTAATGAAAAACTTTACGAAATTAAAGGTCTTGGTGGCATTTGTTTAACTTTCAAAGATGGTTATAAATTTACCTAAAAAACTGTTAAGACAGGTTCTTG
The DNA here is from genome assembly GCF_000512975.1 of Sesamum indicum. Classification (NCBI taxonomy): domain Eukaryota; kingdom Viridiplantae; phylum Streptophyta; class Magnoliopsida; order Lamiales; family Pedaliaceae; genus Sesamum; species Sesamum indicum. The sequence continues at coordinate 8,960,111 of NC_026145.1, forward strand.
ACTTGAGTCATAATCTGATTTCTCGTTCTGCCCTCGAGGAAGAAGGGCTTGAGGGGTAGATGAGGAAAGAAAATTATGAAAATTATGAAAGGTTCCCTAACTGTTTTCAAAGCTAAAAAGAGAAGAAATTTATATATTTGCACTGTGAAGTATGATGTTCTTGCCGCATCTGTTCTGGAAAATGATAAAACTAGTCTGTGGATAAGGGTTAGGCCACATTAATAATAAAGGACTAGAATTACTTCATAATGAAGGTGTATTAACTGATAAAATAGATAAAATGAAGTTTTGTGATGAATGTATCATGGGAAAACAACATAAAGTACATTTTCCTCCATCACCTTCCCCAAACCCATATCATCATCCTACATTCTTGATTATGTACATGCAGATGTTTGGGGACCAGCTAATATTACTACTCATGGTGGAAATAAATATTTTTTTTATCTATAATTGATAATTACTCTAGAAAGGTTTTTGTTTTCTTAATGAAACATAAGTCTGAAGTTTTTGATAAATTTAAGAAATGGTAAATTTTGATTGAAAACCAAACTGGAAAAAAAACTGATAGCTTTACGAATTGACAATGATTTGGAATTCTGTAACCAAAATTTTTCTGATCTTTGTGATGAGTATGGCGTCAAAAGGCATAAAACAAATCCTTATACCCCTCAGCAAAATGGTGTTGCTGAACATATGAATAGGACTTTATTAAACAAAGTTAGATGCATGTGTGTAAGTTCTGGTCTACCCAAATATTTTTGGGGTGAGGCTATGTTAACTGCTACATACTTAATTAATATATCTCCTTCTGTTTCATGACTTGTTAAAATTCCTGAATCTTTATGGTCTGGTAAAGAGGTCGATATTTCTTCCTTACGGATTTTTGTGTGTTCTACTTTTGTGCTTCAAAATGCTGATAAACTTGTTCCCCGCACCCAAAAATGTACTTGTATTGGTTATCTTGAAGGTGTAAAATGATATAGGTTGTGGCTTAGAAGCCAATCAGGTTTTAAAGTCATAATAAGTAGAGATGTTTTTTTTAATAAATTTGAAATGCTATGTCTTGCTAGCTCAACTAGGAAAGATAAAGAACTTGATATGGAATTCACCTTTAATGAGGTGGAGGGAGTACCTGAGGATAACCAATATGAAAAACAATTATTGGAAGAAAATCAACAAATCTCTAAACCTAATAATGAACTTTCAGAGACTTATGATTCAGAAAATAGTTTAGAACACTATCAATTAGCTAGGATAGGGATATACGTGAATCTAGGATTCCCTCTAGGTATAAGAATTTTCATGTTGCACTTAATATTGAAAATTGTTGTGAACCAAGTTTTGTTGAAGAAGCCTTAAATTATGAAAATCCTAAACAATGGCATAATGCTATGAATGAATAAATAAAATCCTTATGTGATAACAAAATTTGGATTCTTGTACCTAAGCTTAAAACTTGTTCTATTCTGGTTGTAAATGGATTTTCAAAATTAAACAAGAAAACAATTCCAATCATTTTAAGGCAAGACTTGTAGCAAAAGGTTTCACTCAAAAAGAACGAATTGATTATACCAAATTTTTTTTCACGAATTGTGAAATTTACTAATATGAGAATTATACTTGCTCTTACTGCTCATTATGATTGGGATCTTAAACAAATGGATGTCAAAACTGCTTTCTTACATGGTGATTTAGAAGAATAAATTTATATGCAGCAACCCACTAGCTTTATTAATAAATATAAACCTGATCATGTTTGCTTACTGAAAAAATCTTTATATGGTTTAAAACAATCACCTAGGCAGTGGAATAAAATGTTTGACTTGTTCATCCATTCCTTAAATTCAAAAGAAGTATTATGATCATTGTCTTTATTTTAAATATGATCAAGATGTTCCTGTGTTTCTTCTTTTATATGTTAATTTCTAGTCCTAAGCATATTAAAGATAGGTTAGGTTGAGAAAAAAACTTTGAAATGAAAGACTTTTCTATGGAAAATTGAAAACCTTCATCCGTGCCCCTAGTAACCTTAAGTGGTTACTTAGGTACTTGAATGGGTCCGTTAATTCTGGCATATCTTTATTAAAATGTGCTAAAGGTGCTGATCTGGTTGGTTATGTGGATTCTAATTACGCAAATGATAGAGATAGTAGGAAGTCTACTACTTCTTGTGTTTTCACTTTGTGTAGTGCATGCATTAAATGAAAATCCCAACTATAACACATTATTGCATTACCAACTACTGAAGCGGAATATATAAAGCCACTACTTAGGCTTTTAAATAAGTTATTTGGCTTGAAAGTTTTGATAAAAGAAATCAGTTTTCTTCAACAAAAAAGTCACTGTTTATTCTGATAGTCAATATGCTATCCAACTTTGCAAAAATCCAGTTTTTCTTGACAGAACTAAGCATATTGATGTTAGATATCATTTCATTAGAAATATAGTTGGAAAGGAAATCATTAACCTTGAAAAGATTAAATCTGAGGAAAACAATGCAGATATGGGGACTAAGTGTTTTCCTATAAAAAAGTTCAAAATATGCCTTAAAATATTGAACTTAGGATAATCTCCAAGCATACATTATTCTTAACCCATTTATGCTTGTATCCTTTCTATTTTGTAGGTACACTGAGGCATTCTAGCAATGATGAATGCCAGATCCGACTTTGGTCCTGGTTCCCTTTTATGGGTCTTGATCCAAAGTGGAGAATGTTGGAATATTTTGGCCCATGACCTATTTTGGTATGTCCAACCCAAGCCGATCTATCACTTAGAGGGCTTGAATAATTGTCTTAGCCCACCTTTGGCCCATTGGTCAGGCTTTGCCCACACAATCTACCCCACTACCCCATCTACCCCACTCGGTAAACCATCCTATTTATATCTAAAGCTGAAACCCTAACCCTCATTTCTCAACCGACTTCTCTCCCTCTGTCTCTTCTTTTCCCTCGTCTCTCTCTCTCTCTCTCTCTCTCTCTCTCTCTCTCTCTCTCTCTCTCTCTTTCTCTCTCTCTTTCTCTGGTTTCTCTTCATCGTTTTTCGATGGGTTCGAAACCATTTCTTAACCGTCTCTCACTCTCTCTCTCCATCTTTAATAGACCGCTTCTATAAAAACCTCCATGGCTTCTGGTTCTTCTCAACTGACTAAAAAGCTATCTTCTTCTCTCCTTCTTATACTATCCTTAATGGTTTCTTGACTGGGTCTTTGTGACCAAGGGTTTTCTCGTTGTTGGCTGTTTTTCGAGCAACCGTGACCTCTTCGAATCTGGCTCTCTGAGCCTGAACATCTATTGTTTATGTTTCTTACTTTAGATCTGTAAATTTATTTTAAAATCTATATAATTGTTTATATTCTTGTGAATATCTAGCTTGTAATCTAAGGATTTTGTACCCAACCATTATTCTGTAATAGTTGATTAGGGTTTGAGAAATTTGAGCTCATCACTGGTGGGAGTAACTTCCAACGTACCTCAAACAAATTATAATAATATATGCTCATGAAATTTAGCTAAAAAGAAAAATACTACGTAATCTCAATTTCATCCTTCAACTTCTCTTGTAGATAATCTTGAATGATGGTGATTCCTCCATCCTGAATTTTCTAAGAATAGACTCAATACGTTAACAAAGAAATAGAGAAGAAAAACCTCTAAGCACAAAATAGGAAAAAATGTGATTTACCATATGTGATATAATATTTGTGCATAATAGCCTTCTATAATAAAAAAAAGAAAAAATAAAAAGAAGAAGCAACATCAAAATACCCCTTCTTATTTTTTAAAATGAAACAAAGTACACCCTAACAATGAGTGGGGTAATTGATGTGGCCCTTGCGAATTTTTATGTTTTTTTATAAATAATATATTGTTATAAATAATATTATATATTATAATAATATTTATTGTTTATGATAATACTTAAACATAATTTTATTAAAAAATATTTACTTTATATTATATAAATAAAATTAACAAAATTCAAACCCACCTTGACCACCGCGGTCGCCACCGGCACTGCCGCCCCTCCCCTTCCTATAGTCGCTGCGTCCCCCTCCCCTTCCCCCAGGTTGCCACCCCCGCTTCCCCTTCCCCCTATTAACAATAAAGGCGTTAAACATAAGTATAATTCATTTTAGTCCCTAATATTTGGATTCAATTTGAAAATAGTCCCTATTTTTTAATTCACTTCAAATTAGTCATTTCGACGAGTGATTTTCCCATTTCCACTTATGAAAATTTTTCTTTTTTACAAAACATCATTTTGGTTCCTTACTTTTTATTTTGATTTGCAATTTAGTCCTGTGTACGTAAATTTTGAAAAATATAACTATTTTTAATTAAAAATATTTATTATTGAATAATTATTTAAATATTAAAAAATATAACTATTTTTTAATTAAAATATTTATTATTAAATAATTATTTAAATAATAACTTGATCAATGACATGAACTTCTTGCATTTCAAATAAAAAAAGCTTGACTAAATAAATTGACGAAAAAAAAAATAAATATAGAGCAAAAAATTTTAAAATAAAATAAAAAGATTAATATGTCAGCTACTTGAAAAAATTCCTAGCAAAGCCCTTGCAGTCAATATATATATATATATCTATAAAACATAGGATAATTTTATGAAGTAAATTTTTTATAAAGTTATATTGTTTTAAAATCAAACGTTGTGTCATATATACACAATTATATATATATATATATATATATTAAAGTGAAAAAAAACTTTGCCTTCTTATTGAGTAAGCACGGAGTTTTACAGTACCCCATGCAACATTTTAATTTTTGACTGATATATTTATATTATAATTTTAGAAGATTTTTTGTGTAAATATTTTATGATGTTTTTTTTAATTTATATTTTTTTCCATTATTTTTTAAAAAATAAGATCGAGTAATTATTATTAATTGAAATAAATTGATTACAATTACAATCTATTACAATAATCATATCCTGTTCAATAATACTTACTATTATAGTAGACAACAACTCCTATATGCAATAGACAATATCCCATGTGCATGACGGGGTTCGGACTCATGACCTCTAAAATCATGGGGCTTTAGTTTCGGCAATTGAGCTAGGCTTTATTGTATTTTCTTTGTTATTCAAGTGTCCTTTTATTTAAAAAAATAAAAAAATTTCACAATAAGTATATATTGGTTAAGTTAATATTTAAATAATTACCCAATGATAATTATATTTTTCAAAATTTATGTGCAATGAACCATTTTGCAAATTAAAAATGAGAAGTGAGGACTAAAATATAATGATCACTTACCGGAAGGATTGATAAGGTTGGGATTCTGATAAAAAAAAAAAAGCTTAGGGATTAAATATTTTTTTATTTTATTCAAAGTCTACGCCCAGCTGCTTTAATTCTTCACTCCAATCTATGGTACACATGTTTTTGTCAATTTTACATAAAATTTCAGGATTTAATTAATATACATATACACACAAATATTTATGCGTGAACACAAAATTTTAGCTCGGATTCAATTTGATTAAATTTAAAGTAATTATATGATAAATACAATATATTTGGCCTGTGATTGGTATATTTCAGAAAAAGTAACCAATCACATAGCGAGTGTTATATACTTGTTGTGTGATTAATTTGATTTTGTCAAATTTAATTCGGACAAGAATTTTCCTTGAGTACGTATCTGTCCTATCATTAATTGGACTCTTGATAATTATTTTTAGCCACCCTCGCAGATATCACGATCAACAATCGTTACATGACGGTGGTTAAAAACTATTTGCTACGATTATTTTATTTTTAATCGTGACAATTAGCTATAATTACATATGACATTTTTTTAGTGGCATAAAGGAGTAAATTGATATTTTTTTTAATAAAATAATAATTTGGTCATAGTAAACTATATTAAACCGTGTATTTCTCTAGAGTCCAATATATGTGATAGTACAAAATAGCAATTGGAAACAAATACATGTGATAAGCAACTGGGATTAAATTATTTATGTATTTTATTCGAAGTCCACGCCCAACTTCAATCATTTATATATATATATATATATATATATATATATATATATACATACAGAGCTGAGTTGTAGGATCATGTCCCTGTTTTTTATTACACGTATCTTGAATTGTGTACGTCGCACATGTTTTTGGTCAACTTTACATAAAATTTCAGGATTTAATTAATACACATACACATACACACACACACAAATGCTTTTATTTGCACTGTCCTATCATTAAATAGATGTGTGATTAAAAAATCTTGATATTAAATTGTACATATTGTCCTATTCCATTGATTGAAAAATTAATTACTTTACATAAAAAAGATATGACTTTGCAAATGAGTGTAATGTTTGGTTAAACTATTGTACTATTTAGTTTAATATTTTCAAGTCTAGACGTAGAAAGGGCTCAAATAGTTTCAAACACTTTGATTCAAATATTAATGTTGGGAGTGACTTGTAAGAAAATGTTTTAATTTGACCAAATTTGATGTTGTAAGCTCAAACCCGTGTCATAAATTCTGAGCTTGAGTTTGAAAAAATTTTAGAATCCTAGTTTGAATTAATTCGTGTAATAAACATCAACTTTGAGGTTAATTCGTCAGCAATTCGACTTATAGTATTCCAAGTTCAAACTCAAAATTACTTCGAGCAATGGTCTAGTTTGTTTTGAGATATACGAACTATAATCTGAAATAAAATTTAACAAACAAATGCAAACATCGTTCCAAACTTTGAAGTTGTCGAGTAATCAAATATACAGTCTTATTGGAGTTTGTTGAGGTCATCTTCCCTGACAAAGAGTCCATGGAAACCATAGGGCACCCTTTGTGGCAACTTCACAGAAGCAACAATGTCTAGACTGGGGGATTTCGCATCCATCACCAAAAACTTTGATTCTTTCGTATTTTCGTTGTGTACGTAAGTCACTAAGTACCCGTCATCTTCCTCTGCCGCCGGATTGTCGGGCTCTCTTACCACAAAAAATGGCTCAGCCAGGACCATATAGTCGACTAGCCACCACACAATCGTCGGAGTTAGCCGTAGAAAGTGATAGGTCTACCTTCACTAACCCGTTGCTTGAAAATGGATAGCCTTCCGCGGCATATAAATATCTGTATACATGTGAAATTAAATCGGGAGAAGCTAAGCATGTAATATACATAAGATGGTTTGAGAAATATAATACTTAGAATTTTGTGTAAAATAATTAATAATGTTATTCATTAGTCATAGAAGAAAAGGTTATGAGTTTGAGTCTCTATTCATGTGAGTGTGTTTTTCATAATAAATATTTTGTCATAAATTTGAAGCAGTTGTAGTTAACAATGAAGGGACTAATTTCTTTTTTTTTTTTTGGCAAGAATTGTATGAAAACACAAGAAACACACACACACACACAGATATATATCAAACGGAATAATTTACTTAATTAAGAATATATCATTAAATAAATGTTTTTATACTTAAAATTATAATTTTTTTATCTTTTGTATTTTGTACTGCATAATTTATTTTTTGAACACGTTTTGAAATATAATAAGCAGTGTAATTTTCTTCAAGTAATATTAGTGGATCGTATGTATTTTTGAGAAAAATAGATTAGTATATTTAGTTCAAATATTATGGTAATTAGTCCTAAAGAAATACATACTTGGTCTTCTTCCCAACATAAGCCGGATTGATAACTGCAAAGTCCAGACTTCTGCCGGAGACCGGCCGCCGCGCCACCGTGTTCGCCTTCAAATTTATTTCAATTCTTTCCATGGATGAATGAACCAAATCCATACGCTCCAAAGCATTCTCCACCGGCAAAAGATTTGGCGCCACCACGACGACATTGTCGCCACCGTCCTCCTCCCAAGCATTGGTCAGGTGTAACAGATTCAATCCCGGCACCTCAATCCACATCATCCCACTCTCATCCTCTGCGTATCGCGGGATCATCCCCAGCCTCGGCACTTTCGCCGCATCAACCAGCGCTGGCTGCTTCCCTTTGAGAATCTCCTTCGGGTTGATTACCACTTGAGTGTCGGGAAATATAGCGTAGTTTTTTGTAATTGCAAAATCATGGACCAGCGAAGCTTTGGCCATGGAGAAAATCGGCACTTCCGGTTGCTTGACTCCGTCTGCACTGATTCTGAAATACGTGAGGAATGGCCGGGAAATGCTGGGCCTGAACGCAAAGGCTTCGCCGGTTTCTTTGTCTACTTTCGGGTGTGCCGTCATCGACATTAGCGGCTCGCCGAAAGATTCATCGCGGCCCAAAGTGATTATATCCCCATTGGATGTTAGTTTTATTGCGTATGGAAGATCAGATTCGCATAGAGCAAAGAGTTTGCCGCCAAAGAGAGCGACGCTGGTATTCGCATTACCGGTGCCGCGGCGGACGTCGTATTGCCCAGATATCACGCGGCCAAAAGCGACCGTGTAGCGAGCCACGGTCGCCGGTAGGCTAGTGAAAGCGGAAAAGTAGTTGACTACAACGGGCGACCCAAAGTCTCGCTCCACGTTGTACTTATAAGTCTTGACAAAGCGGCTGCAGAACGTGGGTTTGCCTTTGGAGATTCTAATACAATGAAGCATCCCATCTCCGTCGAAGAGGTGGTGCGGGCCACGGGGGATGAACTGAGGATTCGGGCCATTGCGGATGTAAGCGCCGTCGAGGCACGGCGGAAGGGATCCCTCCACCTCACAGACAGTGGGGGGCAGCTCGTCCACGGGAGCATAGTTCCCGGTGAGGACGAGTTTGGGGTCGATGGCGGGGCCAAGAGGAGGGTCGATGAAATCGCATATGAAGCCATCTAAGGACCTGAAAAGACTAGCAAGTAAATTAGAGTGCTTTTTGGTGCCTGTAAATTGTCTGGTTTTGGAGTCTTTTGTGGTGTGAAGTTCAGTTCTTGCGGGAGAAGACGACGAAGAAGAAGAAGAAGCGTTGGCTTTGATCGGACTGTTGAATTGACGGGGTAAAAATCGAAGGGAATGTGTGAGAAGTGAGGGACTTAGGGAATGATTATGAAGGAAAGATGACAAAAGACTATCCATTAATCTTTTCTCTGGAAAAACTAAACCTCTGTCATTGTTGTGGGAAAGGACCGGCCGACGACAGTTATTTATACATGGGCAGCAGCGGCGAGGGATTGATATTTCTGATTCTACAACAATTGATTATCGTAATTTAATCTTGTAATTTTATTATTTTTAATTGAATTCTCCAATTTAATTCTTTTTCTCGAAATATGTATATGTATTGTATTTATTCATCTATATCTATGTTATATATTAATGAATTAATTACACTTAGATTTTATTTGAAAATAAAAAAATTATAATTTTCTTAAGAAAAATTTAAAATTATATCTACATCCTCTTTGAGAATTTACTGTTTATACTTGACCCCATTCGTTAGGCGTTGGACGAAAATGCCAATATTAGTTAAAAAATTACATAAATTTTTAGTTTATCTCTCATTTAATATTTTCATTCATGAAAACGTTAAATGAATGATGAAATTAATAATTTATGTAACATTTTTTGTTAGCTTTAGTATTTTTCGTCAATATCCTCAGCGAAAGTGTTAGGAAAAATTTGTGGAAGAAGTGTAAGTGTAATTTCAAAATATTTTTAGAGAAAGCATAATTTTTTATTTTTTCAAAAAAATTAAATATAATTAGCCCTATATTAATTAAATAAAAGAAGTCTACAATACTTGCTAGGGTTAACATTCCACTTGAAAGAGATAGAAAACCCTTTTAATAAAATAATTTGATGTTGACAAAAATACTCATTCTATTTATCATTTATTTCCTTTTCATTTACCTAACTAAAATATGTTTATTATGAAATTTCTCCACGAACTCTTTTAATGATTTTGAACTTTTATATTAAAATTAAAATTAAAATTAACACAGTTTGTTTGGACCAAAATCAATGCTATGACAGATGGCTCTATTTTTTTTTTTTAACATTTTACGTAATTGATGCGTACAAAAATTTTGGCCACACCTAAGGGTCGAAGGAATTTAAAAAAAGTCTTAGGATTATCAGAGGACTAACCTGCAAAATAGATGCTAGCACTCCAATGCTTAAGTCAGTAATGATTTATGAAGAAATAAAAGGAAAAACTTGAATTAAAATGAAAATAATTGTATAAAATGGTGATAAGATATATGTATTCGTGTGGAGTGCAAAATATAAGTTTAGAATAACTCAAAAACTGAGAGAAAATAATCCAAGGATTAGTGAGGGTTTGAGAGTGAGGAATGACGTCACAAAATGATTGCATAAGACCTCTATTTATAGGCATGTATAAAACAGGATATGGGGTTTGTTGTGGAGTGCCATACGACGTTGGAAAGTCCTTCGAGTTGCTATCATCCAGAACAAACTGTTTGAGATTTGTACTAGATTTGATTGAAATACATTAGGTGGATTGAGTATTGCCATGTATGCTTGAAAATTTGGAAATTGGTTACCTGTTGATTCGTAGCTCATTTGTCATCCATTTACTTCGAACCACCTGAAGATATTTTAGGGTGATGTGGCTAAATGTGTTGGCAGTTATATGATGTGTCTACCCAACTGTATGATGACGTGTCCTATTGGAATGGGCTTGCTTCTTGGTTTGCCAGTTCAATAAAGTACCAGGTAAGCGTAAGGGCTTTATCTGTCCTGCTGATGAGCCAGTTGGACTAGTATGTCTAGATTGTGAGCTTGACCCAATAATTTTAGGGGGCATCATCACTCCCCCCCCCCCAATCTAGGTGTGCAAATCGTAGAGTTGGACTGCTGGAGTAGATGACTGCTCTGCAAAAAAGAGAAGAATTTTTCTGCTCATTAGCAAGACGAATCCTGCTGAGCTTCTTGAGTAATGCCGACCGGCTGAAGGACTCCAGTTGGAGAGTCCTTTCTACTATGCTTTGTTGTTCCTATAGGTTAATATAAATACTTTGCTGAAAATACTCAATTTATTTGCTATGTAACAATGTTCCCTGTAGGTGTTAGAACAATGCTAAGTAGAATAAGAGTACTAATAATTACTAATATTTTTTTTTTAAAAAAATATTTCTTGATTAAAAGTACTAATAATTTTGTTTGTTTTACAAGAGAAATTTCAGAAGCTGACCTCAGCCTATTGTCGATGACCACCATATCCCTACCGAATCGGAGGCTTCGGTGGGAATGACCGAGCAGCAGACGTGGCTTGCTGCAGTTGGGGGGCAAGAATAAGGACCAAGTATTCGGCCTTGGTTATGAGGCCCATGTCTCTAGCCAAACCTTCACATCACAATCGCCACCCCTACCGACACCGACACAGGCCACCCCAGCAACCAAACGCGACATGGAGGACTGCATCGACCGCTTCGAGATGGTGATGACCGAGATGATGGTCATGAAAAGGGAGATGGGCCCAGCACGAGATCGTCACAACCGACTGCCTCCACTAGCACCCCAGCACCGCCTCCGACAGAACCCCCGACCCGAACAAGGACGATGTGGACGTTGCCAATGAAGAGGGTTTAGATTAGGTTTTAATGTTTTTTTTTTAAATTTTGTAATCATATAATATTTTATATTAATATAATATTTTTCTTAATTTCATTTTTCATAATGTTTATTACATTTCTTATTTATTCAATTAATTAAATATATAAGTTAATTAATTAAAAATTTATTAAAATAATTTAATTATATATTAAATTTGATTAAAATTTATAAATTATATTATTTATTAAAATTTATTAAATATATAAAGAAAATTATTTATTATAATTTAATACATAAATGAAGTTATTTTTTATAATTTATTTTATATTAAATAATTTATAAAAATTTTATTATAAAATAAAAAATTAGGAATGATTTTAGTAATTGTAAAGAAGACGTTACATTTAAATAAATAACCGTTCCTAATACCATTGCTAAAACAGTTCTAAATACGTGTTCCTAAATTACAATGACCGTTCCTAATACTATTGCTAAAATAATTTTAAATACGTATTCCAAATTAAAGATGACCGTTCCTAAAACCATTGCTAATACGGTTTTAAGTACGTGTTCCTAAATAAAACAACCGTTCCTAACACCATTGCTAAAATAGTTTTATAGTGTTTCTAAATATGTTTGAACGTTCCTAAAACAGTTACAAAAGACTGTTCCAAACAAAAATTTGACCATGCCTAATACTATTGCAAAGATTGACAATCAAACCATTCCAATGACCTTTCTTAATTATATCACCAATACAAATTAATAAAATTTTAAAATTCAGACATAAGTATTACAAAGACGGTTCTAAAAGTAACTCGAAATAAATAATATACCCGTTCCAAATTTCATCCTAACCATTCCAATTAAAAAAAAGAAACTCTTCTTTTTTTTTTTTACACAAATTCAATATTAGGCACGGTCAACAACAATGTGTTACAATGACCGTGCCAATTTGGAACGGTCCATCATTAACTGTTCCTAAATATTTGTAACACTGTCTATAAAGACGGAAGGCGAACCATTCTAAAATTTGGTTCAAATTAATACCATTAATTCCAAACTATCCCAAATAATAATAAAAAAACTTTTCTAAACCCATCCTAAGTCCGCTTTTTTTTTTTTGGTAGTGTATGTAAGTACAAAGAAATTCATAATTTTAAGTATAAAAAATTTTTTATATAATGATATATTCTTAACTGAGTACATTATTTCGCTTGATATGTTTCTTTTTTTATATACAATTATTTCCAGAGAAAAGAATTAGTCTTAAAATACTATTACTTAAAAAAATGACAAAACATTTACCTTGATTTTCATTTATAATTAATATTTTGACTTTTTTGCCCCCAAAAACAAAATTATTCTACAATCATAAATAAATAAATAATATTCATCATCTTTTTTTTTATTTTTTATATGGTAATTAACCCAAAAAAAATTCTAGTGATATATAAAATTATTTATTTTACACAAAATTCTAACTATTATATTCTCAAATCATCTTATGTTATAATGTGTGTGTATATATATAGGGTTAAATGCAAATTACTTATTGTGTTATACGAAATGAGTAAATTACCCCCTGTGAAAAAATAAATAGCAAATTTTTCACTCGTGAAAAGAAAAATAGAGCAATTACACCCCTCACGCGAGTTCGTGTAATTCATGCATTCTTTTAATTTTATATTATGAAACTATATTTTTAGCCTTATTTAATAACCATTGGATCTAATTTGAATCTAAGGTCCAAATTAAACTAGTAAAACACGGTCTATATTTCGATTTATTTCAACCGACGGTTAATAGTTAAACAAATATATAAACTTAAACCATATAAATGAAATATATATAAAAATATCTATTATAGATAACTATAATAGATATGCATTTTTTAAAGTATACATACATACATATATATGTATATTACATGCCTTTTTTCTGATTAATTTCACACTTATACACACATATACATATACAGCAGAGGTTCAAGTAGAGGAAGGTTGGCGAAGATAGACCTATCTAATTGACTATACGGTCCGGGCTGCATGCTACGGCAGTGAGCCATTTTTTGTGGTAAGAGAGCCCGACAATCCGGTTGCCGAGGAAGACGATGGGTACTTGGTAACTTACGAACATAACAAAAATACCAAAGAATCAAAATTTATGGTGATGGATGCGAAATCCTCCAGTCTGAGTGTGAGAGTGAATTAGAGTTTGGTCCGAACAGACCTAATATAAAAATATTTTTTAAAAAAAACCCCTGCATCGATGATTATCTAATTTTTTAAAAGTATTTAAGCTGTTTTATATTTAGAGTTGAAAATATTAAAATTAATTAAGTCAAATTAATGATGGGACAGTGCAAACAGAAAACAGAGTCACGATCCTACAACTCACCTCTCTCTATACATACAAATGATGATATAGATTAAGTCAAAAATTAAAGCTGGACTTTGAATAAAATGCAAATAATTTAATCCCATTTGCTTATCATGTATGTGTTTTTAATTCCTATTTTGTGCTTCACGCCTTTATTGTTAATTATGCACGATCACACACACACACATATATATATTAAAAAATTATATTAAAGTATATAACTTTAAAATGATCTTACTTACTAAAACAAATAAGAATAAGGCAAAAATGAAGACTTTGATCAAATAAGTTATAAGAAAGACAATTGAAAAGGAAAAAATAAAAAATAAAAAAACCACTTTTCTGAATTATTAGATGAATAGAGTGATGATGAGGGTTAATATGTCATTTATGTAATATAACTTGACTAATTGGTTTTAATATATTCGATGATGGTTAAAACACTTTGATATACATTAATAAAAAATACACATAAAATGGTAAGGGTAAAAAAGTAATTGGACAGGTAAGAGACACACCACAAGCAAATACAACCTATCACATCGTATAATTGCCAATACCACTATAAATACCAAAATACTAATTTTTTAATCCAAGTTACTATTCATTGACAAGACCCCTCATTCTTGAGAATTACACATTTTTGCAGAAATTATATTTCACCTGGTGTAAAATTTCGTCGTGGTAAAATCCCGATTTATTCCCTAGCAAAAAAATTTCGACCACATCACACTTATTCTTTAAAACCCAATATATAAGTTTGATTTCTGTCCAAGCCAGTAACCCCAACACCATTTGATCAGCCCAAGTCCAAATTGTTAGTTGGCCGTTTTAAGATGTGTTCCAAATTTTTAGGGTTTTTATTTTACAAAAGATTTATAATGAAAATGAGTATTTGTAACACATAGCCCGATATGAAAAATCCCAAATTCACTAGAAGGACTAGATGACATGAGCATTGAAGATCCATTCATAAAATATTACAAAAATCGCTATTTTTTGTATGGTCATGATATAGATTTCGGTCTAAACAAACTTAGTCTAACTATGTTGGATAAGAGTAGGGGTGGGCGTCGGGTCGGGTACCCGACCCCGAACCCGAGTAGGGCGGGTACCCAACAGTCGGGTTCGGGTAATTGTACTCAAGTTTAATTTTTTATTATTATTATTATGAAGCAATGAAATTTTATTCATAAAATAAATTACAATGGCAAAGAATCACAAGAAACATTCAATTTTTGCAAACATCATTAGCAAACAACATGAATAAAATAATCCATCAAGTCATTACATTCTAATCATCAATTTACAATCACAAATTTATAATTTACATGTGAAGTACTAGATCTAAAATAGTCCAAACTCCAAAGTAGTCCAGTCAAATATCAATTATGGTTGAATCGACTCCCAATTTCATCAGCTCTACAAGAAAACAAACAAAAAAAAAATTGAGATTAATATAAATAAAAATATATAGAATTTTATATAAAATAAAGTAAAAAAAAATAAAAAATAAAAAGTACCTTGCTCAAACATTTCAATTTCACTTAAATCTTCTTCTGTGCTTATTGGCTTGGAATCTTTACGGATCCAATCTTAACCACAAATAATAGCTTGAACAATTTTAGGAGATAGTGAGCTCCTAAATGCATCAAGAACACGTCCACCAGTGCTAAATGCGGCCTCTGAAGCAACAGTCGAGACAGGAACTGCCAATATATCTCGAGCCATCTTTGGGAGAATCGAAAACCTCTGAGTATTCACTTTCCACCATTTTAATATATCAAACTTTTTTCTATACTCCTCGACATCCTCACTGAGATACTTCTCTAACTCTGATTTCACGTAATCTTTTCCCCCTGCCATGTACATCATGTACTCTCGTTGTAAAGAAAATCTGCGAGTCTCGTTCTCTTCATCATGCATAAACATTTCCTTTGATGAGGAAGAAGATGAAGAACACGACTAGATGATAAACCCGGGCTTTCTAAAGTTCCTTAAAGAGCGTGTCCATATCTTAACTTGTAATCATTAAACAACTCATGAAGACCATCCCGTACTCTCTCTTTCATTACATCACTTTGTCCAATACCACCATATAAGTTATCAAAGAAAAATTCTACAAACCCCAATTTGTAACGTGGATCAAGTATCACACCATAATACAAAACCATATTCATCTTTTCAATTGATCCCCAATACTTATCAAAATTTTCTTTCATTTTTCTTGCCATATCACTTAATTCAACATCATCACTATTCAACCATCTTCGGAAAAGCAAATCAACTTCACATATTTTATGAAATATAATATTAGATGTGACATATGAAGAACCGGAAATGCACAATGTGAGATTATAAAAATGCTTCAAAAACTTCAATAGCATCTTTGCCCTATCCCAGTCGGATTCAATAGGAACCCCATCAAATGATTTCTTTGAAAGATCAGTCTTATAAGCAAGATCTATATCTTCATAAGCATCAAATACCCTTTTAAGACATATCGCAGCTTCTAACATCAAGTAGGTGGAGTTCCATCTGGTAGGTACATCAAGAGACAATAACTTTTTTGTTTCTATAAATTCATTGCATTTTTTGAAATTTTTTGTACCTAGCCGGAAGTTTCTCACGTACCTAACTGGCCCTCTAATACGAGATATTGCCTCATGTTCATCCTTCCCTTTCAAACCATCCTGAACCACAAGGTTGATTATATGTGCTATACACCTCATGTGCACATATTTTCCACCTAAAATATTTTGACCCAAGTTTTCAAGTTTCTTTTTCAAGTAAACCATAGCTCCATCATTAGAAGATGCATTATTAACAGTAATCGTAAAAATCCTATCGATACCCCATTCAAGCAAACATTTCTCAACATCTCTACTAACTTCTTCACTATTGTGTCCGATAATTGGACAAAAATTCAAAATTCTCTTATGTAAATTCCAATCATCATCAATAAAATGAGTAGTGAGACACATGTAATTGACTTTCTGAATAGATGTCCAAGTGTCTGTTGTAATGCAAACCCTTTGAGCATGATTTTTAATAAATGACTTCAATTTTGCTCTTTCATTGACATACATATGGAAAATGTCTTTTGTTATTGTCCTTCTTGATGGAATAGCAAACATTGGACAAGCCACCGACATAAAATGTCTAAATGCAGAATTCTCAAGCGTTTTAAATGGGAGCTCATCTACAACCAACATATAAGATAAAGCCTCTCTAATTTTCTCTTGATCAAATCTCCAATTGACAAGAGGGGCTTCTTTTTCGCCTAAACAAATTGATTGAAAAGACAATCTCGTCTGATTGGTGGAAACATCATGAGGTTTATTCTTGCAAGATTCAAAGTGGTTCTTTAGAGGCCTAGTTCCATGTACTTTTGGATCGGCTTTGATTTTCCTACTACAATATTTGCATCTAGCCTTTTGCACTTTATTTTTTTCACACTAAAATTTATGAAAATGATCCCACCAAGGTGATCTCGAAGTCACTATCCTCTTTTTTTTTTTCTTAGAATCAAGTGGAATATCGTCCTCATCCTCTGACATATCCATACCCTTATCAACACCAAAGTCAACATGATCACCACTGACCTGATTATGAACCATGTTCATATTTATACCTTGATCTTGAGCATCTGATAAGTCTATAGTAGGTGAAGATTGAGATTTCCAGCCTGTTAGGCATCAATATCATTAAGTCTAACTTGTTGATTTTCTAGCTTAAACTAATACATCTTGAGGAATTATTCATGCAGCACAATACCAGTGAATCTAAGACTTCTTGTCAACTTAAATATGCTCTCAAGTCTCAATACAAACTGCCTTCATTCATCTTATCTCTTTATTCTCACTATTTTTTTTTACTTAGTCAAAATTGGGCACAGATTCTCCATCACATATAACAAGTGAAGGGGGAATAGACATGAATTTCAATGTCGACACACCCCGAATTTTCAGGCCTTAAAATGGAATCTGGAACTAATTTTGTCTTCAAGAATTGTCCACGTACAAGAATTTTGCAGAATCTTAGCATATAAAATGGAATTCATGTGTGCCTGACTACTTTAGCAAAACAGCAGCAGCAAACAGAGAAGCAACTTCATCACTATTGAAGTTAAGGAAGAAGCTGTTGGTTTACAGCAAAATTGCAGAAACACTATATCATATAAAGATTCCATTATCGTCCGACGACGACAGGCAGCGAATGGTGGCTGGCAGGCTACAGCAGAAACTCGTAAGGGTGAAGACTGTGAGTCTCGTGCGACGGCGACGGCGACGGCGAGAAGGGTCAGCAGTGAGAGAGAGGGAAAATGCAGGCAGTGACTGTGAGAGAAAGGAAGAAGTGAAACGTAGGAGAGTGTGAGAGAGAGATGGAGACGGGATAAACCTTATAAAAATTTCCCCCCTTTTTAAATCAGGTACCCGATCGGGTTAATCTTAAAACCCGAACCCGATCCGATTAAAAATAGGCGGATTTCGATTTATCCGAACCCACCATAAAAACCCTAACAAACCGACTTGTTTTACCCGAACCCGATCGGGTCGGGTCGGGACCTGATGAACCCGACCCGATTGCCCACCCCTAGATGAGAGCATCTGATCACGTGTTGCTTTAGGGAAAATTACAACTTTCGCCCTATATATAACTTATGAATTAAATTTTGGTTCTAAACAAATTGACTTTTTCAACAAATAGATTGTTTCATCTGGTCTGGAAGTCCCAATTTTAAAGGTCATTGCATGCATTTTTTTCCTAGAAAAGGATCTATATTGCCAAATTTTCAAAATTATAGAATTAAATTATAAAAATCAATTCGTAAAAAATCAAAATTGTCAAAGTTACAGAATTAAAATTATATATTTTTTATTTTTTTAATCTATTGTTGTGCACTGTCATCCACACACGCTATGCTGGGATATTGTGATTTGCGGTGCTTATATATATATATATATATATATATATATATGTATTGTAAAATATACAAAGTAGCATTATATCTAATTAGTCTATAGTATTAAGTAATAATAGGATACATTTATATTTACTAATTATTCATTTAGTTGAATTTTAAACAATATAATATTCTTGTTTTATAATATTATATACATGATATATATTGTTAGATAACAATTCATACATGTAGTTATGTGTATTTGAAATAAATAATTTATTCTGCAAAATAGTTGCAATTATTGAGCTTTTAAATATTTTTACATTATATAATTTTTCGTAAAATGACAAATTTTAAGTATTAATTAAAAAAAGTTTATAGAATATTTTGCAATAAACATATTGAGTTGGGAAGGTAAATGAAATGATTTTAAAAGATAAATAGGAAAAAGCATTTTTCTCGGTCGAAAAAAAATCGTTTATTAGTGTGGGGGATAGAACCAAAATTATCAAATTTTTAAAATTATAGGACTAAATTATAATTTCCCTATTTTTTAAGATCAGCAAATCAACATGATCCCAACATGGGAGTTTGCGAAGATTGTCCGTATTAATCTTTATTTAAATTTTTCATACATTTTACTCCTTTTTGAGAAAATAAATACTTCAAAAATTAGAGTCATAAAATTATAATTTTCAAGCACCATAGATCAACATGTCCTCAGCTTAGGGTGTGTTGAGGACAGTGCTTAATAAATAGACTAAAAAAATCTCATATGTTTTGTTGAAAATTTCACAATATTTTACTCTTCCTAGAAAAAATAAATTAATAACGCCTTTTAATTGAAAATTAGAGCCTCAGAATTATATGTTTTAAGATTCGCAAATCAACATATCCGCAACAATGAATTTGATGAGAATAGTGATTAACAATAATAAATCTTTGTTACTCCTCTTAAAAAATAAATAAATAAATAAAGTTCATAATTCAAAAAACTAATGCCATGAAAATATTAGTGAGAAGATCATAGTTTTGTTGGGTCAACATCAAAGTATTATATTAAAAAAGTTTTGTATCCTAGAAATTATTGTGGAGCTCTTTTTATTTAATTAATACATATTTAAAAAAAAAAAAAAAAAAACTAAACTAGGATATGGGCATTTGTTTAATTCATACATATCCCAAGTATAAATAACTCTTATGGGCATCTCCTTTGGTCGAACAATAATTGGTGTTTTTATAGTTTCTTGAGAGAAAAGATTAATGGATACTCTTTCTTCATCTTTCCTTCAGAATTATTCCTTAAGTCCATTTCTTCCCTTTCAATTCAAGACTCCGATCAGAGCCGACGCTTCTTCTTCTCCCCCCGCAAGAACTCAGCTTCACACCACAAAACAGTCCAAAACCAGCCAAATTACAGGCACCAAAAAGCACTCTAATTTACTTGCAAATCTTTTCAAGTCCTTGGATGGTTTCATATGCAATTTTGTCGACCCTCCTCTTGGCCCCGCCATCGACCCCAAACTCGTCCTCACCGGGAACTATGCTCCAGTGGACGAGCTGCCCCCCACCGTTTGTGAGGTGGAGGAGGGATCCCTTCCGCCATGCCTCGACGGAGCTTACATCCGCAACGGCCCGAATCCTCAGTTCATCCCTCGCGGCCCCTACCACTTCTTCGACGGAGATGGGATGCTTCATTGTATTAGAATCTCCAAAGGCAAACCCACGTTCTGCAGCCGCTATGTCAAGACTTACAAGTACAACATGGAGCGAGAATTTGGGTCGCCCGTTGTAATAAACTACTTTTCCGCCTTCACTAGCCTGCCAGCTTCCGTGGCTCGCTGCGCTGTCTACTTTAGCCGCGTGGTATCTGGGCAATACGACATCCGCCGCGGCACCGGCAATGCGAATACGAGCTTGGCTCACTTCGGCGGAAAACTCTTTGCTCTATGTGAGTCTGATCTTCCATACGCAATAAAAATAACATCCGATGGGGATATAATCACTTTGGGCCGCGATGAACCTTTCAGTTTGCCGCTAATGTCGATGACGGCACATCCAAAAGTCGACAAAGAAACCGGCGATGTCTTTGCGTTCAGGCAAAGCGTTTTCCGACCATACCTAACATACTTCAGAATCAACGCCGATGGAATCAAGCAAAGGGAAGTGCCGATTCTCTCCATGCCCGAAGCTTCGTTGACCCATGATTTTGTTATTACGAAAAACTACGCTATATTTCCTAATACTCAAATGGAAATCAACCCGAAGGGGATTCTCAAAGGGAAGCAGCTGGCGCTGGTTGATGGAGCGAAAGTGCCGAGGCTGGGGATCATCCCGCGAAACGCGGAGGATGACAGTGGGATGATGTGGATTGAGGTGCCTGGATTGAATCTGTTACACGCGACCAATGCGTGGGAGGACGACGACGGCGACACTGTTGTGGTGGTGGGCCCAAATCTTTTGCAGGTGGAGCATTTTTTGGACCGGATGGATTTGGTTCATTCATCCATGGAAAGAATAGAAATCAATTTGAAGGCGAAGACGGTGGAGAGGCGGCCGGTTTCCCCCAGATGTCTGGAGTTTGCAGTTATCAATCCGGCTTGTGTTGGGAAGAAGACAAAGTACGTGCTGATTTCTAATAAGGATAACATTTGAACTTAAATTTCTGTTTTTCTCAGAAATATACATATGATGCACTAATATTTCAAAATGTGCTCAAAGAATTTGTGAAAAAGAATCTATTAGGGTTAAATACATGTAAAATGATCAAATATCCTCATAAAAAAACAATTTAGCAAATTCTCTTCCTACGTTTCAAAAAATGAAGCAAATTATCCTCCTATCAATAATTTTGATAGGGGGTAATTTGTTCTATTTTATAAAATATATGGGATAATTTATTATTTTATTTTTCATAAGGGGTTTCAATGGTTTTGATAGGAGGTAATTTGTTGTTTTCCAAAACATAGGAGATAATTGCTATTTTTTTTTTAGCTCATTTTTTATAAATTGCATTTTTTTCCGAATCTTTTAAACCCAAAACTTATATTTGTAATTTATGTAGTACAAAATACAAAAGATTAAAAAAAAAAAAACTCGTAATATTAAGTATGAAACAATTTATATAACGACATATTTTAAATGAATTAAGTATGTTATTTCGTTTCGTATGTTCTTTGTTTTACATAATTAAGTCCATTTGTAAATTTTTTCATTTTTTTTTTTTACAATTATTGACAGAAAAATGAATCAATATTTGTATTATAAACGACCTAAATATTATGACAATAAATCTATCATGGTTTTCATCTATGATTAACGTTTTAACTTTCCGTCAGATCTAAATAATGTCACTGCCCAACCATAGTTAATTAATTAACGAATAAATATTCATTATAATTTTTTATTTTTAATTGCGGTAATTAACAATATTTAACAAAAAATTCTATTTATGTCTGTTTTTCGATTTAATTTCACACGTATGCAGATATTTATATGCGGCGGATGGCTGGCCATTTGCAAGCTCAGGGTTGGTGAAGATAGACCTATCACTTTCTACGGCTAACTCCGATGACTGCGTGGTGGCTAGTCGACTATACGGTCCCAACTGCTACGGCAGTGAGCCATTTTTCGTGGCAAGAGAGCCCAACAATCCGGCGGCGGAGGAAGACGACGGGTACTTAGTAACTTACGTACATAACGAAAATACGAAAGAATCAAAGTTTTTGGTGATGGATGCGAAATCCCCTAATCTTGAAATCGTTGCTTCCGTAAAGCTGCCACAAAGGGTGCCCTACGGTTTTCATGGACTCTTTGTGAGGGAAGATGAGCTCCAAAAACTCCAATAAAAATGTGTATTTGTGTGTGAAATTTTACTTTCAGTTACAGTTTGTGTATCTTAGGAACATACTAGATTAGGGTTTGATTCGATTCTAAGTTTGAGTTTGAATAAGCTGAATTACTAATGAGCTGAGCTCAAAATTGATGTTTATTATATGAGTTAATTCAAACGTCAATATTAATTTTTTTCCAAACTCGAGCTTAGATCTGGTTCATCAAGTTTGGTCCGATTAAATCTGACATAAACAAAAGCACCCCTGACATGAATGATTATCAAATTCTAGATCTAAGTTTCTTTAAAGAATTTAAGCTATTCTATATCTAGAGTTGAAAAATACTAAAACTACTTAAATTAGTATATAGTTAAACCAAACATTAGGAAAAAGTATTATTCTAGTTCACTAAGTATGTCTAATTTTAATTTTAGTTCGATAACTATGTCCATTTTTGTTTAGGTCCAGTAACTTACGAAATTGCTTATGTTTAATCCTCTTGTAGATTTTCGGATAATTTTACCCCTAGGAGTGCATATGGACTAAAACTGCCTTTCAAAAGTTGCATAGAGGTAAAATTGTCCGAAAATCTGCCAGAGAACTAAAAGTAAGCAATTTCGTAAGTTATTGGACCTAAACAAAAATAGACATAGTTATTGGATTAAAATTAAAATTAGGCAATATTTAGCGGACTAAAATAATACTTTTCCCCCAAACATTATACTATTTGCAAAGTCATATTTCTTAATCTCATGGCTAAATTATTTTTTTAGTCTTATAAAATAAGATAAAATATGTTTTGGTATCATAACTATGACATATAATATTTTCAGTCCCATAAAACTTAAAATCACGTTTCTTTAGTTTAAAAAAAATGTGATTTTGGACTTTTCGGTTCCAAAATTACAATGTCTTTTAGTTCTAAATAATATCTTTTTAGTCTCAAACCACAAGGCACGTGACTTTTTGGGACTAAAAAGATATGATTATAAATTTTATGAGACTAAAAGCGATACATATCATAGTTGTGAAACACTTATTTTATGGGACTAAAAAAATATTTTGCCCGCAAAATCATGTATTAGAAAATTAATTCTTTAAATCAATTTATTTATTTGTTGCATCAATGAATATATAGTTTCTTTTTATGAAAAATGGAATATTTTTTATCTTCGGAGCCCTCAATTAATGCACAATTTAATATCAAGATTTTTTAATCACATCTATTATCAAGAGTCATTTAATGATGGGACATACAAATAAAAGTTCATAATATACGTACACACACACATGAATATCTGTTAATTTATATGTATATTAAATTTCTGAAATTTTATGTTTAATTGACCTAAAACATGTGCTACGTACATAATCCAAGACGCGTGTAATAGAAAACAACGGCACGATCATACAACTCAGCTCTCTCTATATATATAAATGATGATATAGATTAAGTAAAAAATTAAAGCTGGACTTTGAATAAAATACAAAAATAATTTAATTCCAACTGCTTATCACATGGTGTGTTTCTAATTGCTACTTTGTGCTTCACGCTTTTATTTTTAACTATGCACGATTATATATATATATATATATATATATATAGGATAAATATCAGTTTCAGTCCCTCAAGCATGTCAGTACTTATTCAAACTTCATCCTCATATTTTTTCCTCGTCAAATTTAGTCCTTTAAGTTTAAAGATTTCATCAACTTTGGTCCTTCCGTTAAAAATTCATTAATTTTAATGGATTTGCTTTAAAAAAAAAAAAAATGGGTAATACATATATTGATGGCTACAGCCTAGTAGATTATGGTCCATTCACAACTCAAAAGGCCCCAAGCTCTACTTGCCTGCCCCGATGCTCACAAAAGGAGAAGCCTAGCTCTGGAAGCCCACTCTTTGCGGCCCAAATACCAAACAAGCAGCCCTATTTTCACTTACACGTCATCCGCTGATGCACGTGGCGCACATTAAGATTTTGCGTGTATACCCCCATTTTTTACCAACCTGGAACACACGTGGCAGGAAGGCTTCTCTCAAGAACCGAG
This sequence comes from Sesamum indicum, assembly GCF_000512975.1. NCBI lineage: Eukaryota > Viridiplantae > Streptophyta > Magnoliopsida > Lamiales > Pedaliaceae > Sesamum > Sesamum indicum. The sequence goes on from NC_026145.1 coordinate 8,984,791, forward strand.
ACTTTCACATGACAGACTCTAGTGGACTAGGAGTCCCTCTCCATCTCGGACTCTCTCCCTCACCTAAATAATGATCTTAACAGCATGATCCATGAATAAACATGACTCAATCGAGCTCTATCCTAACCACTACTATCTATTTCCCCTGAAGGTAGGGAGCACCATTAGTTCCCTGGTTGTGAATGACTCCCTTCTATAAATATGGGATGCACCCCCAAGCAGAAGGGGTCTCTCATGCTACGGAAACTTGCTATCACTCTGTCACGCTTCTATCACTTTCACATACATGATCTTTTATTTCTTCATTATTTCATCTCGTTCTTCTAATATTTTTTGCTATTTTCAATCATTATTTTTCAAATTTGGTACTAACTTAAGTATCGGAGTGCTAACAAGAGCTTTCACTCAACTAGCCCAATTCAATATTAAGATTCGAGAACTTTGGACTCGTGCTAAAATCGCACTCATCAATTGGAGCCATTTGAAGGAAACTTGAATTAAAGGCGTGAGATACCATGGAGATCCCCAGCAATCCTGCTAACAAGCAGAAGACCTTGGAGGTACCCAACAATAATCAGTCCCTGCAGGTTGTTGTAGGGGCCTCCCTAACACCAATAGGAGGGTTCACCCAGCCTTCCCAACTTCGATGTTGTCTCCTAAAGTGACGAGGCCGTTAGCTAATCCTCCAAGGCGGAGCACCTCCTCTGACACCACATCAAGCGAACTTTCTGCAGCCTTCCTAGGTGCGATCCAACAAGTGGTTGCAGCGACCGTGCGGGAGCAGATGGCGATACTAGTTCCTGCCCGTTCAGCCCCTACACTGGAAGCAGACACCCTTTAAGGAGGAACGGAAGGAAGTCTCCTAAGAGAAGGCGCTGCTACAGCAGGGGCCCTGCCTACCATGGTATAGGGGCTCCTTCCAGTAAATCCACCAGAGGTCCCCCCCAACAGTGGCTAGCTCGCTTGAAGTGCCTTCAAAAAGGCCTCCAAGATGTACAACACCGGATAGCGGGAATTCCAGGAGAAGGATTGCAAGATATCTGCTTCATAGACGTTGTGATGGCGGACGAATTTTCTAAAATATGTATACAATTTTTTATTTTTGTTCAAATTTTGTATGTATCTTACGCAATTTAGTATGAAATTTTATGCAATTTTCTGAAAAATATGTGTGTAATTTTCTGAAATTGTTTTTCAATTTTTTAAAATATTTATGCATTAAAATTTTATGTATTTTTATTTTTTTTTAATAAAATATGTTTGTATTTTCTGAAAAATGTGTGTCTTTATGAAATATGTATGTATTTTTTTGAAATTTTAAAAAATAAAAAAAAATAAGATAATTCAGAGAAAAAAGAAAATTAAGAAAAGTGTTGTGTTGTAGTTTTATTTTAGGAAAAATATCAGGATTTAGGTGCATATTTTTATAAAAATTATTGGATTTAGTGTATTCAATTATAGTATAATTAATTGTTAACATTTGCAGTAAAGAAAACTTGATTAGTGGAAGAAAGAAGTGTAGAGATGTACATCAACGTCTTCTAACTAACTCATCAAATAATAAGAAAAATATCATCTAATTATCTAAAATAACAGAGTACAACGGATAGTGAGAATCGCATGCTCAAAAACATGACTTTAGCCTTAGCCTACTCACTCTGTTATTCTTCCTTTCTTCATGCTCTGTTTCTCTGCTACTTCGCCTGTCATAACTCTTCTGCCGCTTTGTGCCCAGCAATTAATTCTTCAACTAGTTATCATTAATAATATATTTTAAGATAATTTAAAATAAATAAAATTTTAATATTATATATTTATATCATTAAAGTAATTAAAGTTTTGAATAATATACAATTAATTTAATATACTTTATAATAAGTTAATATATATATATAATATAAATATAACATAAAATATCAGAAATATAATCAAAATAATATACAATACAAGAAACTATTATCAGGGCACATATTTTATGAACATTATACTATTATATATATATATATATTTATAATGTAGATATATAATAGTATAATTTTTCAATAATTTTTAATACCGTAATTTTTTACGTTATAGATCCATGAGATCAATTATTAACCCTTTTTGGGACATGGACAAGGACCTGATTGTAGCCACGGTCATGGCCCCGCCCAGTCCTGCTCCCGATGTTGATGCAGAAGCACTGTTGCAACCACCCTCACCACCCCTGCCATCTAAGCTTGCATCGGTGCCACAGACCACGGCCCATCGACCGTGGACAGAACCACCACCACTACCAATACCATCACTTTCTGCCCGTCACTATATCAGCCTCACGATGCGAGGTAACGAAAATAATTTTGCTTAAATTATTTTCATTGCATGTTTCTACATGTACTTTTAATAATTACTTATATTTTCAAATTGGGGGGAGATTTCCACATGGCCACCATTATCCTCATCCCTAGCGATGTATACCACAAATTCCACAGCAGCACCAACTCTTCTAGTTCAATAATATGAAGGTAATAATTATACAAACTTTTAAATTATATTTTCAAATGTAAACCTGAACATGTTTATTAATTACCGATTTGTTTTTGACTATGTGAATTTTCAGCTAACTTACTGGTGGGACTTATATTGTTTAACTATATATTAATATTACAAATAAACATAGAAAATTTTTCATCACAGTAAAGAAATCCTTCTTTCGAGGCTCCAAGATAAAGAAAAAATTCTTTCCTTACGAATTTTGCATTAAAAAAAGGGGGATTCTTGTTTGCAAAAACGATTCCCTTCTATTTATACTCTTTCGAATAACGGGAAGACTCAATCGTGTTGCGAAAGGAGACGCGGCTGTGGTGAGAAGACAATTATCTCGCTTGCAATCGTATCTGGTCGGAATTAAATATATGTACAGTGTTATCCAATATTGTAATCAATAATCATCGTTGATCAACATGAAGAATATACGACCCTATTAGAGTGTGTCACTTGGGAATTCCAAAAATTTATTTAATCGATACAAATTGTGACTATAATCATGCAGAGAAGACAGATCCATGTTCAAGGTGTTCAAGATGCAAGGCGATAAGTTCCTATAGAAGCGATTCACGGACCTTAGAGTTCAATAGTCTTGGTAGTCGTAGTTGGCCCAATCAAATTTGGCGCCAGTTATTGGAGTATTGGGTGAGTCCAGACTTTAAGGCCGTCGCAGCTAAAATTAAGGCCAATTGGGTGGCGACATCTACCATCCATCGTAGGGAATCGTCCTCCTCTGGGATACACAGAAGATGCTAAGTGTCTTCTTTTTCTTTTGTTAGTTTTGAAGCTATTAAGATTAACTAATCACTTACATATATTTTCAATTTTTGAACAAAAACTAGGTCGACATGTCAAGCAGATTGAAATGTTCTCCAGATTATACATGAAAAGGACGACAGGCATTGAAGTTGCCCGAGGGCAGAGGAAGTTGTTGTAAGTAATTTATAGATTTATTTTTTCAATACTAGTTAAATCTTTTTTTTACTAATTACCTAACCCGTTTCACATGAGATGTTTCTGGAGATGCTGAAGGAACAACGGGCCAAGGCACCTACCAATGCACAAGAGCCTCCGACCTCTTTCCAGAGCTCGACGGCCATGATTGAGCAACAGTTGTGGATATCGACAGTGGGCAGTCGAAAGAGGGATCGTGTCTTTGGTCTAGTTTCGAGGTCCACAACACTCTTGCTAAACCATCACAACCCAACAACTTGCGTACGGCTACACCATTTGCACCACCGCTACCAAGTATCGATAATTGGGCCACGAGGCTCAAGGAAGTGTTGGACCGTATTATGCACACCAGGACGTCCAGGCTCCAACTAATATCTGGACTGTGACGCCCCAAAGATTATAATACATAATTGTCGGATTAATTGATAAATCTTTATGAAACTTAGTTAATAGTAAATAAAGTATAGATTGAAAATGAAATATAATAAAACTTGAACGGAGTAAATTAGAGTTCGTTATATATATATGCTATGGACTATTTGTGTGTGTGTGTGTGGGACATAATCCAACAAATAGTCCATAGCAGATTGCGTCCTTTTTAAGATTAGTTGATGAGATAAATATGCACTAAAATATCTTATCGTCAGTTGATAAGATGACAGACTTAAAAAGAGAATTTGGAGTGGATTACAAGTCCCAGTGACTCTACTATAAATCAAGAACCCACAAACTTAATTGATACATCAATTTATTATACTTCCCCAGTCATATACATTATCCGACATCCCAAAATACTATTAGTAGTTGAAAACCACCAAACAGGTCCAACGATTTAAACTGCGGATATTGAAAAAGATACTAGTTGCCTTCTCTTGACAAACGAAAAATCACTGAAACAAAGAGTCGGTGAGACCCGCTCGTGAAAGCCAAATCCGATCACGTTACAAGGCACAACCTGAAAAGAAAGTCCAATCGTAATGCAAATCATACAAATTTAACAAAATTGATATTCTGATCCCAGAATTAAAAAACATGTGTTTTTTTTAAATAATTTGCCTAGAAAGTCAATAAAGAATTTAATTAAAATGTTGTTAGATTCATTTCATAATCATCATCATGATCACTACCATCATCATTTAGTAGATGATCCAGCAGAGTAGAACAGATAGTCACGGATTTGATAATCAAAACCAAAAAGTTTAAATTATACAGTTGACTCGGGAGGGGCTTAATTACCATGTTACGCCAACTCATTTACTATTAATTAACTCATGATTAATTAAGAGTGAGATCCGATAAGTACGATCCTTAATCCACTTATATTAACGGACTACATAAAAATAAAGGAGAAGACGATTTTGGGATCCAAATTTACTGTGAATAAATTTAAAATTATGAGTTTTAATTGAGTCTTATCAAATTTGTGAGTATTTATTTTTTAAATTCTTTATTATATGAATGTATCACGTTGCTTCGAGAAGATTTGGAGTTTCTCACCAGTTGGTACTATTTTTTTGAGTCTTTGGACTATGAAGCATCACACTTCAAAACTTTTCCAAAGCACCCATAATGTTATAAAATATGCTAACACGTTTGAAAAAGAAAAAATTAGTGATAAAACAACTTTTTTTAAATTTTTGTTATAATAATAAATGGGATAATTATATTTTCCTCCCCAAAATTTAGTGCAATTATACATAGATCCCCTGTGGTTTGGAGAATTACATCTAACACCTCTAAGATCTGCTTTTTTCTAACAAATAAGTCTTTTTACTAGTCAAAATTCACCGAATTTGCTTATATTAACAAATAAAAAAATTATGTTTACCCCTAGTTGATTTATTACTGATTTATTGCAGGTTAAATAAATATCATTACACGTTAATTCATGTGAGGAGGTACATCTTCACCGTTATAACAGTAGTTTAGTTAGAAAAAAATTATTTGACCTTGTATGAATTCGTAATAGACAATCATAGATAAATATCAAATTTTGTTCACTTTTTCTGTTAATATCTTTGACAGGCAGATGGACTTATTTGTTATGCGGAAACAAACTCAGAGGTGCTAGATGTAATTTCTCAAACCACAGAGGGTCTACGTGTAATTACGTCAAACTTTAGAGGTGAAAATGTAATTATCCATAATAAATTGTATATATAGTTCAAGACTTAAATACATTTTTGGTCTTGTAAATTAGGTTGTTTGGTGTTTTCATTCTGAACTTTTTGTGGTAGTATTTTTGTCCTTCATATTTTTAGTTTTCTCAATTTTTGTCGTTTTCTTCATCAGACTTCATCTCCACCGATAAGAAAAATGAAATCTGGCGAAAAGAAGTACTGGAATTATGAAAATTATAAGGATGCAAGATCGAAATTACTGCTACATGAAAGTTAAGATACAAAAATACTAGCAAAAATGAGCTAAGAGGAACAGTTGTTCCAATTTTTAAATGTCATGTGAGTTGCACATGAATTTTTCCAGTGAGAAGGGTGACTCCCATTAGAGAGAGAGAGAGAGAGAGAGACTGAAATAGCGAAAATTAAAAAAAAAATATAGAACCAAAATACTACTTTAAAAAATTAAGGACGAAAACATCAAATAATATAATTAAAGCAGAAGACCAAATGCATTTCAGGCAATAGTCCTAATAATCATAATTATTTTGTGAAAATTATCATTAACAAGAAGAAATGAGCATCACAAATTCCATATATTTTTGGACGTTACAAATATCAAAAAATTCTTATATCACAAATAATCATTGACAAGCCAGCCAACTTAGTATTATATATTGTTTAATGGCAATGAAACCTTGCAAAAGATGCTACCTAGCAGCAACATCTCTTTTTGTGTTTTTTGAAGTTCACATCAAAACATCATACAAATCTTAGGTTTTATGTCTCAAAGAACAAAACCACACATATTATAATTAAAATCGATGATTCTTAAAGTCTTTGGAGGTCAGATTCGGACACAAACATCCCATGGAAGCCAAAAGGAACCCGACGTGGCAGCTTAACAGCGGCAACGATTTCAAGAGTAGGGGACTTGGCGTCCATCACCAGGAACTTGGCTTCCTTGCCATTTTCATCATGTAAATAGCTTACTAAATAACCATCATCCTCGTCGGCTGCTGGATTATTTGGCTCCCTCGCCACGAAAAACGGTTCGCCTCCAAACCAGCCGGGCTCATAGCTCATAGAAGCGGCTAGCCACCGTGCAGTCGCCGCCATCAACAACGGTTAGTGATAGGTCGAGCTTCACGATCCCAACCCACATCCCCGACTCTATTACTACAGCATATACATACCTGCACTACGTGTATATGTCATGAAAATTCATCCCACGGTTATATAATATGTAACTCAACTATATTTGTGTAATTACTCAAATAATGGGGTGATTTTTACAATTAAACCATAGTTGAGGGCTATAAACGTAACTATCACAAATTTATTTGCAACAAATTAATGATTGCCTATATGCATGGTTAAAAGAAACATAAAGTGCAAATTAATGAAGCAAAATAAACCCTTATAGGGGGTGGTATAGTGCAACAACCTTCTTCATTATTCATAATTTTTTAGAATAAAATATTATTTTAAAAAAATAAATGTGATATAATGTTAGATAAATTACAACGGGTTTCCCTAAAGTTTGTCATAATGAGGAGATATTTATTATTATAACAAATATTGAAGTGGGACTTTAATATATATATTAGTTATAATATAATTTTTTTACAATAATCTATATATATTATTAAAAGATACAAAGATGAATTGCTTAACTTTAAAAAACACAGAAAAGTAAATTATTATTTTATTTTTATAAAAAGATAATTTACTAATTTGTAAGATCAAAGGGGTAAATTGCTATTCACCCATTTTAGTTCTGTACATTGATTTGCATCAAGTAAAATTTAAGTCATTAATTTGGTGGTTAAATTTGGATTGGAGATTCAAATCAGATTGAACAATTTTCAAACAAAAATATAAACATCATTTTATAATTAATTAAAAACATAAAAAATAAAGAAAAAGTGCATGAAACATGTGAAATCACATAAGGGGTGGTTTTGCTTCATTTTGAAAAAGACACGAAAGTAATTTTTTTTTTTTCTTTTATGAGTGTGTAATGTCAAGTTGAATTCCGACAGTACTTTAATTCCCATCCCTATATATAGTTTTGAGACTAAAATTGTGATTATTCTTATGTGCTTGACTACGACTTTAGGTTGATTTAGTCATAGGATATTGAAATTTTAGTCTCGTACCTATAGAAGGTAGCAATATCAACTCTAGCTCCTATTGTTATGAGATCAAAATTACAATTTTCCCTTAATTTTAACAGTAATAGAAAATGAACCATGCATGTTTCATGAACAACTCCAACAAATAGAAAATGAGATCAGCAATATATATATAAAAATTGAATCAAAATGAAGTTCATGCAAAGTCACCTGTTCTTCTTTGCAGCATAAGCTGGATTTATGACTCCAAAATCAAGAACTCTGTGGGACAAGGGCTGCCTCTGCAAAGTCTTGCTCTTCACGTTTATTGTCAATTTCTCCACTATCAGTTGCGCTGATTGAACATTCTCCAAGGCTTGCTGATCAACTGATACCAGATTTGAAGCCACTATCACAATCGTATCACCCCCATCTTCTTCCCAAGCATTGAAACAGTGCAACATGTTGAATCCCGGCGCATCCATCCACCACATTTCACTCTCGTCCTCTGCATATCTGGGGATAACTCCGAGTCGTGGCACCTTACCGGAATCAATTCCGACTGGGGATCTTCCCCTCAGGATCCACAACAGGTTCATAACTATCTGCACATCAGCAAATATAGCGTAACTTTTGGTAACAGCAAAGTCATGTGTAAGTGTTGGTCCGGCCGCAGAGTATATTGGAACATCCTTGTGTTTCCTTCCTTCTGAGTCGAATCTGAAAAACGTCAGGAACGGCCATAAAGGGTGGCATCGGTAGGCAAAGGCTTCCCCGGTCTCTTGGTCGATTTTCGGGTGTGCTGTCATCCTGAAGAACCACTCCCTGCTGCTTCTCTGGAAGCCGTGGCGGCCCATGGTGATTATATCTCCATCTGGTGTCACTTTTATTGCATAGGGAATATCGGACTCGCAGAGAGCAAAAAGGTGGCCAGCAAAGAGAGCAAGGCTAGTATTTGCGACGCCAAAGCCCCGTCTTATTGGGTCGAACTGCGCTGTTAGCATTTTTGCAAGGGTTAAGAAAGAACGAGCGATGGAAGCTCCGAAGCCATTGAAGGAGGAGAAAGCACTCGGGAAAATCGGGTACCCGATCTCTTGCTCCACCATGTACTTGTAGGTCTTGACGTAGCGGCTGCAAAACGTGGCTTCGCCTCGTGAGATTCTGATCATGTGAAGCATCCCATCACCGTCGAAGAGATGGTAAGGGCCTGGAGGGATGACGCGAGGGTTGGGGCCATTGCGAATGTACGCTCCATCTAAGCAACTAGGGAGGGAGCCCTCCACCACCTCACAGGGGGTGGGGGGGAGTTCGTCCACCGGTGCAAAGTTGCCCGAGAGAACATGCTTGGGATCAATACAAGGGCGAAGGGGCAAATCGAGGAAGTTGCATACAAGATCATCTAGTGTTTTGAAGATACTGGCAAGTGAGGAGAATTGCTTTCTGTTGATGATCATCTGGGCTGCTGGTTGTTTGTTCTTGAGGGTTTGAGCAGTGTGATTTATCAACTTATTTATGGGATTGAAGATTAATGTAAAAGAAGAGTTGGGGTTGAAATAGTTAGGTTGATGGTTCCGGCCCTTTGCACTAAACCTAAATGAGGAGGAAACATAATTAAGATGAGATGAGTGATTAGGAAATGGTGTTGCAAGGAAAGAGGAAGAAAGGGTTTCCATGATTGCGATCACGAGGGAGAGGGATTCAAATGAATTGAAAGTGTTTGGTGTGGCTTATTTGGTGGGTTATGATGATGACTGTTATTTATAGGCAAAGACGAAGCTTGCATTACGATGATATTTATCTGAATGATGGGTGTCCTAGATTTGCAGGTTAACTCCAATAGATTCTAATAGAACTTATTCACATGCTCTAAACCCAAAACAAGTAAGCTTCTTGCATTGTAACTTGTAATAAAAAATACTATATACGACTTTTTCACATGCTTAAACCCAAAAGAAGTAAGCTCATTTTATTTATAATTAATGATTATTGATTCTTGCATTGTAAGTTGTAATAAAAGAGAAAAATGCAATTTATCCCCTTGTTTTAAGTGAAATGAGCAATTTATCTCCCTATAAAAAATAAAACAACAATTTCCCTGCATGTATTGTTAGAAATAGAGCAAAATACCCCCCAAATCCAGTGGTGCACTACATACGCCCAATGTGCATTTGGACATAAATTTTAATCAATAAAAATATTATTTTATTTATGTAGAGATTTAATTGAATATATTAATACATATATATTTAAAAAAATAATATTTAATATATTAAACATTATATATTAGTTATACAATAATAATATATATTTCCTTTCTCCTTCCTTTTTCTATGGTCGTCACGCGCCGCCCCCTCCTGTTTCCCCTTCCTTCTCCCTTGTCGCCACCCCCTCCCCTCCCGCACCCAAATGCATGCACCATCCCCTCATGCCTAGATCCCCCTCCCTCGTCGGTCTCTCTCTCTCTATATATATATATATATGTATATATATATATAATAGTTTTGATTACAATAGTATAAATACAAAGTTAATTATATATAATATATAATTTTAATTTTATTTATTCAAATTTAAAATTTATATGAGTTAAATTTGAACCGTAGATTGATCAAGCTCCAATGGTTATTAAATAATGACATAAATGTTATTTTAAATTAAATAATTAAAAAAATAAAAAAGGGCGTGTGTGTTTCATGAAACACGTCAGGATGGGTAAATTGGTTTAACCCAAAAATAAAATAGCAAATTATCTCCAGTGTTTTGAAAAATCAAACAAATTATAGTTTAATAGGAGGCTAATTTGCTTCATTTTTCAAAATACAAAAAATAATTTACTAATTATTTTTTCATAAAAATTTATTTATTCATTTCACATATCACACGGCTATTTAATCCAGTAATAAAATAACGCCTTATTACATGATTGAAGTGCATGTTCGGACTTACTGCTAATAGCGGTGTCAACGGATTCAGATTCAGAAAAATTCATCTCCGACCCACTCTTAATGGGACAGGTTCAAGTTTAAAAACTGGAAATTGAGACGGTACGCCGCTTCTAAAAGTCAATAGCCGCCCCACTAGAATTGTTGTATATTATTTTATTTTTTGTCTTTTTCTGTCCCTTACCCACACCCCGTTCCAAATTTGCGCTCACTCATCTCTTCCATCTTTTACGGCTTCTCTCTCACCTCGCTCTCCTCTCTGCTCGCCACGCCTATCCCCTCGCTTCGTCGTTGCTACCTCGCATCTCCTCCTCTCCTACCTCTCTTCTTCATCGGATGTGTCGGGTCAGACTCGCCCGGCGGGGTTGGCGGGGCACTGATCAACCAAAACGCACACCATACCTGTCCTCTTGTCACCCCTAACTATTAAGCTCATCAAATCCATAACATTTCATGACTAACAATTAAGTTCGAACAATTTTTTTTTTCATTTTATAAAATAAGAGTAATATTTGTTTTAGTACTACAATTATGATAGGTGAAACTTTTAGCTCTATAAAACTCAAAATCACATCTTTTTAATATCAAAATTGTGATTTTGGGTCTTTTAGTCCCAAAATCACATTGTATGTAACCTTTTTGAGACTAAAGATACATGATTATGAGTTTTATGAAACTAAAAGCGATACCTGTCATAGTTGTGATATCAAAATAAGTTTTACCCTTATTCTATGGGATTAAAAAAGCATTTTGCAAACTAAATTCTCAAAATTCATTAATACACTCTACATTTATGAAGTGTGTCTACAATCACATTTAATTTGTCAACCCAAAAATATAAAAAAACAATAATACCAACCATAAATATATTTTGATGGAGGGATATAGATTTGAAGAGAGTGATATAGGAAAATGATTCCATATCAAAGTAAATTTAAAGTTTATAAATATTTCATAAAGTATATATAATCCAAAATAATAGAGTCTGAAGATTTGAAATCTTTTGTCATATAAAATTATTCAAATAAATTTAAATAATTTGTTATTAGGAATTTAATAATTTTAAATTATTATTTAGGGTAAATATTATATTTGGTTCCTTACATTTATTTCTTAATTTTAGCATCCTTAAATTTTAGTTTTTGTCTCAATTTGTCTCTCTGACTATTTTTGAACAAAAATATGGCTGGATTTTGACTCTTTAAAGGGTAAACTGGTCAATAAATTTAATTTTATCACTTTAGTCCCTTAAGTTTGTAAAAATATCATATTAATCATTTCCTACATGAAGAAAATAACTTTTTTATATTCTTTTATGCTGATATGTTGTTATTATCTTATGTGAATAATGAAAATTTTGTACTCTTGTAAATATAATAATAATATATTGCTTAATTTAAAATAAACAGTCTCTTTTTCCAATAGTTAAAAAAAACTAAAATTATGAATAAATTTCATAAAACTTATCTAATATGAAAATATAATAGAAAAAATCTAAGTCGGTAATTTTTTGTTTAAGAGTTAATAAGTCTAAAAAAGATAAACTTTAAAAATATTTACTAAATGTTTGGATTTTCAAATAAATATATGTATAAAATTCATTTTTAGATGTTTTTCAAATATATTGTCACATTTTATAGAAAAAGATTTACAAAAACCTTTTAAAATGAATTTATAAATATTTAAAATCCACCAAATAATATAATTAAAAGTACATTCCACCAACTTTTCCTTCAAAAACTATTAATATTTAATAACATTGTTAAGATTTAATAGACTAAAAAATCAACTTAATTTTTTTATTATATTTTTAGATTAGATAAATTTTATAAAATTTATTTATAATTTTGATTTTTTTGGTTACTTTTGAAAGTGAAAAAAAAAAACTATTTTATTTTGAGTTAAGCAATATGTTAACATTATGTTTACAAGAGTTCAAAGTTTTCATTTTTTATACAAAATAATTACATCATATTCACCATATAAAAATATAATAAAATAATTTTCTTTCTAAAAAAGGACTAATTTGATAATTTTATAAACTTAAGAAATTAAAGTGATAAAATCACACTTAAATTGACCATTTTACCATCCAAAAAGTCAAGTTTCAATCATATTTTCGATAAAAAATGATCAGAGGGATCAAACTGATATAAAAATTAAAGTTTAAAAATTTAACGCCACAAGTGGGTTTGTTTTGAAGCAAGGAAAATAAATAAATCAATAAACTGTACGGCCGATCGTGACCGTCCGGTAATTAAAACCAAAAAATTGAAAAATTACAGTTGACTCTGCATAGTTCATATGCTTACCATGCACACGTTGTGCCAACTCTCACTACTCGGTTACGAATTTACTATTTACTCATCTATTTTAATTTCTATACTATTTATTAATGGTGAGTATTTTTTGGCATCTCCCTTCTTTCGATTTGTATTTTTCTTTAATATTTAATTTATTTTTCTCTTCAACTGTATTTGAATAGTTGTGATTGTTGGATCGCAAGATCAAAACAACAAATGAAAAACACAACAATTGGGAGAAGAATGATTTCTCCATTTTCAGTTAACGAAGCTCTGTTGAATCTGTGTTACAGCAGAAGACTTAGACTGATACCAACGTATATATGACACATCACTAAACCACCTAACAGAAAATTAACTACTTGGCCCAATAGGAATACAAATAAATGACGTAGCACTCCACACAAGCAACTTATCAACATTACATCAGTAATACAAAAACGTGTTTCTATCATGCACGATTTCAGCTTGTATCTAAGACTTCAATAACTTCTTCATCACCAGCCTGTTCGGACTTCAACTTCTGTTGCTGCATTTCACGGTGCTGCTGCTGCTGCTGGTTACTAACTTCAACATCCCCCCCACAAGTGGGACTGGGATCAAAAGAGACAAGGCCCAACTTGGAGATGAGTAATAAGAATGATTTTAAAGGCAGAGATTTGGTAAAAACGTCCGCTAACTGCTGAAAGCCAGGAACAAAGGAAGGTGACACAAAACCATCCTTGTAAGCATCCCGAACAAGATGACAGTCCAATTCGATGTGTTTAGTACGCTCGTGGAAGACCGGATTTGCCATGATATGTAATGCAACCTTATTATCACAATATAAGTCAATTGGAGGAGTAACGGGAACATCAAAATCAGACAGTATATAGGAAATCCACCGAAGTTCACAAACCGTTGAAGCCAAGCTCCTGTATTCCGATTCTGCGGTAGACCTCGAAACAGTCATTTGTTTCTTAGTCTTCCAAGACACCAACGCATCGCCAAGGAAAATGCAATACCCAGTGAGAGACCGGCGAGAGTCTAGATACGATGCCCAATCGGCATCACAAAATGCACGAACAGTGAATGTATTTGAAGCTGGAAAATATAGTCCCTTAGAGGGACACCCCTTCAGGTACCGGACCACGTGTAACGCAGCTCTCTAATGCGACTCACAAGGTTGATTTAGGTACTGGCTGAGCTGCTGCACCGGATAAGAGATGTCCGGCCGAGAGAATCCCAAATAAAGCAAATGCCAACAAGCCTTCGATAAGAGTCAGACCGAGAAAACAGAGGACCAGAACCTGCAGCTAGCTTCAATCCTGAAGGAAAAGGAGTCGAGGCAGATTTTGCTTGAAGGAGACCAGTGTCCTTCACTATATCCAATACATACTTGGTTTGAGCAATGTACAATCCTGAAGAACTCCGTGCTATCTCAAGTCCAAGGAAATACCGCGCATCCCCCAAATCTTTGATAGTGAATAGGCTGTGAAGATAGTGCTTAACCTCAGCAATTTCAGCAATGGAAGGCCCGTGATGAGAATATCGTCTACATAAACGAGTAAAGCCATGAGACCTGAAGAAGAAGGTTTCACAAATAGACAGTGATCATGTACCGATTGTGTAAAACCATATGAGTAAAACCATATGAAGTAAGCGTTAAGGTAAACGCGGCATTCCATTGCCGGGAGGCCTGTTTAAGGCCGTACAATGAGCGTTGTAACTTGCACACCGTATTGGAAGGAACAGTGTATCCTTCTGGAGGCAACATATATATATCTTCCTCGATATAACCATGGAGGAACGCGTTATTTATATCTAGCTGCTGAATAGGCCACGCACGAGCAGCAGCAATGGCAAGGAAAATCCGCACAGTCACAGATTTTGCAATCGGCGAGAAGCTATTCGTGTAATCAACGCCTTCTATTTGACTGAACCCCTTCGCTACCAAACGTGCCTTATGCCTTTCCACCGTACCATCGCCCGAAGTTTGGTCTTAAAGACCCATTTGCACCCAATGGCACGTTTGCCTGCTGGTAAAGGAGAAAGCTTCCAAGTATTGTTAGCTTCCAAGGCCTTCAACTCTGTATCCATGGCCTCTCTCCATTCTCTGTGTTTCACAGCTTCAGAAAAAGACACGGGCTCCTGCAAAACAGACAAGGAGGCTACAAATGACATATATGCAGGGGTATGTGAATGCAGTGAAGAGGGATGACTGGTGGAACACACAAAATCATTTAACCAAGTAGGCGGATGAGAAATTCTGGTAGAGCGTCTGAGTGAAGGTGTAGCTGCAGGAACAGTTTCTGAGGTTGGAATAGATGGTTCAGATGATGAAGGAGTGTTTGGAGGTTCTGCTAGAGTGCAAGTAGGGAGATCAATAGATGGATGAATCACCGGGAGAGGGCAAGGTGAAGGCTGATCCTGCGAAACAGAGTAAGGGAATATGTCTTCATAAAACTGCATCTCGAGAGAGACAATGATATGATTGTTGTCCATGTCATACAGTTTATAGCCCTTTTGTGTCATCATATATCCTAAGAGAACACACTTACTGGCTCTAGGATGGAACTTAGACTTGTGAGGATCAACATTGGTGGCAAAACACAGGCTTCCAAAGGTACGAATATGGTGATAGGTTGGGGAATTTCCAGTAAGTTTTTCGAAGGGTGTTTTCCATTGAAGGATTTTGGAGGGTGTTCTATTGATTAGGTAGGTTGCAGTGAGTATAGAATCGGCCCAAAATTTCAGAGGCATTAATGCCTGGAAAAGCAAAGCTCGAGCTACATTCAAAAGCTGCCTATGCTTGCGTTCTACTCTCCCATTTTGTTGGGGAGTGTAGGTGCAGGACGTTTGGTGTATGATCCCCATCTCATTGCAAAAGGTTTGACACTCCTTGTTCAAAAATTCAGAGCCATTATCGGACCGAATGACTTTGATTTCCTTAGAGTACTGGGTTCTAACCATGGAGGCGAAGGACTTAAGGACAGAAGGTACTTGAGATTTCTGTTTCAAGAGATAGGTCCAAAGGGAGCGGGAATGATCATCCAGGATAGTTAATATGTAGCTGCAGTTTGTGATTGTATAGGCAGTGTATGGTCCCCAAACATCCAGGTGAACTAGATTAAAAGGAGCCTCACTTTGGGATAAGCTCGAAGGAAAACAGGTTCTAACTTGCTTAGCTTTATGACATATCTCACAAGGTTCAATAGATTCCATAGTGACAGAAGTGAGAAAAGGAATTCGTTTCATTATTGGCAGGGGAACATGGCCCAACCTATGATGCCATGTCCGAAGATTACAATGCAAATTTGCAGAATTACAAAGTACAGAGGAATGACAAGAATTTTGATGAGATGACTGTCGGACAACGTACAAATTCTTGTGTATATGTCCCTCAAAGAGGATGGCTTTGCTAACTTGGTCCTGCAATAAACACTTTGAGTCAGTAAAATGGAAAATATAAGAGGTATCACGGCAGAGTTGGCTAACGGACAACAAGTTAACAGAGAAAGAAGGAAGATATAGGACTTGAGTGAGTGTGATATGATGATTTAATTGGACAGTGCCAACATACGCAGCGGTTTTATATGTTCCATCAGGAAGATGCACGTGTTTGGGTTGTGAAGGAACAACAAGAGAATGAAATAGATGAAGGTTAGTGCATATATGGTTTGTAGCCCCAGTGTCCAATATCCAAGAACCCAAATCAATCTCTGAAGGTGTAGAAACACTACTAGCAAATTCGATGTTCTCGCTGTAGGCAAAGTTGGAGTAGTTGGTGATAGGATCACCGGTTGTATTGCTTCTTTGCATCAGTCTGATCAGGTTCGCCATTAAGTCTGTCATCTGCTTAGTGTTATTACTCTCCGCAGAAGTCTGTTGTTCATTTGTCGCTGCAGCTGCAAAAGACTTAACCCCAGGTACTTTCTTCTTCTTCTCATTCAAGGTTTTGTACCAGTCTGGTACTCCATGGACTTGAAAACAGGTGTCTAAAGTGTGACCGGTTCTATGACAATGCGCACAAGTCAGAGTTCTCTTGTCTATGTACGATCTCTTCTTAGTTTGAAACCTCTCAGCACCATTTTTCTTGACCTCCTTTGATGCAAATTGATAAGCCATATGTTGAGGTACAACAGACGTTTCAGTATGTACTTGCCTTTGTTTTTTAACCGTGAAGACCATAGAGAAAGCTCGTTCTAGAGTAGGTAGAGGATCCTGCATCAGCAACTGACTTCTCTCGTTGTCATACGTCTTATGTAATCCCATAAGAAACTGCATCAACTGCACCTGTTCGTTCCGTTCTTCAATCGCCTTATTCACCCCACAGGTGCAGCCACCACACGTACACTTTGGACTGGGTGCCAAACTTAACAGTTCATTCCAGGAAGTCTTCAGCTTTGTCACATAGGCAGTAAGAGACATGTCATGCTGCGAGATGGAAGAAATCTCGCGTTGAATCCGATAGATCATCGGTCCGTTGCTTCTGCCGTACCGACTCTGTATCTCCAACCAAAGTTCTCGAGATGAGTTAACAAACATAAAAGATTCAACAATTTCTCTGGATATGGAATTCCATATCCAGGAGGTAACCATAAGATCAACACGACGCCACTGCTCAAATGAAGTTGATCCTATCTCAGGCCTCGGAAATGAGCCATCTATGAAGCCTAGTTTCATTTTTGTACCTAAGGCAACATAGATGGAGCGACTCCATGGTAAAATATTCGTGCCGTCCAGGGGAGAAGTAGCCAATATCATGCTAGAATTCTCCGAAGGATGTATATAAAGTGCTTCCCATGCTTGCATGCACAATATGTTCCCATGCAAGAAGATACTAGAGATCACAATCAGCAAAGACTAACTTAACTAATCCCAGAAGTCCAGTTAACCCTAATTCGAGAGTGCCCAAGATCCAAAAAAGCCTCACGAGCCCCTGGATAAAAAAGCTTAAGGATTTGGAATCCTCCAACTGAAGTCAAAGGTCCTCTCACAAGGAGTTAAAGGGAAATCTAGATGGTATCCACGCAAGATCTCTTGAGGCTACCCTTAGGAGTCAAATAAGGACCACATCCCTTTTGAAGACATGTGGTGTCCTATAGCGAAGTACTATAAAACCCTAAGAAGCTTGGGCTCCAGCTTGGAGAAGTCTCATCAACCACCTCCCTAAAGAATAGGATAAAATGCATAAAATCCATCTGTTATGAAAATAGGTTAAAAGTTTCACTGTGTTTTGTAAACTCAGCTCAATCGCCCCCCTTTTCGTTAAATCTAACTAACGGTGTTAATTTTTTAGAAAATGACCGTTATACCCTTACTTAATATATATTATTTTTTATTTTAATGACCGTTGGATCTTTTTTAATCGAATATGGATCGTTAGATCTAATTAATTAATCTCAATCATTAAATTTTTAAAAAACAAAAGGTCTAGATTCAATAAATTATTTAACTTATATTATATATAAATAATTTAAAATTTAAAAAATATATTGTTATTATATATTTGACCGGATGGCGATGAATCAATGGCAAACATGTTCGGGGGTCGTGACTTGAGCCCAATCTCTACGATTGACAAAAATTTAAATTGAATGTATGAAAATATTCATCTTGAAGAGAGGATTCGAATGGTACCATTGGCAGTCGGAAACTCGTCCAGATAGTGCATTTCCAACGAAAATCGTTTAGTTTTTCTTTTTTAATTAATTTTAATTATATTAATTAAAATATATTTTAGTTAATTAAGAATATTTTAAATAATTATAATAATTAATTACAATATATATTTTAATATTGCAAATAGTAAATTAAATCAAGGGAAAAAAGAACTCAAAACCCAAATTTAAATCCAAACCCGTTTTTAATTGATTGAGCACTTTTAGAAGGAGATATGATGAAATATTGACGTTTGTATTTAGATGAAAATCGCAAAAAGAATAAATGGGGTAATTAATTAATTAACTAATTTTGTGAAATTTGGATTTGGAGTATCAGAAATAACGAAATTGTTGACCGTGAGAGGGGTTTTTCCCTTGTGAAATTCTTCCTCAGTTTGGGAAAAGAAAACAAACAACACGCACACGCACCCTTTCTACTCTCCAGTCTCCTCCTCTAATCCCCGACTCTCCCCACTCCTTCCACCGCCACTTCCTCCGCCGCGGCCGTCCTCTTCCACTGCCGACCACAGTTTTTTTCTCTCCATCAAAGTCTTCAATTGCACTTCTATTTGACCTAGCCGCCTCTTCTCCCTCTCTGACTTTTTCGGTCGACACATCGGCTTGGTCTGACTAGTTGGGAATTCCACCGTCGAAGCCGCAGGGGGAGGTAATTATTCCGTGATTTCTTAGTCTTTTTCTTTTTAATTTCCTCTTGATTTGTCTCTGCCGGGCTGGCACGTTCAATCGCGATCATATGGTCTGGCACTGATTATTTTCTTTATTGCGGTGCTCTTGCTCTTGCGGACGTGTATAGACTTAAAGACTATTTAGTGACTCGAACGATTATGCTTCGTCCGCGCTTCTGAATTTTTATTGCTATCTGCTTGAGTTATTGCAATTTCGTATCTAGATTTCAGTTTCCTCACTTTTAGTCAATCGCGTTTTGCTGGTGCTTCGATTTTGTAAATTAATGCGATTTAGTGTGCTCTTTTGCCCCCAGCACTCTGGCTCTCGCTCAATTGCCTCTCTGGGCTATCATTTGCAGGTAATGGTTAATTTGTTATGGAATCTCGTTTTAAATCCAGGAACTTGCAGTTTCTAATATGTCTAGATTATCTTTTCCTAGTCAAGAAATTCATACTCTGGAATTATTGAATATGAATATTTGGATTGTTTTTAAGGATGAGTTTCTTTCTTCGTTCCTCCACTTGTAAGCCTGATTAGAAGCACATTAAGCACTTTTTTAGTTGCGTAGTTGGAGCTCATCTATGAAAATGTCTAGATAAGTGCAAAAATCACAAAAAGAAATGAGGTCAAAGGAAGAACACTTTTTAAAACTCTTGGCTTTTCCAGGCCTTTTCAGTTTTATCAGTGTCATGGATTCTATTTGTTTAATTTTTTCCTACTGAAAACAATGCAAGAAACCTTATCTTAAGATTTCCACATTTATCATTAATAATTAATTTTTTTTTTCATTTGATGTTATTATGGAATAACTTTTGGTAAAAATCTATGGATGGCTGCTTCAGTATTTGAGTGTTGGTCTGTGTTATTTCTTGCTTGAAGGTTTTGAAGTACAGATACAAATGGTGTTTTCTTTAATGAGTCTTTCCAACCCATAACCATTACAATCCCTTGTAACAAGTAATTATGCCATCTGTGCATGTTCCACAATTGAGTGTTTGTAACTGAATTGGTACACTTTGTGGAGTTGCGGATATGGGAGCTTATAATCTTTAGTTTTGACTTTTACCTTTCAAAGTAATGGTTATGAAACCATGCCAGTTGCATCATATATCCTTTTGAGAGTAACTCATTATTTGGGCGCAGCCCCCCCCCCCCCCCCCAAAAAAAAAAAAAAAAAAGTAATAATAATAATAAAAAAGGAGGGAAAAGGAAGCAATTGAGGTAATTGGAGAGGTTTATGGTTTTGTTGTGTTGGTATGATACAAAGACAACCAATTACGATAAGAGCTGTGGAGAGAATGACTTGAAGTAAGGAATTGAAAATATGTTGAGATATATGGAATCTGATTTGATATGGTAGAAGATAAGATGGAAGCTTTTGAAACTAAAAAAAATTGATACATGTTAGTGTCTGTTAGATAGTAGGGGTTAAGGTTACAATCCTAAAACTGAGTCACCTTTAGTTGACTGTTATAAAGTATATGCTATGAATTGGCATAGGAATTAAGGAAATAATTTACTTGTTCCTACTTCCTAGTTCCTACCATTAAGGAAATGCCTGCTCTTACTTCTAGGTACCTAAATCTGGTTCAATATCATCCTATCTCAAAGTTAGATTGACAGTGAAAACTACAAGTATATTTAGGAATATATACTCTGTATTATGTTTGTCCATTGTCCTTGTTATTCTTTTGTCGAAGTTACATATAACTTAATCCATGAGATAATAGTCGAAGTTGGACATTTTTAGTGTTTCCGTAGTGTTTATAATCTTTCTCTATTATCTTCAGGTTCTCGCGATGCACCGTGTTGGCAGTGCAGGAAATTCATCTAATTCAGCTCGTAAAAGCAAGGAAAAGAAGTTAACATATGTATTAAACGATGCAGACAATACAAAGGTGATGCTTGGTTTTAGTTCAAATGTAATTTGTCACTAATTCAAATAAGGTGATGGAGAACTTGTAAGCTGAACTTGGTTTTATATGCTGTTTGACCACTATAGAGTACTAGATCTATAGGCATACCCTTCTTTGGTTCTTGCTGCTTGTTGCACTATTCAACAGGAGAGCACTACTGAAGAATAAATTCATCTTTCTCCTGCCAATAGGCTTGACAATTTGCGAATCCGGATTGGATCTGAAGAATTTGCTATCAGGGCTAAGCAAATTGTTTACTGTTTTTGATTAGAATGTAGTGAATGACATTTCAGTGCTACAGTTGTGTTTCTTGGATAGGCCTAAAGATGAGTTTTGAGTTTATCTGGCTGCAGTAATTATCACTAAATTACTGTTTATAACTGAAACTTTCTTGCCTTGAATAAAAAAGATTTTGACATAGAGGGGGAGGTTCATTGCATGCCCATGCTTTAGGAGATGACATGTGATCTTACTCTTTTGCCAATTATGGATTTCCAATCAACTGTATTTTTTTTACTGGTGATTTGATTCTTATCACAAAGTTCGCAGTCAAACTGGCTCAATTACTCTATTTTGTTTACACGATTAATAAAAAGAATAAATCTTACATCACTCACTGAGTTTACTTTTGTTATGCCATAAAAGATTACTTAACATCATTACCAAACAATATGAAGTACTCACCATCACTTAGTAGTATATATTAGTTCTTTATATCATATTTTTTTTATTTGCAGCATTGTGCTGGCGTAAACTGCTTGGCTGTGTTGAAATCACCTGGACCAGATGGATGTGATTACCTTTTCACGGGTAGTCGTGACGGAACATTAAAGAGATGGGGATTATCTGAAGATCGTGCTACTTTCTCTGCGACATTCGAGTCTCATGTTGATTGGGTACAAATTACTGCATCCTTGGTTAAGTCTGTTGTGTACTTAGTTTTTTTTATCTTCTGTTGATGATGCCTACTTACTGACTGCAAAGGAAACTTCAGTTTGTAGGGCAAGCATATTTTTGGCTAAAGGTCTTTGGTACCATCTCAGTATTTTATGCATTACATGATTGAATGGTTATTAAGATGTGGCATAGTGAGCTTGTTATAGTAGTGATTAATGGAAGGATGCCCTGGGTATCATCAGATACCAAGATTGGCTGACTGTTTCTACAAGAAGCTCTTGTAGGGTTCTGATAACCACAGCAATGCTTTTCTAGGTTAGGGTTTTAAATTTGTTTGAATATTGAGGTGTAAGTATATATTCATGGATCTGGAACTCTTTCTATATAATATATGTTTCTTAGATAATTATTTTGAAATGGTTTTCTGGGCAGGTCAATGATGTTGTTCTGACAGGTGGTAACACATTGGTTTCTTGCTCCTCAGATGCCAGTGTTAAGGTTCACGCGCTTTGCATTTGTGCCTCGATGTGTATCTCTCATGAATAGATTTTTTCTTATATTTGGTGATAATTTTAGGTATGGAATTGCTTGTCCGATGGAACATGTGCTAGGACGTTTCGTCAACACTCAGATTACGTCACTTGCCTTGCTGCAGCAGAGAAAAATGTAATCTTCTTTTCACATGCATATTCAGATGCTTTTATATTCCTGGATGTTGATCGTGTGAACAGGCTAATGTTATGTCTGATCTTCTATATTTATGCAATGCAGAGCAATGTCGTGGCTTCTGGTGGCCTTGGTGGAGAGGTTTTCATATGGGATCTTGAAGCCGCTCTTGCTCCCGTTTCTAAATCAAATGATGCAAATATAGATGATTGTTCAACTAGTACCAATGGTTTGGGATCTTCATTGCAGAATACAAGTCTTCGACCTATCAGCTCGAGCAATAACATCTCTGGGCATGCTAATCAATGTCAGGGCTATGTTCCAATTGCCGCAAAAGGCCATAAAGAGTCAGTTTATGCCTTAGCCACAAATGACCAGGGAACACTCCTTGTTTCTGGTGGAACTGAAAAGGTAAATTGTGGTGGTTTTAATGGTGGCTTGGTCAACTAGGTTCTATTTGGTTTATCTGATGCTAAAGAATCTGAACGCAGATTCTTTCTTTGCTTTTTCTGTTGTTCATCCATGATGTATTATTATATTTCCTATGTTACTGTTTCCCTCATACAACAATTTGCAACTGTTCCAATGTCGCATGGTGAATTGTTTTATAGGTTGTGCGAGTTTGGGACCCAAGAACTGGTTCCAAAACCATGAAGCTTAGAGGACACACAGATAATATTAGGGCACTACTGTTGGATTCTAGTGGCAGGTTTGTTGGACTGGTTTCTGCTACGTTTATTTTTCTCAATGGTCTGATGACTTTGGAGTTTCCATTTTATCTACAAATATTTATTTGGACAGAAGTTACTCATGCTAAAGATAGTAATTCTGAAAAGTAACAGTTCTGGATGGATTTGGATGCTTTGCCTAAGTTAATATCAGTTACAAAAGGATCCATGTTTACCCAGAAAACCTCAAAGTTGTTGATTATTTCAGTTAGGTAAATAATTTGATGCTAATCTGCTGAGTGCCATGAGAAAACATAGATATTATGTGCATAATGCTAGTCTTGATTTCTGCATTTTGTGTTTATCTAGGTGCTAGATAGTGATTATTCTGCAACTACTCCTCCTTGTTTTAATTGATAAGAGTAAGCGAGTAGTAATTGGAGAATTGTCTGTAAGCTGTTCTTTGTTCCAGTTACGCCAGGAGATGTTGTCTTCCAACACTGTAGTACCTCTGAATACTTTTTATGTTTTCAAGTCGACATGATGTAATGCAACTTATAGTTCCATCTTAAAATGTGCAGATATTGCTTGTCTGGGTCGTCTGATTCTATGATCAGGTACGTTCACTGTTTGCTTGTGCCAATTACTCTACAAGCATCAATGATGAGCTAAAGTATTATAGACCTGTGTTGTTCCTATGCGACCTTTAGGTGTTCCCTAGAAGTTTCTACTGTGTAACATCATTATGATTGTACTCCAGTTTTGGAATCACACTTTTTTTTCCTTTAACCGAGGCTAGGTCTTCAAGAGTTTGGAGCTCCGAGCTTGTGATTTGAGGCCAGATTATGTACTCCTTTTGAGTTTTTTTAACATTAAATAAAACAAATAAGCATGAAATGCCAATTTTTGGCCAGACTTGGACCTTGAATTGATTTTGTAACTACATCAGAAATCTATTTGTCTATGTGGTCTTTGTTCCTGATCTCTCACTTTGCTTGTGGCCTTTTCAATTTATTAGTTGTTAGAATGTTCTTGTGCACTATTTTAGAATTGAAATTTTGGTTTCAGGGCCTTTTTCTGTTGTCAAATGTTTCGTGGTGAAATAGTATTTAAATCAAAGCACTAAGCTTATATTTTTTTTCTATGAATGTTGCATTATGGAATACATTCTTTCATATTATTCATCGTTTTGATTATTTACGTGAAATAGGTTGTGGGATCTTGCTCAGCAACGATGCATTCATTCCTATGCTGTGCACACAGACTCTGTCTGGGCTCTGGCCAGCACTCCAACATTTAGTCACGTTTATAGTGGTGGAAGGGATCTTTCTGTGAGTGAAGCTCCCGACAACCCACACATACAAATTAAAAAGAAAATGCTCTTGACCACCTTCTTGAAACTAATTTTATTAGTACTTTTAGTTGTATCTGACAGACTTGGCAACGAGGGATACTGCGTTAGCTCATGGAAAACTAACCTTTATTTGTACTTCCAGTTGTATTTGACAGACTTAGCAACAAGAGAGAGTGTATTGCTTTGTACAAATGAACATCCTATATTGCAATTAGCCTTGCATGATGATGGTATATGGGTTGCCACATCAGATTCTTCTGTGCATAGGTGGCCAGCTGAAGCACATAATCCGCTGAAAGTATTCCAAAGAGGTGGTTCATTTTTAGCTGGCAACTTGTCATTTTCGAGGGCAAGGGTATCACTGGAAGGCTCTACACCTGTGAGTCGCATATTCTTTTTGTTTTGGTTTTATATGAATTTTCAGCTACAAAGGACAACTTCTGTTGAATGCCTTTAGTGTTGAGCTCCTTTTTTGGTTGAATTAAGCGTGAGCAAATTGGCAGTTCCTGCATGTACTTTTCTTAGTAATCCTTGACTAATATATACTTGAGATGGTAAGTTTTACAATAGGCCACTCTTTCTGATTTCTCTCGCTTGAGAAGAAAGCAGGAAATCACGGTCAGGATAATCTGCAAATGATGGACCTTGCGGCAAAATCATCTGCTTTTCATTATTTGTTCGGCATTTTTAGGACTCGTGTAGTTGTGGTCATTTTCTATTGAACCTTTAATGATTAAATTCCATGAAACAAATAAAAATTGGCATTATTAGTGAGTTTAGTAATATAGTTGCATCATGTTCCTCTTGATCAAAGAACTTCATGTTCTGGAGTCTGTTTGATGTTATGATGTGTACTTGTTTCTTTATGGAATTAATTAAGTGTTAATTACACTTAAACCCCATCTGAAAATGCATAATTACACTTTCCCCGAAAAAAAATTAAAATTACACTTACACCCCTTTTGGAAATTCTCCGGTCACAACTCACTTACACCCCTTTTGAAAATTCTCCATTTACAACCCTTTTCCTTAGGGATTGGACGGAAAATGCGTATTTCAACAGAACAAATACATAAATTTCCAATTTCAACCCTCATTTAACATTTCCCTAGTGTAAATGTGATTTATATAAATTCAAAAAGGTCTCTAATTGAATAAAATATTGTTCCCGAATTATAGCCATTGGATAGAAAGCAACTGTTGATGAATGGAAAAGCCTAGTTATCTTTTGGTTCTTTTTTTAATTCCTATATATGGGGTGAGGTTACGTTATTGTTGCATATATTTCTTGAATATGTCTTATTCAAGTACTTCGTCTAGTGCTTTAAGAAATAGATGCAACAATGGAGTACATTCACCCCATATATTAAGAAAAAGTACAAAAAATGGCTCTGGTTTTCCATTCATAAACTGCTACTTTGTATACAATGGCTGTAATCATTACAATTACACCCTTTTAACTTTATATATATTACATTTACCCCTTTACAAGTATAAAAATATTTCTAGGGGAATGTTGAATGATGGGTAAATTGGAAGTTTATGTAATTTACTTTTGGCTACATTTTCTGTTCAAACCCTAATGGGAGGGTTCAGTTGTAAACGGAGAATTCTCAGAGGGGGTCTAAGTGTAACTAAACTTGGAAGCTCTACTATATAAATATTGGAGTTATTTCTGTATTGATGGATGCTTTGTGATACCAGTATGCCGGGCCTCTTATGAAATTCAGTTAGATAATTTGGGAAAAGCAATTGACAATTGAAATTCCTTTAGGTCCCTGTTTATAGAGAACCGTCTGTTAGCATCGATGGAACTTCAGCTATAGTGCAGCACGAGATTTTAAATAATAGAAGACACGTCTTGACTAAGGTAACTTGAATCTGATTCACTTTGTTGGCCCATCTGTAGTGTTCATTCAATTTTAAACTGACAGCTCAATTCTTCATTTTCAAGGACACTGCTGGTGTAGTGAAGTTGTGGGAAATTACAAGAGGCGTGGTTATTGAGAACTATGGAGAGGTCAGTGATGTGCTTTGGACTTAATTATTTATATGGCAGTTCTCTGGGAGGAGAGGACAGGGTATCTGCTGATAATATGGGATCATTCCTTTGGTATTCTATACTATTATAGGACCGTTTTTTTTATAGTTTCCATACTTTATAATCCGTTCCTTTTTTTTGCAGATTTCTTTTGAGAAGAAGAAAGAAGAATTGTTCGAAATGGTACGTATCACTATGTTGTATTAGTATTTCCGATTGTGTCATCAGCATCCTTTGACTTATTCTGCTATTTTAGGTGAGTATTCCTGCATGGTTCACGGCAGATACAAGGCTTGGGAGTTTGTCAGTGCACTTGGAGACACCACAATGCTTTTCTGCTGAGATGTACTCTGCTGACCTAAGCATTGCAGGCAAACCTGAGGATGACAAGGTATTTACTATCATAATTTTTTTCATTTACTTCCTCTTTACAGGATCTGCTCTCTGTGGGCTTGTTCGCATTTGCCTTTTATTTTAAAATTGCAAATATTTATATATTTTTCATTAATATAATTATTTCAATCAGGATTTGTTTTTCCTTGTGCCTACTTCGTTTTAATATCTTCATGTTTAAATCAAGTTCATGTGGTCTATTTCTCCTGGCTGGTTATTGCATTTAGTTCAGTTGCACCTTCTATTTGCAGTTGGAGCATTTTTATTTTGCAAAGAGGACCTTTGTGCAACTTTTGTTTTAGTTTTGATATCAACTTATATGCACAAAAGGCTTGTCTGAGCTCTTTCCTTCTCATTATAGATCAAGTATATTGACCTTTACAAATGTGTAGGTTAATTTGGCGAGAGAAACCCTCAAAGGGCTGTTGGCACATTGGGTAAGTAGGAGGAGGCAGAGATTTGGATCTCAAACTTCAGTAAATGGGGAAATTCCATCTGGAAAGGATTTGTCTTCAAGGACATTAACCCTATCTCGAGTAGAAGGAGATGGTAATTTGGAAAATGATTCTGCAGTATATCCACCCTTTGAATTTTCAGCAGCATCCCCTCCTTCCATTGTTACTGAAGGCTCTCAGGGAGGCCCATGGAGAAAGAAAACTACTGACCTAGATGGAACTGAAGATGAGAAAGATTTTCCTTGGTGGGTTCTTGATTGTGTGCTGAATAATCGCCTGCCTCCAAGGGAAAATACCAAGTAATGTGCAAAGCTAACTTATTTTTCTTGCTTGAATTTGGTATTCTTCTTGCATTTTCTTGATCTTTCCTTTTTGGAACTTGTTTGGTGTTATGTTAGTCCTATGCAAGTTGAAATCTATTAGAAAATGTTAAAGAGCTCTCTGAAGCTGTGTGGCCCTTGGTCATAAACTTCGTCCTGATTGTGGTACATCCACATTTGTCTGAAACAAAAGAAACTGTAACAGATTGGGTTGCTAATCTGGTTTTCCCTCTAAAGATCTCTAACTGAAATTCCATCTCATAGTTTAGTTTTGTGTTATGGTAATTGAAACATTTTGAAATATCTCTAGTTTTAGTCCTTTTTCTCCTTGTCTTCTTGCCGTTATTACTTTTGGTATGTTAATTCCGTGCAAATTTTTTATATTGCAGATGTAGCTTCTATTTGCACCCATGTGAAGGTTCTACTGTGCAGATCCTTACACAAGGAAAACTCAGTGCTCCTCGCATCTTGAGAATACACAAAGTAAGAATTTTCACAGTCTAGCTTAAGACTCGTTCGAGAAAATCAAAATGTCAGCTTGTTGGTTGGCCACTTCTTCATCTTAAAATTAACAAAGACACTGAGTTTAGGCCCTGCATGCTCATCTGGTTTAGTATCTCATTGCTGGCAATCAAATATCTACATTTTATGCTGATGATCATATGCATATGTGATGAACCCAGTGCTTATTGCCCGAACTTCGCCTCAATTTCAGGCAAATTTGTGGATTCTTTGCAGATCTTTTGATAACGTCAATATTCCTTGTAGATATAATCAGTGATGTGGCTGATGAGAACATCTCCTCTATTTTAAGTTTTAAGATATCTAAAAACACACCTAAGAATATTCTTGAACACTCATCTTCAGGTATTTGATAGCATCCTCTGAATATACTTACTAGATTAAGTATCAAAGCACACGAGATGCCAAATCAATCCCTAGTCTATTGGACCACCACCTATGCTTGAAGAAGAAAATAAATGTTCGAAATGTTTTTTTTTGAATAATCTAGATTACCTAAAGCAATTCAAAATTGATTTTCGAATTAAACTGGAAGAGTTAGTTTAAGGTGGAGGAACTTCCTTGGTAGACTAGCTATGGCAAAAGAAAAGAAGGTTAACAAGGGCAATCAGCATTTTTTCACTTGATTTCCTGCTGCATAACTTTTTTCAATGAACTTTATCTCAACTAGAAATGCTGCAGCAGGCTCATCAATTTTATGGTTTGCATGTGTTTTGTTTGTATAGGTTGTCAACTATGTGATAGAAAAGATGGTTCTTGATAAGCCAGTGGATACTTTGAGCGCTGATGGAACTTTTGCTCCGAATATGCCTGGGGGTCAGCATCCAGTTGTTGGAGATGGCTCTCTTCGTTCCGGACTTAAACCTTGGCAAAAGCTGAAGCCTAGTATAGAGATCCTGTGTAATAACCAGGCAAGTATAATTGATATATGGAAGTTTTCGGACGAAACCACTCATACCTCAAAAATTAATCATTTATATTTCTGGTTTTAGTGGGAGGAAAGGAGTCGTAAATATAGAAACAGAATAAGCTTGGACTATGTTTTTGTTTGTAAATGCTATACAGTTGAAAGGCTGTTACTCATCGCCTTTCTTTGATGTACTTGGGAATGAATCCCTAAGTGAATTTATACTAAATGTGAGAAAAGCTCAGAGACTTGGAAGTCATTTTTCTCTCATTTGTTAGTTTTTTAACCTTTTTGTCAGCTACTATTGAACGCATTTTGAGAGTTCCGAAAAGCTCCTCAACTTTTTTCTGTTTCCTGTCCATAGTGAATTTCTCACAAATTTATAAAGTGGTTCTATAAATAATTTGCCACCACCACTGCAGTTTTTCTTTCTCATTTCACTTTCTCCTTTATTGTTTAGATCATTACTAGTGTTTTCTGTGCACCAAAAACTTTTTTGGATTGTACTTACTATTATGTTGAATGTCGATTAAGAGTGGGATGTCCTTTCTTTCTGAGTTGAACTTTTCTTGTTCCAGGTATTACCTCCAGATATGAGCTTAGCCACTGTCAGGGCGTACATATGGAAGAAGCCTGAAGACCTTATCCTTAACTACAGAGTGGTCCAAGGAAGGTGATGGAAGACATTTTAAAGGTGATACTGCATTCTTGGATTTAGCTGCTTACCGATAATTCATTCTCTAGGGTGTTTCAAAGCTTTTTCCTTTCCATTTCAGATCGTGTTGTGCCATCTCCAAGTTGTTTAAAATTGGCGATTCTAGTCAAATCCCAGATTGTTCAGCTTCTGAAGTTCGAGGGAATTCTTTTTTGCTTCAATTTCCTAATGTGTCCCGAACCCATCAGAAACCCAACTGCCCAATTACCTGCTACAGTGTGAAAATAGCCATTTTTCTTTTCAATGCATATATTAAGGAAAATCTCAATTGCAATTTTCTTGTTCTTACAAATTAGTGATGACATGGTGGAGTGTTTGTTATTTGGGTGATTACAAGGTAATAATTGGTCCAGTTATAAGCATGGGTCCTCGAGACTTTCATAATAGCTTCCACCTGTTCTTTAATGTTGGGAAATAGTCATGAGCTCGGAGAACATGTAGTTATTTTGAAGTGTTTGGGTATGAATTCATTAATCTTTTCTTGATCACGTATTGAGCATTTGAGACAATTTCTGTTTCTCATTCTGTGCAGGGGTGATGTGGTCTATGGTTATCAAGTTACTTATGCATGTAAATAGTCCGGAGCTGTGCATCTTCAGAGGCTGATTGCTGCAACTGTAAAACTCTGTTCCTATCCATTAAATCTGGGAAAACTGAGCAGTTGCTGAAAGATAATGCAGCATATAGAGTTCGTAGAGAGTACTGACGGGCTGGTTGGCTGACTTTTGCAAAATCGGACTTGGGGTGCCAGCATTGGTTGGTGAGACTTCTAGAATTGTGGCAACTTGCAGAAAAGCTACTGTGCGTGGCGAAGAGATGTAGTTTTGAGGAGAGCTTGCATGAGCGGACTTTTCCAGGAGTAACCAATCAAGAGGATGCCTGTGGATTTGTAGTTAACAATACACTTTTTGTGAGGGTGAATAATTTTTTCCTTTTAAGTTAAGAAATAATAGCCCTTCACTGATCCAGTCATCTAATTGTTATTTTTATTTATTATTTGAATTTCAATTTTGTAATTTATGCTGTTACTTCATTAGATGAAGTCCTGTCCGATTCGTTGATAAGGTGGCATAGCAGGGCTGAGTTTGCTGCTATTTATTTAGTTTTGATTATGTAGAATTCCCCGTAGTTGATGGATTAATGATTCAGAATTTGAGCTAGGGTGCCTTTTCTTTTTTGATAAAAGAATAATGGTTTTTTAACCTCTGATTTTTAACTATCTATTGCACCGTGCAGTGAAGGTATTAAAAACTGGTGTTAGCGCGCGTTCTTTGTCGGTAAATTTTATGAAAATTTTGGTTTAATATTAGAAAAAATATAAAGGTAAGAGACAATTTGAGTTTTTAAATAATATATATTATATATTAAGGGTTATACAGTTCACCCCTATAGATTGGTACCTTTATCAATTGTGGTCATGAGCTAGAAAATTTTTGACTTAACCTTAAACCAATAAAATTTTAAATAAATAGACGTTTTTTCAGGAAAATTTATTAAATTTCTTTTGAAAGGAAGTAGATTTGCATTATAGAGTCTAAATCAGGGACCAAAAGTTGGGCAGTAGCAGACTCAGGAACAGTCGAAGAGTCCACAATAAAGGCTCCGGCAGAACGAGCAAGAACCAAAATGCCAAAGACGTCGCTTACAATCGCTTCCACCAATTTTAGGAACGCCGGTTTAAGGTAGCAGTGTGAAGCCCAGGCAATCCCAATTGCCCCCGGCGAGCAAGCCACGACCCCAAAGTCACCCTCTTGCCCGTCCACAAACACTGCGCCGTCAAAGTTTATTCACAAGCCCTGTAGTAGGAGGCCTCCACCGCGTGGCCACAGTCACCATTTGAGACCATAGTCCCTTACAAGTAATTCTGGAATTCCCTCGATTAGCTTGGAAGGCTGCTAGTGTTTCCCTTCTATTAGTACCCCATTCTTCTTCCATAACCCCAACTGATAGTTGTGAATTTTTATTATAATTTTAGTGATATCTTAAAATGCTCCTTGTGCTACATTGCAAAATTTGCTTATAAGAGATTGATGGAATGAAAAGGAAGAAAAATGCACAATCAACATTTTGACAGATTGGAATGACCAGTTAGGCGTAACCACGCTTAAACCTGCGGGTAAGCAATTGAAAAAGAAAGTCTAACAGCGAATTTTTTGGAAGAATTGTGGCTGATTGGGTTATTTATGGCTGATTGAAAATTCACCTTGCTGGAAGAAACTCTTTAGGATAATAATTTTAATTCTTTATGTCTTTTAGTTTTATTAGAAATCTACCTTTTCTTAGTTATAATCGAATTATGTAACTAGTTAGTATAAATAAGCG
This sequence comes from Sesamum indicum, assembly GCF_000512975.1. NCBI lineage: Eukaryota > Viridiplantae > Streptophyta > Magnoliopsida > Lamiales > Pedaliaceae > Sesamum > Sesamum indicum. The sequence continues at coordinate 9,017,258 of NC_026145.1, forward strand.
ATGTAATTCACGGTATAAACGACTTTTGATCTTTGGATATTTTATTCTTTGGGTTTTTATAGAATTCTCTCTTTTTCTTTTATGTGTTCTTTCATTAGCATGCTAGGTCGGTTCTTTTATTTCTAGTTAAATATATGTTGAATTTTTTATTCCATTATGTTGTAAGATCTAATTTGTGCTTTCGACTTTCATTCATATGAGTATTTGTGTTGTTCTCTGTGCTTTTATCACAAATAATCTGATTTATGAATGATCAGTACAATTATTTATTGTTAAGAAAATTTCCACAGTCAATTGAACTTGCAAATCCGTAATTGATTGTTTAATTCAATAACTAGTGGTAATACAACATAATTGATTATGTCGTAGTTTTCGATTATGCTGTGGGGAATGTACAATCTAACTTAAATAAATCTTGGTAGAAATTTATTGGTTAGAATTAGGCCTTTCTAGTTTTGAATGTTGTTAGTAGATTAAATTTTAAAAATGTTCCCAAGGTTGTTTACTGATTAGAGAATTAGTCAACGGACAAGGTAAGAAAATATGAGGTTATTAGGTGGTACCAATGACCATAATCAATTTATTAATCATGAATGATTGTTATCGTTGCATCTGTGATCAATAGTTGAATCAAACATGATTCTGTCTTTAACTAAAAATTATTTTTCTCATATTTATTTATTTTATTTTCTAGATTTAGACTTTAAACAAACTCCCCATCTTTTTTATTATTTGAATGAATTAATTTAAAATCAATTTATGTGGATTCGACCCTACTCACTACTTTCACAAATTTTAGTAGGAAAACATTTTTGATGGATTCAACACTCATGACCAACAAATCATAAAAAAACAGACAAAATTTGTCACCTTCCAGGTTCTTCCAAACATATTTAAATAGCCTTCCACACAAGCCTATTCACACCCCATAATGTCCCGACTCAATTGCGACAGTGCCCAACATTAGCGGGCAAAGTGACAATACAACTAGACATGAAATACATTCTCCGCAAGTGAACAACAGATTGTGCATCCCCCTATTGGGTGGCCGATGCGCTGCTGCAAATAAAACTTGGTAGGAAGTGTATTTCTACAACCTTTTCTAAGCAAAGAGGCATGCCTTCGGAGGAGCTGCACCAGCCCATATGGTGGAGTTACCTCTCCACATTCAAAGTGCAAGTTTAAGATGTTTTAGAGTTTATAAGCTCTTGAAAATCGTTTGTATCTTATTTTGGGATCTTATCAGTTATTATAAAAAAGTTAATTTCACCCATTTTTTCCTTTAAAATATTTATAAGCTCTTTAATATAAATATTCAATAAACAAAATTACACTCATAATTAATATTCGCCTCCCTCAAGGCGAAATGATCTATTTATATAATTTTAAATTTTAATAATTTAATAACGTTTTCGGTCATTATTACAGTACAAAGAGCTTATTATTTCAAACACTTTAACATCTCATAAGTTCTAGTATCTTATTTATTCAAACACTGTAAAAACTTATTTTTAAAATAAGATCAAATGTTTTTAAAATTTTAAAATAAATCTTACCCAAACACCTTCTGAGAGGCTGTTGGCTAAACTTATTTAAAAATAATTTATAAAATATTTTAAAAGATAAAAAATATACTTTTAAAATATTTGGAAACAACAAAATAAAACCCTCTTAATCCGACCTAATCTTCTATCCATTAACACCCCTAACTAACAACCAAAAAAGAATTAAAAAAAAAAAAGGAAATAAAAGGAAAAGGTTGGTGAGCTGAAACTGAAAATGAAGAACAGGAACAGATCCTCTGAGGAAGGGGCTTTAATTGCTAGGCGACAAGCAAATTATTACAAGGGAATATATGTAAACAGCAGGCCTGCAAGTACAAACATCTGCCTAACTCACATTGGCCCAACTTAAGACGACCAGTCCTTGTCCACTTCCCCAACCATCACGACATCTCATGTTGCCATCCAAAGATGTCACTCCAACCCGCCCTCTTTCATTTTCTACTTATTATTATATTATATTTTCCCCATCTTTTCTTGAAATTTCATTTCTTAGGTATCTTCGATTAAGAGATTGAATTACATTTATTCGTTTCATTGTGTTGAGTTTTTTTAATTTTTTAAAGCAAAAAATTTAATATGTCGAGTTTTATCAATTTTTATAAAATAAAGGACTAAAAATGTTGAAGTCATGCTCGATGGGATTAAAAGTATAATTTTGGGTAAAGAGTGTTTCCTTGATGCTCTAAATGGATAAAGGTCTCTTTCCAGAATTTTCATTTTGAGTGGTTTGGTGGAAGTGATAAAATGAAGCTGGTACGTACTTTAACATTCTTCAGTCCGCCCACTCATTTTCTGAGGTTTGATTATGATTGAGGTTGAAGCCCACGTTGTGTTGTCTATAATGTCACTTTATATGATTGCCCACTTGAGATTTCCAGACCTCGCTCTCACACTCACAGGTTACCACCACTTCGGACATTTTACTGCTCAACACCCAACATTAATGTTTCAACTCCATCTCATTCTTACATACATATGTGCTCTCTCTCTCTCTCTCTTCTTTCATGTACTATCTTTGTTTTGTTCTTTGGTTGTTATCAATGTGTAGTGGTCCTTACGCCTCACGATCAAGCCTGTCGTTATTACAGCATTATGTGCGTGTTTGTGATATAGCTTCTCATTTTGTGGTGAGAATAAATCGTACAAAAAATTGTGTGTTACGTAATAGCAACCACGTAAAAAAAGGCAAACCACCTAAACACTATCAGATGAATAGAAGCCATCCAAGTGAAAATGAAGCCTTATGACTCATGATCACACGCAAGTAATTAGGAGACACATAATATGGAATGAGATGATTTAAAACACACATATATAATACAGAATCAAAGGTAAATTACATTGATACTTTCTGAACTTAGTCTAAAATATATAAATACCTCTCGTTTTTTATAAAATTACAACTCCATCTCTCCATGCTATAGTGGTAATTACAACTATATCTTTATTCAAACGCAAACTTACACAAAACCCCACCTGAAAAATAAGCAAAATATCACTTTTGATCCCACTAGATAGGACCCTTTTCACTTGCAGTTCCACGTTTTACGTGTTCAACACCTTTAGTCCAAAATCTTATTTTTTTAACAGAAATGATCCTGTTCCGTTAACAACTAACAGAAACGGGTCACGTTCCGTTAGTCAACTGGCAGCTGGCGAAAAAAACAAAAGACCAAGCTTGTGTTCAGTTTTTGGAGGAAAAAAAAGGCGCCAAAAAAATATTTTTTGCTATTTATATATGTAAATAACTCACAAACACCACACAACATTTTCATCTTTTTTTTTATCACTTAATCTTGAGAGCAATAGGCCAAAAGATGTCACAAAAATCTCAAAATAATTCAAATATGGAATGCTATTGTCACAAAACTGCTCATTTGAAGACCTCGTGGATAAGTGACAATTCAGGTAGAAGGTTTTATAGTTGTTCTTCGAGGAGAGGTAGAGGTGGATGTGGATTTTTTATGTGGTTTGATCCACCAATGTGCATAAGAGCTACCGTAATAATTTTCAATTTGTTATGCCGATTGAATTTGCAAGAAGAAGAAATTCAAAAATTGCGTCGAAGAAATCAAATTTTGATCTCTGTAATGGTTGGATTTTTTTTGTTGTTATGTATGTTGGTAGTTTGAACAATTAGGTTATTATGCATTATTTTATGTTCTTATATATTACTAGATAATCTTTTAGTAATGGTCAATTATGTGTAAAAGGACTAATGGATATACCTTTTTTGCAAGTAATTGTACTTTATGTTGTATTTAAATGTGTAAGCATAAATCCTGAAAGCAATAAAAATGGAAATTAAAATTGCACAAAAGCACTAAATTACAAAAAAACAGAAAATATACTGAAATGCATTGATTTTGATCATTAATGAAATGTGCTGCAAAGTGCAACTTTATATGCTTAAAATCTGCCAAATGCTACCACTTTACAAACCCCAAAATGTGTCAAAACATCCCCCAAAAGTCTTAGAGTACCTAGCAACATTTTGTTTCTTAAAACATCACACGATATTTGAAGTACTTTGAGATGTTTATGACATCTTTTGACCTATTACTCTCAACATTAAGTGATGAAAAAAAAAAAATGAAAATGTTGTGGTAGTGTTTGTGGGTTATTTGCATATATAAATAGCAAAAAAAATACTTTTTTTGGCGCCATTTTTTCCTCCAAAAACTGAACACAAGCCTGGTCTTCTGTTTATGACATCTTTTGACCTATTACTCTCAACATTAAGTGATGAAAAAAAAAATGAAAATGTTGTGGTAGTGTTTGTGGGTTATTTGCATATATAAATAGCAAAAAAAATACTTTTTTTGGCGCCATTTTTTCCTCCAAAAACTGAACACAAGCCTGGTCTTCTATTTTTTTGTCAGCTGCCAGTTGACTAACGACACGTGACTTTCCATTAGTTGTTAACGGAATATGACCATTTCTGTTAAAAAAATTGGATTTTGGGACTACAGGTGTTGAACACGTAAAGCATTAGACTGCAAGTGAGAAGGGTCGTATCTAGTGGAACTAGTGATATTTTGC
>NC_026145.1:9022095-9074712 GCF_000512975.1 Sesamum indicum
AGAGAGGAGAGAGAGAGAGAGAGAGTTAGAGGGGTAGTAGTTTAATAGGAGAGAAGAGGAGAGGAAGAAGCATATGAAAGTGAAAAGGGGGTAGAGGGAATTGGTGAAAGGGGCACATGTTTGATGGTCCTCAAAGAGTACAACTTTTTCTCACACTCTTTTCCAAATTAGGGTTAGGCGTTAATTTATCTTTCTCTAACTTATATATATATATGGACCACCTAATCTATATATAATGTCAAACCAAACTTTATTCTATATCCCATGTGCTTTACCTTGCCCAACCCCACCCCACCCCCACCCCACAAAAGCTTCTTTTCTTTTCCCTTTTTTGTTTTTTTTATTTGAAAAAAAGATAAAAATATAATGTATACTGTCTAATTTATTGTCTATTTAATTACAATAAGCATATCAGACTATAATTTTCTATTGTAAATCCTATTCGATCTCTGACTTGCCATATTCAATATATGTACACTAAGTATATAAAGATGGCATCATGTACTTTATTTATGAAGCTAACATTTTAGTAATTAAATCTTAATCTCTATTGGATCAACCATTATTATAAACTGACAACTGGCAACCAGTAATACATAATACGCTCACATAAAGTGGCATATGTTCTATGTTCTCATGAGGTTCAAATCCATGAGATTAGCTCAAGTAATGTAGACGGTGTTTGACTAAAAATATTCTTTAGATTCATACATCTTGTAACATATTTTTAAACTCAAGATTATGTTAGATTTTACTGTAAAAATAAGATAATCAATTGTTTGAATCAAATGAACTCAGGGTGTATTTGAATTGATAAATTTGGAAAAATAATTTCAAATGATTTTGAAATCCATCCATATTCATCAAAAAACTTAGTTCAAAATAAAAATGAAAGAATTTGAAATCTCTACATTTAGAATTATCCAAACATATCCAAAGAGTTTGTTATGAAGGATTTGAAATCCATGATTTCAAATACTTCAATCCAAACGCAACCTCATAGAACTTATAAAATATTAAAAATGACTTACAATGTTTGCAGTTGATACAATTAAAATTAAAAGAGCGTATTAAAATCTTAAAGATAAAATAGAAATTCTTTAATTTTTAAAAAGAGATTATATATAATTTCTATATTCTCATTTATGGAATTCACAAATATCGAACCCTTTATAACATCTTATAAACTCTAAATTATTGAAACGATATATACTTGAAACACAAAGTGTGAACTAATGGCGAAGAAGCGCAATTGTTCCAGCAAAGAAGTTGTCAGTTGGGAAAGGCGAAAAGATGAGATTTGCAGAAAAGTAAAAGAATAACGCTTTTAACAAGCGAATGGTCCACGGAAAGGACTGTAAATGGAGAACATGTCTCGGACATGGAAATGAAATCCAACTCCAAAGCTCTGAATCTCTTTTCTCTTTGTTTGGAAACCTCATTTTCATGTCTGCAATATTTAAGATTCCTTCCCTCGCCTCGCACTTAGCTTTATCACTTTATGCAGCGCCCGTTTACCTTTAATTTTCCCTCCCCTTCCTTTCCCTTTTTCTCCTATATATCATCAATCTTTCTGAAACTTGAATTCACCGTTATCTTACAATTCTTTATGATGTTCAGACAACTTTGGTGGGGAGTGAAAAGACAGCAAAAGATGATCTTTTAGCCCTTTTTTTTTGACCCAATGCAATAGTATATTCCATGTCTTTATGTCAATTGGTTGTCTATATGTGTTGGATCCACCACCATTTTTAAAGTTTGACCTGTAACACCCCCCCAAAGAAAACAAGAAACCTTGTGGGAAGAGGTGATACATACACATCAATCCTTATATAATTTATAGGAAATTTTAGCTCAATTTTAATCAGATTCGAAATGAATAGTGTAATTTGTCATGTATTTGATTCGATCCGGAGTTATGTTACTTCTTATGAATAAATATGTCTTAATTACATTTAAACCCTTTTAAAATAATATAATCACAGTTTATCCCCAGCAAATTGAAGAAATTATAGCTTGACACCCTTTAAACTAAACAATCTTATACTCTTACCACAACCTACAGGGATCTTGGATGTACTTTTTCAAAATTTGAAGGAGTAAAATGTAATTATGATGTTTGAAAAGAGGTCTACATCTATACTAATATTTAAGAGAAGGCATTTTTCCTTCACAAACAACAGTTAAATATTATTTATTATATACACACAGAAACGAGTGTCACAATGGCTAGTGTCGCGATTTTCTCTCTCTTTTTTGGTTTGATGAATGTTCCACGAGTTTCATATACTATACATTAAATATTTTCAAAGCAAAAATTATGAAAAAATTACCAGCAAGAAGCATGAGATGACCACATAACCATTAAGTAGGCCGTTGGAGGAAAACAATCACATGAGTTCCTAATATCTTATTTTTTTAATCTGTTAAAATTTTTATTCTAAAAATTGTACTAAACACTATAAAACATTAAGAAAAATATTTAAAAAACTTACAAACTCGTAAAAACCCGCAAAATTTCCTTACAGGTCCACTTAAACTGGGAAGCGTGCAATAGTATTGAATTAAAGTTGTGTGCTTGTATTTTAGCCACGAAAGGGCACAACAGCCTACTATTCTTACACATGACATGACACCCCTAATTTTCTTTCTTTATGTTTTTCGAAAAAAATAATAATGACACAATCCGATATAAGTTTCCGTGCCCCAGTCTAAGGTCCAGTCCATGTGCTTTTATCAATCAATTTCTCTCCTCTGGATTAATAAGGAATCTCACTTTATTTTCCCTTTCGATCTTCGCATAATAATCATGTCCATGTATGTTTGGCAACGTACCTTTAATTTGAAATAAAATTTTGAAATAGCATAGTTTGTTTAATTAGTAACTAGGCAATGATTAAAGTTTGCTACTTGCTTTAATTTCCCTTTATCGTACGAGAATCTCATCATTTTCAACATTTCACTACTTATCTAAGAATACGTACCACCATTAATGAATTAAAATTTCAAATTCTAATGTATACATAAATATTAAAAGTGTACATGGTTTAGTGAAATGTTTGTGCTACGTTCTATAAAATTCACTTAAATAAATTTAAATTTATTAATTAAAATCTGTTTCGTATGTAGGAAATTTGATTATCCATTCATAATTAATTATGAGTTGACATGGTGGGTACGTGATGGAAATAACTTGTAAATAAAAATATGGACATAACTTTCCTTCCACATTGGAAAAATAAATAAATTTAAAATGATTATTTATGTATTTTAATATTAATTAGGAAAAATTGAATTTCGAATTTTGAATTTTTCGGCAAAAATTGAAGAAATGTGACTGCAACATTTCTCTAGAATCGTTATGCAGCCTTTCTGCATAATGTGAAACATTGCAATGGTTGAAAAGTTATGTAAATTTTCTGGATAAAACCACGGCAATGGTTATGAACCAATCTGCAACTTAAACATTGCAATAATTCGAAAAAATGTCAGAAATACCAATAAATACTACGTGTCAAATGATAGATTTCATCTCCAAAATTCTGTGTAAATCTATTTTTATTTGTTCTTGAGGAAAATTTTGAAAATTGCTATTTGCAGACTTCGAGGGCTTATTGTATCATAGAAGTAAATTGTATATCAACCTGGTAGCAAATCATAGTGGGGACAATTATCATTTTAAGAAAAAGTGCGTGTTGTCCACGCATCAAATCTAAATTCATTTTGCCTTTTTCTTGTCCTTTTTTTCCCAGCACAGTATGCATATATATATATATATATATATATATATATTGATTTAGATCGAAGTCTACTTCAAATGCGGATTTCTCTGGTGGAATGCTCCGACCAGACCTGTGGGAGTTGTATGCTTGATAAAATAATCGAAAATTTGAGAATAAAGCAAATAAAAAAAAAAAATTGTGTTGGCTTTTAGGTCTTCTATTTTTTGTTATTTTGACATTTTGAATAGGAAAGGGGACGAAGAGCTAAATTTCAGTGCAAGAAATATTGCTACTTCAGATTAGTAAGTGGCAAGTGGTAAATATAGAGGGTCATATGCGTCAAGATAGATGTACTAATTCATGTGACCTAATTTAGATTTCTCGATGATCTTTTGATCAGTAGCTGCCATTTTGGATCGTCAAGTGGATCGGACTTGATTCAAGTACAAATGCACTGATTCTTTCATTTTCTTCCCATTTCTCTAACATTTCATTTCTTAAACACTTCAATTTTGATGATCGCCGGTTCTCGATCGTTCCAATTGATTCCTATATTTTATTACAAATTAACACAGTCTAATAATAGTTTGAAATAACTAAAAAAATAAAATTATTTTATAATTTGGGAGAATTTAAGAACTCATCCTCGTTCTTTAAATTAGAGCTGAACATCCTTATAATGATATCAGTAGTCTCAAGTGGATTTTGTTAGAATGGGGAAAAATGCATTTATTGTCTTATAATTGTGGGATGTCACTTTTGATTCACTACCAATTTAATTCTGTAATTGAGGATAATAATTTTTAATAAATAGAATATTTGATTCAATTTGTGTAAGAAAATACCAATTTTTTCTGAGAAAGGCACATGCTTGATACGTGACAATCCTGTATTCAGATAAAATTAGTATTTTTTAACATAAATTAGATCAAATATGCGTTGTGGGTGTTTTAATTATTGTCTTTGATTGCAAAATTGAAATCAAAATTGATAAAAATTTCCATATAAATATATTTTTCCGTGATAATTAGAATGCAGCAGTTGGTAGTATATATGTACTAATTACTCGAAATCTTACTAGTACAATTGTTTTGAAACTTGGGCGGAGTTATTACATATGAAAACAATATAAGTTCAAAGATCTAAATTATCACATCAACATTAATTATTACATGGTAAAAGCATTAATGTGAAAGACATAGACACACGAACGTATGTGTGAATGACTTGAAATTGGAATATCCAACCTCATGATTCACGTACACCGGCCCCATAAAAAGCTGATTATCATGCCCTTCTGCTTCCACTTAAACTATTATATATTTTTTTATTGCAATTTCTTATTTTATTTTATTTTATTTTCATATACACAATCAATGCAAATTAATAAATATCACAACAGCTGTTTGAGTGAAATCCTCTTCATGGCCAGTTTACAGTATGAAAACAAATAAGATGCGTCGGGTTTGTTTCTGTCAATAACCCAATTACATAAATATTGTAGCTTGTGAATGAGAATTGTGTTAATTATTAATTGATTTTAGAAATATTATTGTATTATGTACTTGTGTAATTGTATATTGGTATATCGATGTAGTTTTAAAAAAAAATGAGAATTGTGTACTTTTATAATAGACCTAAGGGCTAAGAGGGGGTACTTATAAATTTTGCCCCTATAGCAAGAGTTATATTACTGAATGATTTAAACCAATCTAGCTAAGTTAAGGCCTCATAACTAAAAGTTATGGATTTGAGTTCGGAAGCAAGAAGAGGATTCTTGTGGAAAGGTTTGGGAAAAGACGTGCTTGTAGATCAATGAGATCGTATGAAACCTTGTAAATGAATGTGTAGTCTTGGATCCATAGAAGTACCCTATTTATAGGTGTGACAAGAGAAGTCTTAATTCTACATAAATTAGGAGGCTGTAAACACTGTATCAGATAAAGGATCATCCAAGAAGAGTTCTCCCAACCACAAATTCGAGAGATTGCAAAACTCTATTAAATCCAATAGTATATTTGCTGACGAAGTTTCTTGTCTTTTTATTTTTTTTAATATATTCACTAATTTGGAAGTATCAATATATCAAACTAATTTTTGAATTTAAATATATTAAATGATACAATAAATTGAATCATATAAAATATATGCACAAGTTATCATGCAATGTAAATGAATAATGAATTTTTAATTTTAAATATATTAAATAATATAATGAATTGAAAGTCATAAAAAATGGGCTAGTTATCATGTGGTGAAAATGCATAGCGAAAAATTGCAATTTTTTTTGAAGCAATTAATTGGATTAGTTTCATGTCCCTAGTGTTATGGCCCTAGATTAAATTCATGTCTCCAGTTTCAACATCACATCTCACATGCATGTCTTCGGTCTTCCCCACTTAAAAGCGTAATTCCCGAAGGATCCTGCTCTTCACCCATATGTGTTGTTAATGCGATTTTCTTTTTTTCACAACTTAAAAAAGCTTCATTACTGTTCAATGTATTTCTTGGTTGGGCGCATCCAATTTCTTCTACTGTCAGTAGAAATCTGGGTCATTTTCATTTCGGGGTGAGTTTAACCGTAGATAAATTTTCAAATAGGGTAAGAAGTCGCGACTTTTATTGGAAAAATCACCAACCCTTCCCCTTATTTTAACCACCCTCTAATAATTAATTAGCTCAATTCGTTAGTTTCAGTTAGGTTTTCATTTATTTTTATGGTGAATCGATAATGTCTTTGTCGATTATGAATTATAATTTTATTTTATTCTTAAATTTTTTTGAAATTTTTTATGAATTAAGTGGGTAATTTTTTATAATTTGTAAAATTTTTCCATCCGTCAGGTCCGATTTTTTTTTTTGTAATTTATTAATAAAATAAAAAATATAGTAAGGATAAAATTGAATAATTCTCCATCCGAGAATTACATAATTTCATCACACATCAGGGTACTTGTAATTTTCAAACAACGAGGAGGTATTTGTAATTACGTCAAATCTCAATAGAGATTTGTAATTTATCATGTACTTAGAGTTCGTTTGGTTCAAATGAGAGAAAAATGAAAGTGAAAACGAATTGGAAAAGAGAGAGAAAGAATAATAGTTTTCCTTCAAATTGTTTGGTATGATTAGAAGGGGTGTAAATCTCAATACTTCTCCTTATTTGGTACAAGAAAAAGAGATTGACAAGAAAAGACTATTTTTTGTAATTTTACTGAATAACCTTTCTCTTCATTTTGTATTAAAAAATAAATAAATTAAATTTATACTAATATAATTTTAGTGTATAAAAAATTTAAAAATTTTAGTAATATAAATATTCATAAAATAAGAACAAGAATATTTTTATTAATAAAAATCACTACAAAAGAACGCGGGATTTGTAACTGACTTTTGGCATGCACAACTTTTGTTATGTCTTTGTAATGGTTAGGATGTTATGACGTCATGTCAGGGCTGATAACAATTTAAGTTATTTGTAACAACCAAGACCATTCAAAAAGCCACTACAATATTTACGTATCGGTAAAACCGTTACAAGATGATGGTCGTTACAATGTGTAATGGCTTTTGTAAATGTTACTAAAGTTAGGGCCGACCATCGTATCATATAATGCTAACCGTTATTAATGTTGTACAAAAAATCGCTACAAATTTATAAACATGGAAAACCGCTACAAAACTTATTACGTGAATTTGATCATTAGCCTTTTCATATAGTTTTTATCATGGTCTGCCAAATTTGTAATGACCTGTGAAAAAAATGTGAAGCCGTTACAAGGACCGTGTAAAAAACTGGGAGAAAGTGTATGTTGAAACGGTGCTAGAAAATCGTGTGAATGTGGACGGCTTCTTTTATCAAATAGTATTACAGAAACCGTTCTAAACGCGAGCATTATAATGGCTATATTTTTCGTTCCAAAAGCTTGTACGAAGTAGCTTATATATGTGTGTATTGCAATTTGTTTTTATTTTATTTCATTTATTGTAGATTGCTTATTAACCACACACACTATCAATAGCTCTCTTATTTTCGTGCATATACACTTGATTAGGCAGATTATTGCTTAATTTTTGGACCGGTAACTGCTGACTACTTAAGTTGGTTGACCTAGTAACACCGACTAATTTAACCCTTCTTCTTAATTAAATTGTAGTTTACTTATTTTAGTTTTATGATTTTTTTGATCTTATATGTTATGTATTCTTAATTAGTGTAATGCAATATTTATAAATTTATAGGTCGAGTTATATAATTATATATACGTGTGAATATGCAATGATATATCATCATATTACAACAACTGAAGATATGGATGTATGATAAGAACCTCCCGAGGAAGGCAGGTCTTACACCAGAGTTTGAGGATGGGGTTAAGACTTTCGTAAAATGGGTCAAGTGTTAGCATGGACATATGGATGGAGACAAAATTAGGTACCATTATCGAAAGTGCAAAAACACAAAGTTCAGAACACCCAACGATGTCAGTTATCACTTGTGTATGCGAGGGTTTATGCCAGATATTATAATTGGACTTCGCATAGCGAGGAGATGTGCAGGAGTACTTTGATGCTGTGACTGCCGCCTAGTGGCAAGAGGAGCAAACCTCAGCTGCTCATGAGGAAGGTAATTATTCACACTGGGTTGATGAATAACAGATGGACTGGGCGTAAATGATGGTTTTTTATACAATCAGGTCGGGTTATTTTTCTTCTTGTCACGTGGTGCTTGATGATGGTACAAGGTCCTACCCTTCTGTCGTTCCTAATTCATATTATTATGATGATGGCTCCTAAGATTATGTGGGTTGGAAAATTGATTTTACGATGTAGTGCATGCTGCCGACTAGCTATTGTGGAACAGTTGCATTCAATCTCAATTGGCATCTGTTGCTGAGTTGGTGAATATCAAGGCGAACGATCATATTTCTGAGCAATCTTATGATCGAATATCTTAGTAGGCTAATAAAATAATTACCCCTGTCACACCCTGTCGAGAGATTACTATAGAACAAAAAAGTTGATAAAGGATTTGGGTTTACTCGTTGAGAAGATCGATGTGTGTAAGAATGGTTGCGTGTTGTAATGGAAGGATGACGTCAATTTAAAATACTATAAGTTTTGTAGAGATGCTAGGTACAAGCTGACGCAGGAACGAGACCCTTGCAGCAAGAAGTCCCCCTATGGTACCCGTCGCTTACTCCCCAGTTGCAGAGGTTGTATGCTTCGAGAGCAACTGCAAAGCACATGACATGGCATGCCACACATCAGCGGAGGAGGGCTCTATGTGTCATCCTTTCAATGCAGAGACTTGAAAGCATTTTGACCGGACGTATCTCGATTTTGCAGAAGAGATGCGTAATGTTTGGCTGAGTCTTTGCGCAACCGGTTTTGCATGGTACAATCTTCCCCAGTATATGTGCATAAGTTCTGAGTACATGTTTCTAATGATGGTGATCCTTGACCTTTCTAATCAGAAGCGTCTGATCGATGTGTACTTGGAACTGTTGATCAAAGAGCTGTTGCAATTGTGGTATGTGGGTGTTCGAACGTACGATAATGCCACGAACAAAGCATTCATTATGTGGGCGGCGTTGATGTGGACTGTGAACAACCTTCCCGCCTTAGGATAGCGTCTGGGTGGAGTACCGTTGGTATTATGGGGTGTCTAGTTTGTATGGATGACACAGGCATTCCATCTATAGCACGGTAGGAACGCATACTACTTTGATTGTCACATACAGTTTCTCCCTGAGGACTATCCCTACCGAAGGAACAAGAAAGCCTTCACAAAGAATCGTATGAAATATAAGGTTGCACACTAGAGGCTGACAGGAGAGCAGATCCACGATTGGGTTGCAGACATTAGTCCTACAGTTGAATAGCCATTGACACTTCCTTCTGACTATGGTAGCGATCACAAGTGGAATCATCTTCTGGAGTCTTTCATACTGGCAACGATTTGATCCGATACAACCTTGATATCATGCACATTGAGAAAATTGTGTTTTTATAATATATTCAATACTGTGATGGACATAAAGGGAAAGACGAAGAATAATTTAAATGCACAGAAGGACTAGAAGATCATCTGTAAGTGCCCGGAGATTAAGTTGGATGAATATAGACCGAACGGTATGCTTAAAGTAGTCTATACCCTGAGGAAGGAGCAGAAAGAAGAGGATATATGAATGAATTCGTGGTTTAAGTTTTTCGATGACTACGCGTCTAACATTGCCCGCTGCGTCGACATGAAGGAGTTGAGGATACATGACATGAAGAGCCACGACAGTCACGTATTCACATAGAAATTGATTCCGATTGCCTTTCGTGAGATGCTTCCCTAGCAAGTATGAAGCACATTAATGGAAGTGAGTCTTTTATTTTTCAAACCATATGCTTGACCACACTTGATGTCATTAAGCTACATGAGTTGGAACACAGTGTTGTCGTCATCACGTGCAACCTTGAGAAAATATTTTCTCTAGCTTTTTTCGACTGAATAGGACACCCCATTGTTCACCTGCCATATGAGGCTCGCACAAGGGGGCCTGAGTAAACAAGTGGATGTACCATTTTGTAAGGTTTCTACGTGACTTGAAGAAAAAAATGAAGAACAAAGCACATGTCAAGGCATCCATTGTCGAGGCATACATTATCGAAGAAATCGGCTTATTCTCGTTGCACTACTTTAAGCCGGGCGTTTTATCCAACCGAAGCATGCCTCGGAGAAACAATGATCTCAAGAGCTAAAAAGATGGAATCTGACTGTCTATTTCAATTATACTGGTCGAGCTAGTGGTACCTCAAAAAAGAGATGGCTCAATAGATCAGAACACCATATAATCGAGACATATATATTATACGATTGTGAACTAGTCACGCAATATTATGAGTAAGTTGTTATTTTCCAACTTTGCAATTTTAATATACATGTTAACTGTATATACATATACTTTTAATTTAACTGAATTTTCAAATAGATCATTTTTGAAAGAACTATACCAACATCACCATTCAGACGATCCAATTATTGATTGAGTTGTATCGACTAATTTCAAGGATTAGTACAAACAATGTGTAAGTTTATAGATTTTTTTAATAATTAATGTGATTGAAACTATATTTTTGTGTCACATACAAAAAGTATTCCAACAATCTATCCAACATTCAAGCACAACCATAGCTAAAAGTGTTACAAATATCATTTCAATAATAATTAAATCAAATTTAATTTGATTATTTCAAAAATAGGTCCAAATGCATTTTTTGCAATTGAACTTCCCTTGTAACAGTCTATCATGGCCGTTAGTAAGACCGTTACAAATTGTAACGGTTGTCAAGCAAGCCGTGATAAATATTTTGTAATGCTCAAAAAAGCCGCGGTAGGAGTGCCGTTACAAGACTGTTACAACTTTCAAAAGTTGTTCCAAATTAATAACTTGGCTAACAAAAGCCGTTACTATAAAATAACTTTTTTGTAGTGATTATTTATCAAAATGAGTATTGTTCATTTAATCAAAATTATTTAATTTAAATAAAATAAAAATTACTAACAATGCTTTCGACTAACAAATTTGAATTCAAACATCAGCGCCTTTCTTGGTACAAAAAACAACTTTGTATATCATGTCCAAAAACAATAATTTTGTTATTCTTTTCTGATAATTATGTACAGTATTATCAGTGGAAAGGAGAAAGAGTTGGGGAAAAACTATATATAGATATATGGGTAACAGAGTAAATAAAAATAAAAACTATATTTTTTTATCTTTTTGGTCTTATACTTTCACTTTTCTGCTCAATTTCGAAAAGAAACAAAATTGTACTCTGGAGGGGTTTCATATAAATTGGGTTCTACTTCACCTCCATCTCTTCCTCCTAACCAAATTGTCTCTTGTACATTCATTTTTACTTTCACTTTTCACCCCAACCAAACACACTCTTAATCTATACCTTTATATAATTGAAAAGCACCTTTTTGGTCTCTTTAATTTATTTTGGTCTGGCAATTTATTTTAATTATTTTAAAGTAAATTATATCTTATCATTCAAATTATGTCTATTTTTATACTTCGCTACTGAAACTTTATTTTATTTCAACTTACCATCTTAACTTTGTAAAATTTACACTTTGTCATAAATGATCGTCTTTTTGTTCATTTTTCTGCCTGAAAAACATCATATGCTGTGCATATGCAAAATATATCACATTTCATAACCTTTAAATATCACATATGCACTGCATGTGGTGGTTTTTCGTCAAAAATCTTAGTTGAAAAATAATAGTAAATGACAAAGTGCAAAATTTCGAAAAATTAAGATGATAAATTGACACATAAAAAAATTAGATGTCAAAATATAAAAATGAATGTCAAGACCCCCCCCCCTTTTTTTTATTCTTAACTTCCACATTCCTATTTAAAGGGGAAAACAAAACTTCCACATTCATTTTTCTTCTCTAATTTTTTCCATTAAATTTTCATAATTTTTTAATATTCTTTTAGTAATTTTTTATTTATTTAATTAATATATATATTAAATTTATTATATTTTTTAAAAAAATTTATACTTTATTATGCACACACATTTGAGTGTGCAATATATACTAATCTATACTATATTATTAAGGGGAGCACCTCTTTGATGTCTCTCCCTTTTTTGTCTGCTATTTTTTATTTTTTTTAATTATTTAAACAACTTTTTTCTTTTTTCTCAACCTCCATTTTTTGTTCTCTCTCTCAACTTCCATATTTTTTCTTCTACCACTTTTTTCTAAATAACTACACACACCTCAATTTTTTTAATATTTTATTTATTTAACTAAAATATATAATTTTAAAATATCATAAACATATTTTAATATTTTAAATTAATTTTTAGTTTATTGATTGTGCATACTCAATTGACTGTGCGTTACACACTACACTACAAAAAAATTATTATTAACTACAATATTAAGCTATAGCTAAAATTTACGATAAATAACTATTATTAACTATAATTAGATAAAATCAACGTACAAAAAACCTAACTTTTCCATCATGAAAAAATTATTTTGCACAAAAAATCATATAGTAAAAGCATGACACCTCGGAAAACCACATCAACTAACGGTTGAATTGTTGCAGTTAATGACTATTTACTACGATTATTTATTATTAATTATGATAATTAATCATAATTAAATATTATACTTTGTTGTAGTGCTAGTTACTAATTCTTACTCGATATGTTTCGTATAGACATCGTTGTTCTCCATACTCATTTAACTATCTAGGTGTCGAATAATCTCAGCAATTTGTAGACTTAGTTATGATTTTCGGATATTTACCTTAAGTTGTCGTCACTTCACGACCACAAGATCGTGACTTGTACGAGATCCCGACAGCTACAACCTCAATCAATATTGGATCAAACTAAGATCTTGTCTTGATTACTCGTAATTTATGCAGTAATGTCAAAATTTATATTTTGAAATGACCAAATACAATTAAAATGAGCTGTTATATATAACAGAGTTGAGTACAGGTCGAGCTCGAATTACTTAATTTTTTTCAAATATATCTAATTATTCTTTTCATGAACAACGAAAAATTAAGTTAAAAAAACAGTAGTGGAAAAAGTTGGCTTTAGTTTTGGTTTGTTGTTTGTTTCCTAATTGCCTTTGCCGCCAGAAAGAAGTAAACAAACAAAACAAGGTAAAAAGGGGGTGACGGTTACTTGTAGTTTTGCTTCAACTCTCTGCCTTTCCCTATATGAAATCACCAAAAGAGAAGAGTTTCAACAGAGTACGTGAAGGGAATTCCAGCTTGTAGAAAACGGCATTACATGTCGACGTCGTATTCTGACTTCTTCTGAGATTTTGAGTTTTATGCATCTATATCTTCCCGGAGGTTTTGAGTTTTGGTTATGATCGACCTCCCCTCTTCAAGTTTTTGGTCGAGATTCTATTCAAATTTTAATTAAAAATTAAAATAATATATTATATATAAACTATAAAAAGTATGCATGCGTTAATTTCCATCCTAAAAAATAATCGTAAATATATAATTAAGAATAGTCCTCAATTTTTGTAATCTCATTTAAAATATTAATTTGTTAAAAATAATATATTTTGTTGAGTTAGGGGTAATTTAGCCTTTAAGTAATATGAATAGAATTTTTGACCAAAAAATACAAGAGAGGAGGTTTTTGCAAAATATTAAAACCTCAAGAGTCTGCTAGCTAGCTTAGATGCTAAAGACCAAATTTTCAGGGGAGAGGAATGCAAATAACCCAATACACGGTACATAAAGGTTATTTTTATTAAATTAGATATTGAATATAATTCTAACTTTTTAAAATAAAGAGTAGAATTCGTCATTTTTTTTTTTTGTTCCGGATGCATTACAAATTAATATATATTGACTGATTTATAATATTTGATTTGACTGGGCTGCATGATCAAATTGGATAATGTTTGACTGAGTTTTTACAAAAGGAAGATTTCATAGTGGTCAAATATTTTTTCAATTGGGATAATCATAATAAATTTAAAAAGATATTTGGTCATTTATGCAGATAAGATATTTTAAAATTTTATAATGTAAACTCTCTGCGTCGATGTTAATAATTTCTAATTTTGTAATTGATAAAAAAAATTAGTAGTTAAAAATATTTACCTTAAAATTAGGTTGACCTTTTTTTATTTTAAAAAAATTCCCCAAGTTCTAACGGCTTGCGGAAAATAGTGGGTAAAACCCGGTAATAACCGGAGAAAGGTACACGTGTAAGCCATGTGGTGGGTAGCTATCAACAACCAGGGAGGTTCAACAGGGAAAAAGTTTGCATGGTAGATCTGCGTAACGCGAGGCTTCAAAAATTCCGTCACCGTTAACGGAGTGTAGGGCTATGCCTATGCATTGCCAAATGCCAAAATAAGAAGTGAAACCAAATCTGAACCGTTTGAACGGAATTCTATGCCCATAAGCATCTCTATCATTATCATCACCACCACTCGATCTCTCTCTCTCTCTCATACTCTCTCTCTATAGAAACTTTTGCAACAGAAAAAGTGCAGCAGAAAAGCGGATAATTCTGCGACCCTCCGCCAGCACACGCTGCTCGTACGTACAGAGAGAGGAGTATAAAGAATCGCGGGATATGGCAGGGCTCTGAGAAGGTTCTCTCTTCGCAGTTATGGTGTAGAGAGAGAGTTTTAAGGGTTGAAACGAACAATTGCGGGGAATTCTCGCATGGGAAGGTGTTTGAGGAGCTGTAAGGGATTAGGAGAGCTAGAGGTCATGGAAAAGGCAGTGGAGAGGAGAAAGAGAAAAGTTGGCTCGGGAGACTCGCAGTTATCCACATCCTCAGTTCAGCTCAAAACGCGGCGTTTAGCCGCACTGACGCCGGAGAGTTCAGCTTCGCCAGCAAGTTCGGGGAATTCGACGTGTGAGAGCGTTGGTTCGGATCATGTTTTGGCATCTTGTTGCTCAAGTAACGGATCGAGTGAAATGGCCAAGGTGAGCTTGAAATTAATTCATAGATCTGGAATTTCTGGACGGATTTTAATTCCATCTTACAACGTCACGGTATTTAATTTCCATGAAAGTTACGGATAGTGGAATGAATATCATGTCTGACTACTTCTTTAATTAGATTCTATAGAAGTTAATGAATTGTTTGAATTTTGAATTCCTTTTTAGGAGAATGAGGTGATTGTGGAGTGTTTCGCAACATCGGCTGGTGATTCGTTGGATTGTAGAGAGAGGTAGACTATATATTTATTTTCGAAACTTTCAAAAAACAAATATGATTCTTACCCCGGCACGTTTCTTCAATTCAAAATTTTGAATTTAATAGCACTATTTGATTTCTTCCGCTACAACACAAGCACTCTCCCTCCCCCCTTCCCTCTACCTCTCACTGTCTCATACTTTCATGAGATGAATGCTGGTATTACTTTACCTTCGCAACAAATAATTGTTAAGAAATCATATTGTTTCAGAAGAGGAACGACGCCGTTGACCGAGGTTCAAGCTGAGTCCGTCAAGATGGACTCGACGGCTAGGCCACTCAAATCCAATTCTCGTCATAATTCTATGGCCGAGAAAATGCCATCCGAAGCTGAACTTGAAGAATTCTTTGCCGCGGCTGAAAAGAACCTCCAGCAACAATTCATTGACAAGTAACTAGTCTCCCCCGCTCCCTCCTCTCTCTCTCTCTCTGACACAGACACACACACACGCAGAGACACAGAAGAATTGTGATATGCAAGCATCTATTATTTACAGGATGAGACCGAGTAGTACTGAATTTCAATGTGCATATGAACAATGTAGGTACAACTATGACATAGTAAAGGACCTGCCACTGGAAGGGCGCTACGAGTGGGTTCAAATTCAGGATGGAGAAAATGTTCACAACTTAGCAATGGCTATCTAGCTAATTATTTCTTACTGGAAGCTCATCAGTGAAGTACATCAAATCAACAATGAAACTCATGGTCTCGTTCCACTAATTTAAAGCTTAAGCTTTAGGGGCTTCTTGTTTCTCTACTTTAGGTTTAAATCCTTGTTTTAGCTGAGATGTACAGCTAGCTGTTTCTATTTCTCTCTTCCAAGAATCTTCATATGGATTCTGCAAGCACTGTGACTGTAGAGAAAGAATTAAAGAAGTTCTTCTCATAGTAAGGTAAATTATTTATTTATGTGAGAAGAAGCTTCTGTTTGGAATGGAATGGATAATCAATCTCTTTCGGGGTAAAGATTGAAGAATCAAGCAGTTCAATAAAAGCTCTTTCTTATTGCTTTTAGAAAATTTTTTGGGTTCCTCTTATCATTATTACTATTTTCTATATCTGGGCTTATTTCTGCACTGCAAAACTCTCTGATGCTTGTGACACTGCCAATCATAGTTTTACCTTGTAACTGTAAGTGAATTAGATTTTTATTTTAAATACCCTTTTTATTTTAATTTAATATGTACACCTCATGTATATAACCATTTTTAATAAAATTATGAATAGCTTAAATTTTTATGTAAGTAACTTGTAGGTATTAAAATAAAATAGAAGTATAACAAAAAAAATATAATTCAATCAGTAAGTAGTTATGCCCATTTTTTCTCCATCTTCACTATCCTAGTATGGGTCTTCTGCAACTAGTTTTACCCTATAATTTCCTTTTTCTCATTTTGTTTTAGTAATTTAGTGACTAGAAATATCAGACTACTAACAGTAACAGCAGACGAGTAAGTAGTACTACGGGTACTTCTGATATATGCCTGTGATTTGGAAATTTGGGGTGACGACGAGAAAGAGGCCAGACGAAGGAGAAGGTAAGTAACAGTACAGTACAATTACAGAAGAACAGAGCTTGCCGTGTAAGCTACGGACACGTGGTGAAGATTGGGAAAGCTGATCTGTGACCCCATGTGGCTCTGGTGAGTTTCTATGTGTGAATTTCTTTGGACTAATTTCTTCAAATCTCCATTACTTTCACACAACCCACTTAAGTTCATTACCAAGTACCTAAACACAATGAAATTTATTTTACCACATTGTGCATATGTATGTATGATATTGTTTGTACTTTGTATCTATCTGTTAAGGCACACACAGACAGAGAAGGTAGATGGGATTGGGACTGGGACTCTGTTACTTTTTCACAAAGGCAAGGCAACAGGAATAGGTGGTATGGATGAGCAGTGGTCCATAGTTTCCCTTAGTAAATTGGTGCATGAACTTGAAAGAGAAAGCTACAGTGGTGGTAGGCCAACCCTCTTCCTCTATATGCCTATGATGTTATACCCAGCCCCAGCCTTCCTCCAACTAATTATTTGATTCCCTGCATATATATGCGTATGTACTCTTAGTAAAATATGATTTCTTGATGTGTTGGTGGTGAATTCCAGCTTAACTTTGGGTAAAATTGAAGGAAGGATATATATACATATACGTATATATATATATTGGGATTTGGAAGGGAACGTTTGTCTTGGTCAGATGTAGTGTGTGTGTCATGTGTGTAAGAGTGAGTGATAATGATTAGGAAATGTAACAGAAAGAGGGGCAGAAAGGGGCAGCACATGCACGGAGATTCTGGGCAGTGGGCATCTTCTTATTTGATTCGGTTCGGGGTAATGGTAATGCGCGAGGCGCATCTTTGCAGGATATGTAATTATGCCAACTAATGATACCCATTATTTTTTATTAACGTCTTCCCCGACCCGCTCGTTAATGTATTATTTACATCTCTACATTTTTATCTTCAATTAATCTTTGTCATATTCTTCTTCTTTTCTTTTTTAACATAAAGTATATAAATTACATCTCCAGATATTATTATTGATTTGGTGTTAATCGATCTATAATTCCTTGTACACCACATATAAAATATTAATATAGATGTCAGTAGCTTATAAGCCCAATTTAGATAATTTTTTATTAAAAATTTATTCCATGCAAAAGTTTAAATTATTGTAAAAAAAATTAATTTAATTTTAATGCCTCTTAATACGTCCTCTCACAAAGATATTTTGAATGTGAAATATTTTTTTTATAAAATCACTTGGGTTATCTTTTTTAGAGCAACCATCTCATATAAAAATTCAAATTATTAAAAAAATAATTATTTAATATTAGTATATATGGTACATTCGAATATGCATGCATAATTAATTTATATTAATAAAATTAATTATTATTTTAAAGAAATATATTAATTAATTAGAAAAATAAAAAATAAAAGTATATAAACAATATGAGTAATTATTGAAAAAACAATGGAGAAAAACAAAGAGATGTCAAAGTTGAAAGTGATAAAATAAAAAGTTGAGAAGAGAGAGTAAAATAAATATCGATTAATTAAAAAATAAAAAAAATGACAAAAAATAAAAAATTGAGGGTACTTTGACTTAATAATAAAGTACAGATTAATTTCTTAACATGCCCCTCATCACGTAAAAACCCTACACTAAAACTTTTTTTTATACAAATCACTTGGGGTTATCTTTTGTTAAACAACAATTTTATCTAAAAGTTTAAATTATGGTAAAGGAGATTAATAATCATTTAATACTAGTAATTTGTGGCACTCTATGTGTGTACAATTTTTATAAATATTTATAAAAATATTTATTATTTAATAAAACATATACAAAATAATAAGTTAATACTAATTTTGTAAAATAATGATGACAAAAAAAAGATGAAAGAATTTTTTTTTAGAAAAAGAAAATTTAAAAAAATAATTATCAAAAGATAACTGAGGTGAGAAGTTAGATGAAAATTAAACTAAATATAGAAAACACATCAGAAAAAAGGAGAAACACTAAAGAAGTGTTCTCCTTTTATATATAATATAGATTATTATCTTAGCATGCTCCTTCATATACAAATCCTACATGTGAAATTTTTCTTTTTTGTATTCATTTAATATAATCTTCTATTAATTAATAATTACCTCATCTAAAAGTTTAAATTATTAGATATATAGCTCTTTGAAATTTTTTACAGGCCTTATGACATGATTTTTACTTCTTAATTCATTAAGGTTAGGTATATCAAAGAAAATGAGTATCACTAATTTAACCCCTTGATTGTGGATAGTAAAATTAATGACGAGAAAAGATAATTATTTAATATTAATATAAAAATTAATTTGAAGTTATTTTTTATTAAACGACCATCTCATCTAAAAGTTTATACTGTTAAAAAAATCATTTAATAATATTTATATTTTAACACACATTCTTTATAAATAAATGACAATCAAATATTCAGACCAAAAATTTTATACTTTAATATTATATTAAACGACTACCTCATTCAAAAACTCAAATTACTTAAAAGCAAAATATTAAACTAATATTAATATCTTTTAAATTTTATTTGTGGATTGAAGAATCTTGGGAGACATAAGAAGCTTCAACGCATATGCTTGTGTATTGTTTACTGTTCTTTTTTTTCTTTTTTTCACCAATCCCAGTAAAAGTAGAAATTAATGCCTTGGAAGGTTGGAACTGTATCCTTTTTGACATTCATTGTACACTCTCTCCCTCTGTCTGTATTAATTAATTAGAATGGTCTTAATCACATAAAACCAAGTTATTTTTTTGACAAGACATAAAACCAAGTTGCATATCTACCTTTGGAGTTAAGAACAACACATGTAGATGACTAATATAGTAAATCAAAAGAATGTCGGATGCTGCTGCTCCCATAGAGCCACTCAAATTGCACATATATATTTTGCTAAAATGCCTTTTTTATTTTTTTAATAATCTTTCTTGGATGAGATGGTTGTCCCATATATATAAAAAGAAATATAAAATACAATGTCATTTTACAGTAAGAAATTCATGCTCGGGCTGGTGATGATCAGATAGATCTCACAAGATTGATATTTAATTTGAATAAATTAGATCTATTTGAAATTTATCCAAATCAATATTTGGGTTTAGATTTTAGAAGAGTGACAATCAAATTAATTAATAATTACTACTATTAATTTTGTACCACATTTATGGAACTGTACCTTTCTCTAGCCCAATATTCAGACACTTAAACTATATAAATTACATAAAATTAAATTTCATAATTCTTTTTAGAATTTAGAATATCAAGAAAAAAATAAGAGAGAAATGGTTGAGCATGTTCCCCCACATGGGGTGGGTGACCCTTTTTAGACTACTTATTAATTAAAAAACAGAAGTAGGATGATTTCAATCAAATCCAGAGATCTGTTGATGCAGATTTGAGTGTGATGATTTTGGGATCCCAATAAATGTTTGAGGGTTAATTAATTATACCAAAAGTAAACTCTTTATTTAATGCTTTACTTAATAGTTTCCATCTAATACAAGAAAATGGGGTCCACCACCATATTTACTTCCTTATGCAAGCCTGTATTCAATTAATAATATGGGTTAATTTAATATTAAAATTCATTTTATTAGATTGAAACTCGTTATTATAATGGATCTAAAATTCTTATTACACATATAATTCCACTTCACTTATATTTTTATGCTATCACATTTTTTAAGTAAATATACCCTTTGAAGTTTTTGGTGTACGTATGTTTATAGAAGTATTTGTAATCGGTTTATTAAAATAAAAGGTAAATTATGTGTACGTTTCATGAAATTAAATTAAATTATATAAATATTTTTTATTTTTTTTATAAACTTTTGTTATTGAATAGGATCATACTTTTAATTACTACTACAATATCAAGAATCGTATTTGTACGTGATTCTGCAAATGATAGAGGATGATTGTGTAGTTCGACATAATTTCAAGAAATGTCAATATAATTTACTCTAGAATAAATTAAAATTTTTTCAATGCTTATTTTTTTTATATACAATTTTTTATTTTGAACTGTTTAAATGAGTTGATTTAAATCGAAATCTATACGTCAATTCTCTACCAACTTCTGCAACTCAATGATAAACTATTAAATATTAAATTTTTTTCGTAAATATTCTAATTTCAACTTCTTTTCCCCCCCACTTTTTACTTTTTAGACATTCTCAAATTTCACTACTATTTTACTTACAATTTATTTTTATAATTTACCCTTACAGTAAAAAAATAAAAATTATTGCAAACACTCCCTCAAGCAAGTAATAAAATTCTTAATGTTCTGTTAAAATAAAATAAAATTATGAAAATTGAAAAAAAATCATAATTTAAATATTATTAATGGGCCCTCCGGGAATTAAAATGCGGGGGATGCTGTAGAGTATCCGCATAAGGCCCCGGAGTTTTACGTATCATAACATTAGCGTCGATGTGTATTTAACAGAAGTTTTCTATAAAACCAAAAATAAAAAATAAAACCCAGAAGTTTTCAGTATTTGCATTAGCTTAAACTTGTGTAATACCTGTATAGTATCGTATGAATACATAATTGAACTTAACCAATACTTTCCTTATTTTTATTTAATATATGAAGTATAAGGATTATATATAATGATAATTACATTGTCTTTTTCTAAGATTCGTTGTAATTATATGTAGACCCCGTGTTGTTTGAAAAATTACATATAGTATATCTGAAATTTGTGTTTGTCTAACAAATAAACTAATTCGCTAATCAAAATTTATCGAATATATTGATATTAAAAAAAAATTGAATGAAAATTTATATTTACCCCCGATAAATTTATTACTAATTTATAGCATATTACAGAAATCTTTTTTTGACCAAAGTACCCTTACATGGGTGAATGTTTACTTCCTCACATATATTAACGTGTAAAAAATGTATACGAGTAGTTTGTTTGACACGTAATAAGTTAGTAATAAGTCAATTTGGGGTAAATATGAATTTTCTTTTAATTTTTTGTTAATATCATTAAACTCAATGAATTTTGAATAACTGACGAATCTATTTGTTAGACGAAAATAATTTTTATGGGTACTAAATATAATTTTTCAAATTACAAAAGATCTATTTGAATTACACCAAATTTTAGGGGACGGCGGTGTAATTATCTCTTCTATATAATACTAGATCAAAAATACTCCATTTTATATAGATTGGTTGCGACTATGAATCTCATCGTAAACCCGTATTTTTAGGAGTAAACAGGTGATATAGCTGGATGTAATATAGACTTAACCAGTGACTCCAACTAAATCAATTTTAATAAAACACAACCTAAATTAATTATTCGCTGGTTTTAAAAGCAATGTTGGTCCTGTATCTTTAGCGTTTTCCTGATCTGGTACTTTATCTTTTCGGCATGCCAGTTTGGTCATTTATCTTTTAAATCTGCGCGATTTTGATCCTTTAGCTATATTAGAACAAATTAATGTCCATTTTTCCCTTTTATTGAAAAACCCTTATAGTCCATACACATGCTCTTAGTTTGGCCCAGCATGCTTCCGAAATAAAATTAAGCACTCACAATTTCGTACCTTTTTTTGACTGCCTTTTTTCCGAGTATTTCAAGCCTTTGGTTTTACAGACTTCCTCCAATCACACTACCACGACACATGGTTCACAGGTACTTGGCTCCTTCAGCAACAAACAACACAACCTATTTCCTTTCCTACTTTAGGGTGTGAAGACACTCCAATATCGGGACTTAATAGAATTTTGGACAACAAATGGAACAGAAACCTTACTTTTATTCAAAAAAATATATAAAATATTATGGATATTATTTTTCCAATTGGAGGAGACAACTGTTCAACCTCTCATAGGATAGAGGATTTGACTTTTTGGGAAAATCCCCACAAACTAAGAATTCAAAAAATTACTAAAATTTGACACTCAAAATATGATGCTTTGAAGAGTTGGAGAAAATTTCTAATGGTCTCCATCTGCTTCATTGTTTCCTTATTTATAGGTGTCTGCGTACTTCAAACCCGGACTTTAAACTTGATTTTTGATGATATCACTGTGTTACTCATTAGCTTGTCTCTTTCGAATGACGTTACTGCATTCGTCATCACCGCGTCCTTTTCTGTTGTTGGTCATAATGACTTGTTGACCATGTGATTGCTAGCTGACTTTCCTGCTTCGTGATTGTTGGTCTTTGTCATTTTCTGCCGATAGTCTTATTCCTGATCTTTTACATTCTTCAATTTTTACTTCGCTTTGTGAAAACTCTTTCTTTTACCCTTATCCTGATTTGGTGCGGGTTTCTTTTGGATAATCTGAATTTTTTGTCCCGAACAGGGGCTTCTCTTGTTTTTCACTGCAAAAGCATACATGATTATGTCACTGCTCAACATGCAGCATATTGCACGTCTTTATTATTGTTGCTTCGGTCGCTAGTAGCTTATTTTTCCAGATCAACATCCTCTTCTTCTTCTGCTTGACAGGCCATGTGATGGTAACACCCCTAAAGTTCATTTTGTTAATATCAGCAAATTTGATAAATTTTGGTTAACGGATGAACTTTTTTGTTAGATAAAAGCAAACATCAGGAATGCTAGACGTAATTTTCTAAACTATAGAAATTTACATATAATTATACCAAATCTTAGAAAAAGAGAGTGTAATTATCGCAATAAATTAATTTAGAATCAACAATTGAACCAAATTGGGCCAACATATAGAATAAGGCATGTAAACAATAATCCATTAGCCCAATCTGCTGACACTAAATATCCGTCCAGTTCAAGGAAGAGAAAATGAAAAATAGAAAGCCAAGTGTGGGAAAAGAATAATAATTTTTATTTAAATTATCTGATATAATTAGAAATGGGATAAATATCAAGTATTTTTCCTTGTTTGGTACGAGAAAAATATATCAAGAAGAAAAAGATTCATTTTTATGGTTTTACTAATACACCTTATCTCATTATTTTAGTTTAGAAAATAAATAAGTTAATATTGTACTAAAATAATTTTGTATATAATAAATTTAAATATCTTATTAGTAAAAATACATCAAACAAGAACAAAAATATTTTTTCATTAATAAGTATATTCATCAAAATGAGTACTGTGTATTTATTCTAAATCATTCAGTTTATATAAAATAAAAATTACTGTCATGGATCGATAACATAGTAGTTTTTCCGACTATTTGGTTATTTTTTCTAAAAAATTATGTACTGATATTATTATCAGAAGGAAAAAAAGAACTGGACCAAAATTATATGTATGGGTAGTAGAGTAACTAAAAATATATATTTTTTGTCTTTCCAACCTTATACTTTCACTTTCCTGCCCAATTTTGAACAGAAACTAAATTGAACTATGGAGGAATTTCATATACATCTAGTTTTATTTTTCCTCTAATTATTCTCCCTAATTAAATACCAAATTCTTTCATATATATTTATTTTCATTTTCACTTTTCTTACACTCACTTTCAGCAACCAAACAAACCCTAAATTATAAAGGAAGGAATAACATGTAAAATCGTATAATGAATGGTAGAGAACTTGGAACAAAAATTACAAGCGGAAGGTTATCATAT
The DNA here is from genome assembly GCF_000512975.1 of Sesamum indicum. Classification (NCBI taxonomy): domain Eukaryota; kingdom Viridiplantae; phylum Streptophyta; class Magnoliopsida; order Lamiales; family Pedaliaceae; genus Sesamum; species Sesamum indicum. The sequence goes on from NC_026145.1 coordinate 9,046,749, forward strand.
GGATATTATCTTTGAGGAACTGACTTAATTGAATGATCTCAAATGTCTCTGATCATACAAAAAAAGGTTATCTTTCTTCCCATGGAAAGGGCTGTGAAATTTCTTCTTTTTAATAGATTTCCTCCCTCTTCTTTCCTTTTGAGTATAATTGAGGCAAGTATTGGGAATAGTCTAAATTTAAATACAGAATTCTCTCATTTAAGAAACAGGTATACTTATGGGACCAAAAATATAATTTACCCTTATTTTGATTGTATTGACTAACGGAGAGAGCAACTGTCGTTTTCAATTGGATGAAAATTTCTCAATGGTCCTCAAATTGAAAAAAAAAAAACAAAAAACCATATATGGGACTCAATGTGCGAAATGACCTGAATGTGAGATTAAAATTAGAAACAAATCCACTTATTAGACAAAAAAATATAATTTACCTTGATGTTAATTCAATTAATTGATTGATAACAGATTCCTTCTCATCAGGAAAGGGGAATCCAGAAAAGCTTTGGCTATACATTGATAAAGTTGATTCACATTACACAGGAGGAATAGATCCCCTAAGATGAACATCACCCATTTTATATTTTGAAAAATCTACATGTGATATGGCTTTTTCTACTATCCGATGGGTCAAAGTTCAAAAATTGATTGATTGTGATGGAGGAAAAGGCCTAAACTTTATTTTACACACTACCACTATGTTTGTTTTCATTTCCAACTTATTTACGAGGCAAGTCAAAATATACCCAATGTTTGTCATCATTCAAAAACACCTTATTTAGGTGTTTTTAACTGTTTTAACATAAAAACATACATATATATATACACACATATATACATAAATATATATAAAAAAAGCATGATTTTGACAATAAATAGTAATTTTTGTCTTTCAAAATACAACATTAAACATATAATACTTATTTTAAATTATCTCCAAAGACATGATTTGACAATGAATAGTAATTTTTGTCTCCCAAAACACAACATTAAATATATAATACTTATTTTAAATTATCTCCAAAAATAAATCCAAACATACATACTGTCTCTAACACACACTTATTTATCTTTGTTTTTCTCTCTCTATTTTCACAAAATACTCAGAAAACGAATCCAAACATTATGGAACGATTTTTTGAAATAGTTAAAAACTCTCCTAATTTTAGAAGTAAACTAAAAACTCCTTCATATTTAAATAAATTAAGTAAAAAAACCCTCTTGTCTCAGAATTTAATGGAAGGTGGGTTGTACGCATTTGAAGTGCGTTTAGACTTGAGTTTTTATGTATTTTAATATTTTTTTTATTTTTAATTGAGTAAAAATGTCCCTATATTGTATCTAAAATTACTATGGTCAAATTGATTTTTTTCTAATTTTTTTTTGCATTTTCCTCTCTTCTAAAAATATGAATTCTTTTTATTCATAAATATATTTATATTAAATATCAAAATACATAAAATAAAAAAAATTACATTACAAAAACTATTATACTAAATTTTATTTTTTAAATTTAGATATCTACATTAATATAAATATTAAGCAATTACAATAATTATAAATTATAAACTAATTTACATATATAATTAATATAATTATTTTTAATTAACTAAAATATATATTTGATTATTATAATTATCCTATAATTAAATTAATTAAAAAAATTGGGTAGGGGATAGGCAGCGTGGGGTGGGGGTGGTTAATTTTGTTTATTTTTTTTTCAAATATTTTTTTGTAATAATATATATTTTTAATTAGTTCATATTTTTAACTTTTTATAAAATTAAGATCCAATGATTAAGATAAATTGATTAGATTTGATGATACTAATATGATCAATACAGATCCAACGGTTATTAAAATATAAAAGTAATATATATTAAGTAAGGGTGCAATGGTTATTTTAGAAAATAAAATTCAAACAACCATGTGTAACTTTTCTTTTCAAAAGAGCTCGAATTACACACATGAATATATATATATATATATATATTTTTTTTTTTACATATAAATGTAAAAATTTACAAATAATATGATCATAAATTTAATAGAATCATATATAGATAGTTGGAGAAATTAATTAAATACAAATTAAAATATTGATTTTTCCATCTCATAAACATCATTAATAAACAAAAAAAAATATGGAACACGACAATAAAAATAAACTATAAAACAAAGAATTAATTGCTGAAAGTAACATATATAACAAAATTTGATGTATAAAGAGATGAAAAGGGGGTAAATATTAAACAAAAATAAACATTAAATGAAAATTAAGTGAAATCATAGGAATTGAGCCATTAACACTAAATAAGTTTCTTCCTCCTTATAGAAGAAATAAAATCAAGCACTGTAAAAATATGAAAAACTAACACCAGAAGAAAAATAAATATTAAATTTCTATAATGAAAACATAAGAAAAAGATAGAAATTATTAATTAAATAACTTTCAAACATCAAGAATAAATACTTGTGGACCATTGAAGGCGAGAGCAGCCACCCTACCCCTTGGGATCAGGGGCTTAAGAGCTCCTCCGGCCAGGGATCCCGGACCAAAGGGAAGGGAGAGCATATTGTTCACGATCAAAACAAAAGGATCAATTCAATAGAAATTAAAGACTGAAAAGACGATAAATAAATATTAAAATTTAATATAAAGAAAAATATATGAGTAAGGGATATAAATTATTAATTATATAACTTCAATTATCATGAAAGTAAATATATATTAAAACTAAATAAAATAATATTTAGAAAAAATATAAGACATCACTCCGATTACATATAGAAGAACATTAATTAAAAAAAAAAAAACATACAAAGTATTAAGTTTTAACATTGTTTAATGAAGAATAGAGAATCTATAAAATTGCATCTAAATGAAGGGATATATAATAGAGTAAAATCATAAATTTTTGAAGTACAAATTCAATGGAGAGTTGATGGTTAGATAATCGAAAATTTTGGTTTAGATACTTTCAAAGTTTGTGATAGTCAATCCGATAGTTGAGAGGTCTATGCAAACTTAAATCTATTTGAAAGTCGTTTATAGGTAATTCATCAACCAATGAAATATTTTCTTAAATATTTAAAGATTCAAACTTTTAAAAATTCTGTATTTGGTCAAAATTAAATTAATTTGTTGGTCAAAAATCGTTTTGCTATAAGGAGGAGAAGAAAATATGTTAATAAAAGATCTATATTATAAAAAATAATTATTTTAATATATTAAAATAAGAAAATTACTTTATGATATATTTACAAAGAGAGTAATGTAAATTTGGAAAATTAAAAAGAATATGATTACATTTAAAAATAAAAGATAGTGATATGATAAATAATATTTCTAAACGAATAAAATATGATACTCTAAAAATTTGAATTTGGTTTATTTATTTATTTTTGGAAGGGGAAGTAGAATCATGAATTAAGAATGAAAAATACAGTTTGCATTAGTATTGTAATCTTGAAGATAGGATTTTGATATGGGTTTTGAAAATAAAATGTTGCGTAAACAATTTTGCAGATAAATACAAATTAAATTCTTTAGTTAAAAATAAATATATTTTTTAATCAAATGAAAATTTTTCTTAATAATTACAATATTAAAAAATACAAGAAAATAATATTTGGTCAGAAAAAACGTTTTTGAATAGATATAGAGACTAGGGCAGCCTCTTTTCTGCATACAGGATTCTGTTGCATATTTTTTGAGGTGGCTTGTAAGAATTCAGTATGGTATTTGTCTAAATTGTATCAAAATTAATAAACTATCCTTTTACTAATTTAATTTTGTTGCAAGGGGATTATTGGTTGAGGACGTGTTTGAATTTTATTTTATTTTATTTTTGATAAATTTAAGTTTCATTAATAAAAAGGTACATGCGTACAACAACAGTCAAATATCAATTTCTCCCATGACAGGCCATAGCATACGCCATAGTTTATATAATGCAGAAGTAGTAACATAGTGTGATAAATTAGCACTCATTATTCTCTTTCTAATGTCGTCCACTATGATGGCAGCGATGGTCGATCAACATGCTCAAAGCGGCGCAAACAAACAACGGACAGAGAGATAAAAGAAAGAGAACCAATATTTTCTTACGAGCCACGTAGAAGGGCTAAGTAGATAAATGATGGAGCCAGGAGAAAGCTATTGGTACTATTTTTCGTTTCCATCTGATCCTGCGAATGAACTTTTTAAGATCAAAAGGAAAGATTTCAATTTCTGAGTTGTCTGCACAAGTAAAAATCTCAACTCATGTTTCCTGAGCATATATTTTACAAGTAATGATATATAGTCATTTGTAATCTTTTTTCTTCTGAAGGAAATGAAAGAGATACTGTGGACACTTATAATAGAACTAAGTTTATTAGGATTTATAAACACTCATCAAATGTAGAACAGTTGAACACAAATCAGTTTACATTTTGTCTAAAATTCTAATTTTCGTTTCCAGGTACATGAAGTGGTATGCCTCAAGTGGCAAATTCTTGTACAAGAATAACATATTTATTGCTGATGGAACCTCTAAATCATACATGGATTATTAGGCTGTCTACCCTTTTAATTTGTCATCAGCTGTATACAAATGCTATTTAACAATATTATCATATAACATACAGATAATCTTCGTCCTCTCTCATCTGTTCAATAACTGTACTGATGTTGCAACTATCCCTGTGATCATACTCGGGAAACTGGGATCTTCTCCCCCATCCCCATTCTTCTAGAATGTCATGGCACTTTAATTTCTTTATTTTTATGGCTGCATAACTCATGCATATAATCCCTCTCCGGGAGCCCCATGCATACCATTCAACCAAATGTCAAAAGATGAGTTGGAGTTGTTTCAGTATCGCAGTAATTATGCTAGATAGGCTAAATTTTGCTATTTGATTGAGGGCACTACGACCTTCCCGGTTAAAATACATTTGATTTCTCTGGAGTTAAATTATTAAGGATCCCAGTATTTTGAAACCCAATCCGGCATGATTGGTCGGACCACCCGAACCATCAACTGAGCCACAAAATGAGCGGGGTGAAAGGAGAAATCCAGTGGAGATGAAAAATGGTGTTTTTTTTAAGAGAAATGAATGACCCAATGGTCCGATCATCAACCCGCTGGAATCGGTGCGAGGTTAGTCAAATCGAATGGATTGTGTAATGGTATAAATTGAGCACAAAATCCCTAATTCCTTTTTCTCTTTGTTAGCCAAACACACCTTCTTCCTTTCTCCTTCTCTCTCAGTCTTGATATCTCGCTTTCTCTCTTCCTCAGCAAAACACACCTCGTCACTTGTATCTTGCTTTCGGCTTCAGTTGCAATGCAGGACCGTACGTAGGTAATTCTCTCTTTCTATCTCTTCTTCCTCGCTTGCTGATGAATTTGGTTTGGTGTGACTATGGTGCAGTGAGGCTTGAGGAAATTAGTGAAATATTATTGTAAAAATCTAATGAGCTTTTGCTAATTCATATGAAATAGCAGAAATATTAATCTGATAGCAGTTTAAATAGTAGAAATAATGTCAAAATGTTGAATCTGAATTCTGATGTGCTTTTAGGTCTGTGAAACTGTAAATGTAATGTTGAACTTGAATTTGATTCTTTATTCAATTGCAAAAGCAATTAAAGGAACAACTAACACATTTCACCCAGACTTAATATTTATCAAAGTTAATTGCAAGAGCAGTCCTAACAAGGAGTAATGTTGTACGTTATTAGCTTTTGGATGTTTTGGAACTTTTATTTTTGGTTTGGCTTGATTTTTATTATTTGAATTTTTTGTATTTTTCTGCTACATTTGTTGGATTAGACTATTAGATCTCTATCTCATGCCACATTAGCACAAGTGGCCAAACAAAATTAAAAAGTTCTAAATGAACTAGTTCCGTGCAAGATATGTGATCATATCAATTTAATTTTTTTCCAGTCAAATTTGTAATATATTTTGTTATCTTTTTAACTATAATCTTCTTGCAATTTTCAAATCAAACAAGACAGATAATACCACCATATTAGAATTAGTGAATCAAAATTGCATTTTCCTTAATGTTGTACGTCATCTCTTCATTAATGATCTATTTATTACTTTTTCTTCATTTTGACAAGCAACTAGTCAATATATATTTTCTTATCGTATAGCCGGTGGATTATATTAAACATAATTAAATAAACAATAGCACGCAATATTTCTCAAGTTCTTTCGAATTGGAACCCACCTAGTTGGTTTAAATGTATTTTTTGTTTAGTAATTTAGTTTATTTGGTATTTCCTCTTTTAATTTTCTAAATTAATATTTTTATCTTGTATTTTTTTAATTTTTGCAATTTCAGTCTTTTTTATTAAGAATTTACCCATCGCGTCAGAAAAATATATGTACATTTCATATAATTTTTTAAATTTAGGGTTATATATTGTTCCTAAGGGAAAAATCCAGAGACACCCTGTAATAATAGAAATATTAAAAAAAATCCTATAAAAATTAAAGTTTCAAATATCCCCTGTGATATAAAATAAAGTTTAAAAAACTTCATTTGTACAAAATTTGGGTCACACACGCTTTGACTGCGATTTTGCTATGCAAGTACCTTTTTTTGATAATTTTGCCCTTCTCTCACATTTAATATATATAATATTATATATATTTATTAATAATAAAATATTATTTTTATAATAATTATTTAATTAAAATATTATATATTTGTATTAATAATAAAATATTAGTTTAATTAAATTGGGGAAGAAGATGGGGATGAGGTGGGGGTTATAATTATTATTTTGAATTTTTTTTATATAAAATAATTATATATTAATAAAGCCTAGTATGACCAATTGACTAGAAGGGGTTTTAGTCATTATTTTTAAAAAAATATGCTCAAATTGATCAGGGGGCGGGTATGATTATTTATTCGTAATATAGAGATGATTTTTTATATTAAAAATTTCATAGGGGGATTTTTTATATATATCATAGAGTTCAAAATGAATTTAACCCATTGTTCCTATTGGCATCTATTTACCAACATTTTGTCATTTTTAACTTTTTAGGATAGCATTTTAGTTTTGCATCATTTTAGTTTTGCGATACCAATTCCCTTTTTCATCAGACTTCACTTTTCTCACCGTGGAGGTGAACTCCAATATCAAAAACGATTGAAATTATAAAAATTAAAAAGATGTAAAACTAAAATACTATTTTGAAAAGTTATAGGACGAAAATAATAAATAACCTATATTACGGAATCAAAACTACTTCTAAACCCTATTTTGTATTACAAATTCTTCCCTAATCATTCAATTTCCCGAGAAAGGTAAAACAACTTAATAAATGTTCTCAAAATTAAAAACTTTGTCGTAACATAGTTAAATTTTATTCATGCAATATTGTGATTTAAAAAAAAAAAAAAAGGACGATAGCCTTTTGGCAGAAAATGATACTTAATTTTTCATGGATTGTTTCATCATGTTGATGAACTCATCCATATCAATCAGCCCATCTCCGTCTCCGTCCACTCCTCTTATCATTCTCTTGCACCCCTCCAAACTGCACCTCTCCCCCATCCTCTTCAGCACCTCCATCAATTCCTCCGCGCTGATTTTCCCGTCCCCGTCAGTGTCGAAAACCCTAAACGCCGCCTGGATATCCCCACTCTTGGCTCCTCCGTCGCTGCTGTACACTTTGCTGAACTCCTCCAAGTCGATGAACCCATCCCCGTCTGCGTCCGCCACCCGGAACGACTTTGCAGCCTCGGCGGTGGTGGTGGCGCCTCCTCCGAGGACTTTGAGGGCTTGCTTGTACTCCTCCAGGGAAATCTTTCCATCGCCATTGGTGTCGAACTTATCGAAAATCCGCCTCGTTTCATCCTGAAAACTACTTCTAGTCTGAAAGCTTGGTGGCTTTTGGATTTCCTTTCGTGTTGGGGACTTTTTTCTAAAGCTGCGATAGAAATTGAAGAACCCCATTTTGGTGGTTTTGGTTGCAGAAAGGAAATTCGAGAACCAGAAAATTTTGATGGAAATTCCAACTTCAGCCACTCTCATATTTATATATGCATGCTTCAAGTGGGAATGTTTTTTTCCTTTTTTTTTGGTATTTTTTGGTATTTTTTGTATAAAAACAATCTTATAAACTAGCAGTTGGGGCACGAGGTTCTGGACGCACAAATTTTTTAAGTATAAGTTAACACAAATACAAAATCTCTTTTAATTGTAAACAATACGCTAAAAGTCCATGTTTTTGGAATTAAATGAGCATATTTGCCAACGAGGTCTCACTAATTAATTTAATACTAATTAGTTTGTGATATGATGTCCAAATTGGATTGGTGTATAAGGTATCTATACTGGATTTTAGGTTTAAAGTTACTAGAGTTCACCTAAGCTCACAAGTCCGATTAGAACAACGTCAAAAGAAAATCTGCTTGTAATACTTTATGCTTAAGTCAATAAAGATGAATTGAGGTAAAACTTGAAAAAAATATTAAAAGTAGTGAAAATTATACCTTGTATGAGGGTGGTCATTTGTAAGCTTTGCTAATCGTATGATTTAGCGTGAACTGTTATTCAATTTTGTCGGGACAGTTTAGAGATTAAATACGATCGAATCTGGTTCAAATTGGGTTCAGGGCTCAAATTTTAGTACAACCCCAGACATGACATACACAAATTTAGAGCAATTTAAGATACAAAGATATCCCTTAAACAACCCAACGACTTGGAGTTAATTTTTAACATATAATGTATTGAGTAATACAAGGATATTTTTTTTTGGGTATTAAATAGATAATATTTTGATTATAAGTCCTTAAGCTTACTGTTTGAATAGAGCTTCATTGGCACTTGAAGTGGAATATTTAGCACGACAAATTCCAATTTTGTATTTAAAATTACAGGTCAAAATTCTCTTTAAAAACCAAATTCAATCAATCACATTATGTAATTGCATTTGGTTTTAATGCACATTCGGGGTATAAATTCAGTTGGTTATTCAATTGAAATGGATTTAGAATAAAGTGTTCCTGTAGGTAAGGTATCTCAGAGGTTTGCAAGAAATGGTCGCCTCGGCATCTTTCACGTACCGCGTAATGGATTTTGATGCTTTATATGATTTTTTTTGTTTTTTTGTTTATGGGAATGCCGTCTGTGCTTAGACGGATAATTGGGAGTTGATCCTACTCGTTTATTAAAATTCCAAATGAAAAATGATGTTAAAAAAATACGACTCAAAATAACAAACGTAAATAAAAAATAATTTATTCCCTTATAATATCAGACAACATAAACGAGAAATATTACTACTTTTACATCAAATTCTAAAGGTGGAGGACTTGCCCTATCTAGCCTAGCTATTCCCTTCGACATGCTTTATGTGATTCTCGTCAACCGTTTGATGTTCAAAGATGTTTACTGTGTTTCTTTTTCTTCTTTTGATTGATTCCATTCCTCCTTTTTATGATATTAATAATGTAGTACCCACAGAAATTCTAACACGACGTTAGATATCTTTGTACCCGTACAAATTGTAGATCCTTTGGGACCAAAAAAAAAGTAAATTGAAAATCACGAATCTTCTGAAAAAAGTGATTCCATTTGCATTACTTTTGAGTAGGTTTATTATTTTTATAAACGATTACATCATCTAAAAGTTCAATATCAGTCACGTCTTCTCACGTGCAGATCTTGTAGGTTAAATTAACCTCTTCGCTTATAAATAGACGACGATAAGATTTGAACTTAGAATCTTTTGTTTGGTTTGAATTTAATATCATGTTAAACAAACATTTTTTCCAAAAGTTTAATCTTTTAGATTAGTAGTTTTATTATACTACAATTGTGATACCCTCTCAAATGTTTATCTTAAAAGCCCAAGAGTAAGAAAAGGGGACCTCTAGCCCAGCAACCGATCAGGCATAGCCTGATCAGCCCATGAGCCAGGCTCCTTACCTCATAAAGCCACAATATCTCTACTAATCCGGCAGACCCAAGAAACCTAATTTCAGCAAGCATAGTCATCATACACAGGGGCGACCACGTCATATAGGTGTCTAACACATTAAAACAAATCATAGTAAAAATTTTCAAATAACTCCAAGAGGTCCATCTGGAATTGACTCTTTATTTAGTAAGTAATCGCATCTCTATATACCTGATTGGGCAATGCTTGGTCAAACGGTCGTATAATTGTCTAAATAAATCCAAATCTCATAATTCTTTTTTTGTCACAAAGCTAACACACGCAGCTATCTAACGTCACCAGATTTGCCTCAAGTAACCATTAGAGCTTGATGTATGAATGCTTATAAATTGAGGCATGGTGCAGTCGTTTTGGTAACACAAACTATCACACTCAAACTCTTTTCTTTCTCATTTCCTAAGCTATTTTCAACATATTTTTGGCATTCCACTCAATTTTCTTCACTTTCACACTACTTTTAACCATTATTCTCATATTTGATTATAGGTTTTTATTTATTTCTTCAGTAAGAACGTTATTGACTTAAATATTAAAGTGCTAATATTTGTTTATAGTACTAATCCTCAAATTATTTTAGAATTTATCTACATACCTTGAAAATTTACTATATCATTGAACCCAGATGCGCGTCAAGTTGTGTTCAAATTATTTGTATATTATGCGTGAAGAAATACTAAAAAAAGGCGAAGTCTATGATACTCTTAAAAATAATATACTACGGATTTTGGAATTTCAAATTGAAAAATAAATTAAGTTATTTGTATTATATTGACGGATACAAATATGTGTAAGTTTCGTGTATTGAATATAACAATTAAACTTGAATATATTTATGTATATTTACTTTTCCTGAATCTTTAAGCATTCAATTAAGATAATAAAATACGCACCAAAAAAATTAAAGTACGTTCGTCTCCGTCTTGGGCCTGATTCTTCAGTTGAGTCAACCCAAATGAACCTCATCCTAGAATAAAATGTCTGAAGAACAACATCATATCCACCATCTCTTCATGCATTTAATATTACTTATGGAAATATACCGTCCGAATAGCTCACGATCCATCAATAAAGTGTTGCTAAAATTGACAACTCATTAATAAATACGAAATTATTTTTCTCATATTAGACTCGATGGTACCCTTAGTCACCCCATAACATACCTACAAATAATTCAAAATCACACTGAAACTTCGAATTTTATGGAAAGAAACGTGAATAATTCCATAATATTAGCATCAAAAAGTTTCTATTGTCGTCAAAATAGAAAAGCAATAGTGACACCCACAAACCCGTCGGAGAGAATCATGTTTGCATTATATAAACTACAAAAACTCCTATAACTGATTTAATATCATTAAAAATTAAGATTTAATAATGTGGAAATTAATATATAGACTAGTAAGTATGTTTAATTTCATCAAAAATAGTATCAAAAGTCCAAACTTAAATTACGAATTCGACCACATTCAATCTTAACCCTTAAATCACGAAGATGGATCATTAAAAAAAAACTGCGTATTATTTTAATTAAAGAAGTAGAAAGATCCACAGAAAAGCATTGACCCTTTTAAGCAAGTGTAAAATGATAATATCTGGTACGACATCATCATTTCCTTATGGTGTAAAAATCCGTGCAGCACACGGGGTATTTGATTCCTAGTTATCATTAAAATTCTAAACCAAAAACTTAGCTCCTAAACTTAGCTTGATTCCATCTCCACCACACGCATGCACCGCCCCCACCATAAAGCCCTGAACAGCTCTCAGATTATGTTTGCAATCTAAACAAAGACGTGGAGTACGTAGTCAATGGTTGAGTAAAACAGAGGCTTCATATATATTCGTTACTTGCAAAATAAATAAATATATGAATAAATTTTAAAAACATAATAAATTGGCTAAATTTATTTAAAAACAAAAGCAAAGGTTGATTGTTATGTTTCTATTTGGATTCTTATGATGACGTGTAATGCAGTTCTATGTTTAAGGTATAGCTATGTTTTGTGAAATGAAACGTTAATTCAATTGGCACAGGAGGGGGTAATTTGGTATTCACCAATGTGATCATCATGTCTTGTGGAGTCGCCAAAACTAGGTAATTATATAGATGATACAAAATATTAAATGAGAATTTGAAAAGGTTAGAATTTTGAGTAATTTTATAAGATTATACTTAGAAATGATGGCTGAGGTGGTGTTACGGGCTGACTGTTTATTATTCCTGTTATAGTATTCTGCATTACTGTAGGTGATATTTTTTTGCAAAAAGTAATTTTTTTAAGAAATTACATTAAGAATGTAAATTTTTTTATGTGAAATAGATGAATTATTATTATTTCTTGAGTAAATCAATTACAATTATTAATATCAAATATTTTTATCGAACAACTATCGACAACTATAATAATCGTATATCGATAATCAATATTAGATAATTATACATAATCAACAACTACTATTAATTTTATGTAAAAATTAAAAATGACACGTCATAATTGCTCAGACACAATCTTTCTTTTAAATTAATATTGCATCATATTCTATTTAATATATACACATCACCTGGATGAACTCATGATTTATATGACTTGTGTGTGTATATATATATTATCCAAAAATTTAAATAAATTGCATGAGACAAGAATTTTAAAAAAAAAAAAAAAGAAAGAAAGAACGAAGACATATAACAAGAATTGGGTGTAGCAAGTGGCAGGAGAATATTCACAAAATTATTGCACAACGAGTACTGTCGAAAAATTTGAGCTGATATTACATGAATTTTAGTCCGTTGATATTGCCTTCACCTACAAATTAATTGGGGTGATGCATCAATTATTAGACGTTGGTGGCAATTATATATGCATAGAGCATGATTGGACTACTTATGTTTTGCGATTATTATTATTATTCCCCAGACCAAAAGCGTGTTTTACAATCTAGATTCTTGGTACTTGCTAGGAATCCTTTCATCTACTTCTCTACCCTACCGATCCAAAAACCGATTTTGATGCATTGTTTTTCTCTAGAGAAGCTATCAATTTAATCTAGAAATTAACTTTGTTTTATAAAATTATTTAGTTATACTTAATGACATAATTAAAATGAACCAATTTAACCCGCAATTTTGTTAAAAACCACTTCATTTTGTACTAATTAACATGTAGCATTAATTAAGTTCACAATTAATATAAATTTAATTATTAGAAGATTAAATGATTAACTATAATTATATATATTTTGGATGTGAAAGCACTAATCAATGAGAGTTAAATTTAAATTATTATATTTATATTTTGCTGACGTGACATGATATATCTGGCCGTCCTGTTTGTGACTAGCAGACATCACACCTAACGCAATTGATTATGAGAACTGAGTGATCACCATCTTTTATACGAACTGGGCTTGTCCGCGAGATGGCTTGATTGGTAAGTGTTAATTCATGGGAACATGCATGGAAGAGTAGGAAGACAAGAAAGCGATGCTGTCATCCATGCAGCCCCACCGTGCCCAGTGGTTCTGTCGACAAGAAAATCTCCTCAATCCACATTGCCCGGTGGATCTGTCGACAAGAAAACGGCCGCAATCCGCCGTGCCTGGTGGTTTTATGGACAAGAAATTGGGCTTATCCCACAGTGCGTGGTGGTTCTTTGGGCAAGAAAATGGCCTTGTCAATAATGGCCTTTGTTGCATTTGATGCTGAAGAAAATTGCGCATGCAATTATATATATGATAATTGACTCAACACATGAAAAGACATTATTTACATATACAGTAGTGAAGTTTATTTTTGTTTAATTCACATATGAGATTTTAAGTTTACGTCCCCGCCAACGTTAGTTAATTTATTAGTTTATTTAATAATAGTTTTGTTCTCCTCAAATATTTGGTTTCATGTCATAATTGTACCAAATTAAATTTATATATTGATCTATGAACATTCTCATCTGACTTTGATTTGGTTAGACTAAATTTTTTAATTAATTGTAATGGGGTCCAGACACGTGTTGCTAGAAATTTCAAAAAGATTATCGGAAAATCACACATTCGCGTCACTGATGACTTAAATATGCTGGAATCAGTACACTGTGCTTGTGATTTAAGCCATCACCCAAAATGCACATGTGATTTTTCAACAATTTCTTCTTAAATTTCATACAGTAAGTATCTATAATTGTATAAAAATTTAAGAATTAGAGGACTAAATTGTCATCTTTACTTTAAAAAGATCAACATCGCAAAATTATATAATTACAAAATCAAAATTACAATAAATCCCTGAATGTGTTAAGTTATTTTGTCCACCAGATGACCAAATATATAGGACACGGAGTACATTCACGATAATTAACTCAAATTAATAAATTAGTTAAATTTATACTAAAAGTTTCTATTAATTTATTATTAAACGATGTAACCGACTATTTTGCAGAAATTTTTTTGGCCTAGTCAAATTGAATGTAGAAAACCATATAATATGCTTATAATTTAAATATATTGATGCACTTCTATAAAATAAAGGAAATTTAAATTGTAGAATGGAATAAATTAATTGAGATGGCAAAATATTATCAAAAAAAAAAAAAAAAAGAAATGGCGTTGACCTATATATTAAGGTTTGTAACCGACCAAATAATCATATTATAACTAAATAACAATCGAGAATTTGTCAACGCATGCACTAATACTATTTTGTCTTCTTAATCAAACGACCCAAGTTTAAGGTTACATGATTGTCTAGGCATGTGCCGGACGGCCGATCCAAACTGACGTCCCCGCGGCTTCGACTCTCTCTCTCTCTCTCTCTATCTCATATGAATGAATGAATGAAACATATATTAGAATTATTTGTTTTCAGAAGTTGTAAGTTTAATTTGTCTCACGTGCATGGTTTAAATAAGTAACCGTTGCCTTTAAAAAACATAAATGTATGATCCTATTTTAGTGAATCTACAATAAAAGTTTACCTGTGAGGAGTTGGGATCTATCATTTCACATGCTATTAACCTGGAAAATTTTGTCCTTCACGTGCCAAGAAAATATTTATGATAAATTATATTGACACTCCTAATTAGGTTAAAATATGCAAATATTTTATGTTTTTTGTAAAGTTATAATTACATTTTTTGAAGTTATAGTTATAATTAAAACTACCTTCTCTATTTAAAGGTAAAATATACACAAATACCCCAAAAAAATATTACACTAACAACCCTTAGGAGGTGTAGCTGTAAGCCTGTAATTTTGCAAAACAATATAAAGTGTTTTTTGTAATTTTAGAAATTTTAATCTTTATTTTTTAGGATTGCAAAAGAGTTTGGTAACTTCTCGATATTTCACAACTTTGATCCTTTCAGTGCTGAATTTTGCCAAAGTCGCCAGAATAGGTCGTGTGTACCTCGCATGATTATATAAATTGAAAATTTTGTCCTATTGGTTCACTTTTATCAACATGAACGAAAACTTAAAATATAAATAGCATGGTACATGATTATTTTGGCAACTTTTGTAAAATTTGGCACTAGAAGGATCAAATTGCGAAATGTCAAAAGTTATAGAAATCTTTTGTAACTCTTATAAAGACAATAGATGAAATTACTAAAATCGCAAGGGACACATGATTTATTCCGGACAACTTTTTCAAATTTTGTCACTAGAATGACCAAAATTACGAAATGTCAAAAAGTTAAGAAACTATCTTACTATTCTAAAAAAATAAAAATATTAAAGTACCAAAATTACAGGACCTAAAATATAAATAAACTTAATTGGTGCCTACCTATTTTTATTTTATATATATCTTGCTCTTCAAGTGCAAGTTTTGAGGATCATCAATATGATTTTGGATTAGATACTTGAGGACGACAACATTGACTAGAACAATCTTATTATCAACATCAGATCAGACTATGCTACATATATTATATAATTAGTCATATAATTGAATAATTTTTTTTAAATAATATATCAATCACATAACAAATATAAAATATTTTGTATATGATTGATTTAAATTTAAATTAGAATTTTTTTTATGTGACGTCAAGTTCAAAAAGAGATCCAGAATATAAATTAAAATAAAAAAAAGGCCCTCTTTTTTCCTCCGCTCTCGAAATAGTTTCCACTAATCATTCCTCTCAAAGATATATATCACAATTAATTATGTCGTGTTTAGACATTAGAGTATAGCTATGAGATTCTTGGATTTTAAATTGCATAATTACAGTAATATTTTAATAAATTGAAGGATATATCCTTCAATTAATATATCAATAAAATTAAAAACAATCGAATAAATTATATTAAACTCAAATAAAAAGACAAATACTCACATGTTTGGTAGGACTTGAATTTGTTCATAAGACATCAACTTTAACCATAAGTAGTTTGATTTTTCATTTATTAGCAGGTACTTAATTCACCAAACATGCATTTACCATTTTTCATTATGCTAATTCCAAAATGTTAATTATCTAATTGGTAGAAATGAAATGCCGAAAATTGATTTATTACCACAAGTGTCACTTTAATTTTTCTTAGTTGATCAAATTTACCTAAAACTTGATAACATTAAACAATTATTTGAGATCAAATCCTAAGATATGGTCAGATCTGTTTTCCAACTTATGGAAAGAAGTTGTCTTTTCTATTCTGGAAAAGGAAAAAGACTAGATGTCTAATTAATAATTAAATAAAATGGAAAATAATCCTGCTCATTCTGACTCTTAATTACACCTCCTAATTACACCATTTAATTGAATTACCAAAAGTATATAATTAAAACATTTAATAAAGAAGATCTTATGTATCTTTTATTCCTCAGGTGGGTCGGCCATAATTCTTCTTGCTGGCTCTTACAACTCAATTAATCAAGTATGTCCCATATACTTTTCCCTGCACTAAATAAAACTAACTAATTAATACCTCATTTTATTACATTAATTTCACTTAATCAATTTGCACCCATCCAAATACATGTCATGTTTGTTCGTGATAAAATCGAGATCTCGTCATTCATATACTACAATTATATAGAGTGTTAATAGTAAAATTAAGTTTTCATTAATAATTTTTATTTATGTCTTAAGCATATGAATTTATTCAAATTAAATACTGTATTTAATATTTAAATATATATAATCATGTAATGATTTGTATCCGAGAATAGGCGTCCAGTTGATGTTGATCCTTTCAACTTGCTTGTTAGAGTGAAATTACGGTTGAACCCAGCTTGCGAGTTAGTGTAATTATCTCCTATAATTAACAATATTTATCTGTCATTGTCATTAATTCTTCTTATTTAAATCTGAATTAATTAAAAATTACCCTAGAAAAAGAATACCGTTTGCTTTTCACTAAAAATCTGAAATGTGGGCCCTACTCCATTCCCCTGCTATAAATCCTCTCTTTTCCCTATTTTCACTTCAGTAGTCATAGCTTCACTCTGAGTCCTTCATTCCATCTGCTTTTTCTCTCTCTCTAAAGCTCTCTACACATTGGAAAGGAAAGCTAC
This sequence comes from Sesamum indicum, assembly GCF_000512975.1. Classification (NCBI taxonomy): domain Eukaryota; kingdom Viridiplantae; phylum Streptophyta; class Magnoliopsida; order Lamiales; family Pedaliaceae; genus Sesamum; species Sesamum indicum. The sequence continues at coordinate 9,064,242 of NC_026145.1, forward strand.
AATCTATACATACATATACACACAATTTCCGGCCAAGTCCAAGATCAAGAACAAGAATGGTCGACGTGGACCGGAGGATGACCGGTCTGAACCCGGCCCATGTCGCCGGCCTCCGCCGCCTTTCCGCGCGTGCCGCTGCATCAGCCCCCTCGACGCCGCTTCCTCCGCGTAACAGCCTTTTTTCCTTCACTTCTCTCGCAGACAAAGTGATTTCCCACTTAAAGAACTCGGGTATCCCGGTGCAACCCGGGTTATCCGAGTCTGAGTTCGCGTTAGCTGAGGCTGAGTTCGGATTCGCCTTCCCGCCGGACCTGAAAGCGGTGCTCTCAGCCGGCTTGCCTCTTGGAGCAGGCTTTCCGGACTGGCGCTCGTCGGGCTCGGCTCGGCTACAGCTCCGCGCCTGCATTGACCTCCCCATTGCTTCCATTTCTTTCCATATAGCTCGGAACGCTCTCTGGTCGAAATCCTGGGGCCCGCGGCCTTCCGACCCGGAGAAGGCCCTGAAAATAGCCCGGAACGCTCTTAAACGGGCCCCTCTGTTGATACCCATTTTTAACCATTGTTATATTCCTTGCAACCCTTGTCTTGCGGGTAACCCTGTTTTCTACGTCGATGAAAATAAAATCTTCTGTTGCGGCTTCGATTTATCGGATTTTTTTGATCGTGAGTCATCCCTCTTCCATCAAAGCTCCGATCCAAGAATTCTCTCCAAGCAACGGTCCACCAGTGAACATTCTGCCGGGTCATCGACCAACTTCTCGAGGAGGAGTCTAGATATGATTTCCGGCGGACGAACGCCGCGATGGGTGGAGTTCTGGAGCGACGCAGCCGTGCAGCGCCGCCGGAGGAACTCCAATTCGTCCTCCTCCTCATCGTCCTCACCGGATAGGTACTTAGACATGCGGAGATCCGAAATGCCCAAATGGGTTGACGATTACGTGAGCCAAATAGGGTTCGTTCTTAGAGAAAGTGGGTGGGCGGAGTCCGATGTATCTGAGATCGTAGACGTCTCAGCATCTGGGTTCTTCGAAGGCGAGATGGTGATGTTAGACAACCAATCAGTCCTCGACGCTTTGCTGTTAAAAGCGGATCGGTTTTCAGATACCCTCCGGAAAGCTGGTTGGAGCTCCGAGGAGGTATCGGACGCGTTGGGGTTTGATTTCCGACGGGAGAAGGAAAAGAAACCGGCGAAGAAGCTTACGCCGGAGCTGGTGGAGAGAATTGGGAAACTAGCCGAGTCGGTGAACCGGTCGTCCTCGAAAATGTGAACCGGCAACCGGGAAACGTCGAGATTCTTTCCTACTTTTGTATTTTCTGTTACTCGAAACCTCGTGTTTGCTTTTGGCCTCATTTGGGCAGAAGTCGTGGTTTAGGAAATGGGAAAAGTCGGAGGTTGTAGAAAAAGAAAACAGTAAAAGTAATTTTTCTTTTTACATTAGGGAACAGTAAAAGTAACAATCTTTCTAGTGTACTAATGTACTTTGATTTTTATTTTACGGTGGTATACCTGTAATGAAATCAAGTAGAACTGCTATACACTTACTAATTTGTGGAGGAATTTTGATTTTTATTTTAGTTTTTATGATTTTTTCCCACTGCTTTCCTATTATATTTAATTTCTATATAAATTATTTTTTTATAAATAGAAATTTTACATAAAATAAGTTAATTTTAATATAACATAATATTATAATAAAAATTTCTATATGCTTTCTGCTCCCAGAGTTCTTTTAGTAAGTTTAAATGTCAAGTGTTATCCAAATACACTAATAGCTGAAACGATAATATTACACATTCAATAAGATTTTGTGTAATTGATAAATTTGATACTTGAAGCTTTCGTAATTAAAAGATTGTGAATTTAAGTTTTTCTAATATATCTGTAATTTTAAAATAATTAATATATTGAATTATTTTTTTAATTTGAATGTATTGAATATTGTAATAAATAACAATTATAAAAAGAAAACAAGAATACTAATCAATAATGGATGAATAATATTTATCATATATAAAAGAAAAAATAATAAAAGGACTATTATTAATTGAAATAAATAGATTAAAATCATTCATGTCGGATATTAATAATTACAATAATCATACTTTGATCAATAATATCAAATAGACGAAATATAATCAACAGTTACTATTATAATAAAAATAACGCACCTACTATTCAATAGATACAATATCTCAAGCATAAACTGAAATTTCAACTATAATTTTTAAGATTATAGACCTCAATCTCGTGAATTAAGTTAAAACTCAGCTGCAATTGAAATCATTTGATAGTTTAAATTTAAGGAGGTTGGTAGGTAGATACATGGGAAGAAAACAAAAAACAGGGACAATAGGTCTAAAAAAGGATGAAATCTAGTGTGCGTGGATTCAATTATACAGCTAATCTCCGTGTCTTATTTAATGAAAATAAATAATTAAAAACAAAAAGATATGTGGGTGGATGATGTGGCACGGATAGCGAACCAGGGGGCGCACGTGCGGCCCTGTCTCGAAGGAAAAATTGACGTGGGGGAGTGGGCCCCACCCCCTCATAGTTTGAAATGAACCAGCATGGTGCGCTGCCGACGTGGGGGCAGTGCTATTGCTTTCGAGGCAAGCGACAGGATGACGTCGTTCTCACTTCAACCCCACCCCCCCTGATGGGAAATTTTAGCGGTGCGCGATTTTATCACCAAATAAATGAAATTCTATTTACTATAGTCTAGAGAAAATGATTTAATTATGAAATAACTCTTTTAATCATCTAAAAAGAAATGAAAATAAAGTCTTATATAAACAGAGTGATATGAAAATAAAGAAGGGCAAGACTAAAGAAAGAAAGAGGTTAATGGAAAAAGAAAACAAATACAAGAAAGAAAGAGAAAAATTAATTTGATATTGTCTTTTTAAATAGGGGTCGTTTTGGCAATATTAAAAAACGCACCAATAGAAAATTAAAGCTTTATTAATAGCATTAATTTGTCGAATATGATAAGGGTTTGCATGTGTAATGATGCTAACATTTTTAAAAAATGTGTTTGTAATTATCGAAAAAAATAAAAAATTGTTTGTGTAAGTGATATTAACATGTGGTGGTTGTACGTATAATTGTCTAAAAGATGGGGATGAGTTTGTTTATACAAATTATAAGTCAAAGGGTGTAAATATAATTATTTCTATTAATAATTACCATTATATATATATACATATTTGGAAAACAACATACTAAAATAACAGAAAAAAGGTGGACATGTGTCAGTTGGTGGAGGCTGAGGGCGAGAAAAAGAAACAAAAAACAAAAGGATTGGGAAAAGAGAAAAGGTGGAAAAATAGGTGGTGACAGGAAATTAGGAAGGACAGTTTGTTCTCTTGTGTTGAGAAATTTGGGTGTGTTTGATTTTGGTTGGAATTTGGAAAGGCAAGAAAGAAAGATGTGTTTGGAATTTGGATGAGAGGAATCCGACAACCATAACTTGTTCACGTTCAGCTTTTGAGCGACACAACAACGAGGTAAGACCATATGTTTTGCTCTTTCTTTTCAAACCCATAAATAAATTATATATTTCACAAAATATATATATTATATAAAGATAATTATGTTTATATACATAATTTGTTGTCTATTTACATAAAATATTAATATATTTTGGATGATTACAAAAATGATTATGGACAGTCCAAAAACATGGATTATTTATGTAATATTATTAACGTTTTATGGGATGAATGTGTAATTTTTTTTAAAAAGAAATAATGATGTTGACATTTTTAGTTGATATATGTGTAATTTTTCAAAAAGAACGAATGGTTTGTGTAAATAAATCAAAGGACAAAAGTGTAGATATAAATTATCTTTAAAGAATATATGTTTTCGTTGTTTTTTTAATTTATTTAGTTGATCAGTATGTAATATTTAAATACGTATAAAAGTATATTTTAACAGAAATATCTATATGTAAATAGTTATTTTATATATATATATATATATATATTCTTTTAATAATATTTAGGGGGGTGAATAGCAATTTATCCCCCTGTGATATTAAAAATGAGCACATTATCCCCCTATGAAAAAAATATAGCAATTTACCCCCTTATACTTTTTAAAATGAAGCAATTTACCTCCTTATACAGGGAGGTAAATTGCTTCATTTTAAAAATCATAGGGGAGTAAATTGAGTATTTTAAAAAATACAGGGAGGTAAATCGCTATTTATTTTTCCATAAGGGGGTAATTTGCTCATTTGTGATATCACAAGGGGGTTGCTTGCATTTTTTCCATATTTAGGGAAGAAGTTTAAAAAATAAAATAAAAAAAGATGTTTGAGAAAGTGAGACATGTTTGTTTTACTTTTTTTCAGGGTGTTTCGTGCCTTTGATAAGGAAAGGTTTAAAGATTGATCCAAACTAGTCGTTATTTTATTTTTCATAATACTTATTAAAATATAGTCCCCCATGAAAGTGCCTATTTTTCCATAGTATTGAAGGTACGAGAAGGAATTAATGTCTAGAGGTTGTTTGAGAATTTTGACATGGTTGATTCCTTGCTTCATATTTTTATAATTATCACGCTTTACTTTTTCCAAATTCATACCATGTTGTACGCTTTTTTTTTTTTATGAAATGAATGCGAAAACATTAAACGATATGGATTGTGTCATAATAATAATAAACTTCACATTATTTTGATTCATATTTTAACGGATTATTCGGTAGCACCATAAAAAGTCAGAAGATGGGCTAAGAGTCCTGGAACTTTTGGGAGACTAACTAACAGAACAGAGGTTGACACTTTAATTTTTAGTAATTATTTAGTGTTTATTCTTGATGTTTGCCACAGTCCAATAACAACATAAAATATCAAAAGACCGGATGAAGTTTGGCAAACTAACCAGCAAAATAAGGATTAATTCTTTGATACTTACATTAGCAATAATTTTAACAAGAATGAAGGCAAGAAATGTGTTGGAAACTTATGAAACTCAGTAGGCAAAATGAAAAAATAGATGAAGAATGAGTGCAGTATATATACAATACTGTAAAATGAGATAGTTGATAGGTTAATGGACGAAGTTGTCTCTTTTGACCTACCAAGACTCCTATATATAGGAGTAGGACGAGAAAATTGGAGGGTTGATTGAATATGATGTTCATATCATCGGATAACCGCCGACAGGCCCAGACTCTCCTTTTGTTTATTAACAAGTCCAGCCCCTCTCCTTTTGTTTGTGGTTTCATTTTCAGTTTTCAGTTTTCAAAACCAGAAAATTAAAAATAAAAACACAAACAAATAATGATGAGTGTGAAAAGAAGGTTTTTGTATATATCATTGCTTAAGATGGAAGCGGCCTAAGGGATATATAATATAATCATTTCATTCTGTTACAGATAAATATATTATTGCTGCCTTTCCATTATCATAATTATTACAATAATATCTCTACCCGTTCATAAATAAAATTTCAAAGTTACAAGTAATTTCAAAAATTAATACTTTCTCCATCATACCGTTGAAATTTTAAATTTAAAAAAATATTTATTTCTTAGTATCTTTATTAGTCATTATTTAAAAATATTGTATCACATTACTAATTCAAATAGAATTACAATTTTTGTTAAAAAGAAGATAGTTCTATTTTAAAAAATAAAGTTTAATTTTCTAGTCCAGCTCAGCTTGGTTTTCGTCTTTAAGTAATTACCCTACTCTTCCTGAATTACGAAACCACTTTATCTGGCAAATTTATAAAGTTATAAACCCAGATTTGATCTTCACATGAAGAGAAGAATTAGATCTTAATCAATGAGATCCATAGAGAGGCTAAATCTGATAAAACCTTACCTCACTACCTCACATGTACTTTGATATTTAAGAAGAAGTTTATTATAGTCGCGCTTGTCAGGTTCTGGAATCTACGACTCCATTTAGACCCATTTTGGATTTATACATCGATGACTCGACTATGATGTTTGTGAATTATTTTATGTTATGTGAACCATTAGATCAAGTACGACGCCAATGGTAACGAACGATGATCTAATTATATGGACCTTTTTATTCCCCACGCACACATCCACATTTTGAAATCAAGACTTCTGAAAAAATATTTTGAAGCCCAAACTGTCTGATTGTTCCTGAACGACATATACACCGACATTGGACTACCCATGTCTGTACCGTCAAAAAGTCTAACAAATTGTATACCTGCATACCAGAACATTCTCAATTTAGCTTCTTGATCTTAAGATACATGTTGTATCACAAACCAAGCAGCCACAGCAACGATCATGGTGCAGATGGAGGTTAAATTCGTTTTCCATCCATGCTTTGCACGCCGGGTGGGTGGCGGTTTCCTCACTTGGGGAGGCGCATCTATACACAGTAAAGTCGAGGATATCATGTGCATGTAATAGTCAGGGAATGGAGGGGAAAGAAAAAGTAGTCAGGCGACGAAAGTATTCTCCGTTATTATGGCAGTGTGATCCATACAATGTACTGTGGGTGAGCGGGTGGGGCGGCCCTTAATTTTCTGACGTGTCGGGAAAATCTGGACAGCGCCCACAACGGCTTGAATTTCAAAGTACCCTAAATAGATGTGCCAAAGACTTGAGTAGATATTCAGTTTACACAATTTGACAAGGGCCTATATGTAATTAATAACCCAGCCTATTGATGGGAAAGGCCTACCATGAAGGGGTCAAAATGGCGAAAGGCCCATTAAAGAAGAAATGATAATATAGGCCTCCGGGTCCCCGTGTTTTGTCATACGGTCCGGGTTGACCCGACCAGTCCATCTATCGCCCGAATTCTACACCGTTGAGGGTCTTACACACGACATTATCTGGATCGGCCAAAACTTAGAAGGCATCCGTATAAAGGTGAGAAATCATAAATAACTCCCGCTATCATTCGCCATGTACATTCATTATTTTGCTATCTTTACTCTTTAAGATCTTGTGATCCCTTTGTATTTATCTATTTATTAACTTGAACATTAACCGCTCTCGAATCATTAGGAATCCCTATGTTTACTAATAGTGTTAAGAGTCGCATCATTAGAGACGCCGCTCTGGCATGTGTTCTTGAGTTGTTTCAAGAAAGAATCGGATGTGGAGGCCAGGACCAGGTGACCGCGTGACAAATTGGGCTGCCCACAAAGAGGGGCCGACGACAATTGTCAGTGATTATAACGATATAATAAGCAAAATACTGATAATAGTTGAGAATGGTATCCCATGAATGTGAAAGTTCACAAACCCTCGGCTGCCAGTCTAGCTTGAAATACATTGCCAATTACACGAGTAATCATAGAAAAGATATTGTGAACTGTTGTGATATTAACATATTGTTACACCATGGCATCATCATACAACCTTTTTGGATGGGAGGTACGTCATTCGTGCTGAGGAGCACGATTGTCATGCTAAGTCAACCTTTGAACATTGCGTCCTGCGCTGAAAGAAACGCAGCAGCTTTACATGGCTCAGATTGCTGGCCGCGCGCCCGTATGTAATGTACAAGTTTCCGTGCATTTTTTATTTAACTCTCTGTATATATAGACTTCTACATTGCCTGAAGGGCTGCAGTCTCGTCTTCATTGTGTGTACTTTTATGTTGAGTTTTCATTGCCTTCACTCGGAATGCAGCCTGCAACTTCGCCAACAAAACATCGATTTGCCCCTCGGTTATAAACCGACAAACGCCAAGAAAAAACGTAGGTGAAACTAACAAGACATTAATGAGAATGCAACGGAAAGGTTTCTCCGCAAAGGACCGGAAACCTTAGACAGTACTTCATATCTATATGGTTTTTAATGTTGTCAAGATTGATCTGTGTGCACAGGAAATGCAAAATCTGACCTTATCTGAACCAAAATCGATCACATCAGTAGGACGAAGTCGGGTAGGTAAGTTGGGCGTGACACGGTATTGCCTACCCTCGTTACTGCAAATCTTTCTTCACTCAGAATGCACATCTTGTGATGGCGTCAAATTTGAAAGCAACGATGGATACAAGAAAAGAGGATGAATTTTCGCACGACTTACTCAGTGATCCAGGTGCCGTGCTTGCTACTTAGGTCGGTCAGGAAGAACGCTCCGTCTTTGTAGCTTATTCGAGCATGCATTTCAGAAACCTACGAAATTGTGAACCTCTGTTCCTAAGAATAAACAGATGGGAAAATTTTCAGCAAGTTTTCAGCCATTTCACCTGTTGTGAAGGTATAGTTATTGACGCTTCCAGACTGTTTGCATGCGGTACACTCCTAAGACATGGGAAGAAAAATGCGTCGCAGTTAATGAACAACTCAGATGATCCAGCAAATGAAGCAAAATGAAGTTGTACCCAATTATGCATGGTCTCTTCTCGTCTCGACTCAGGACGAAAATTTCAGATGCGGAAGTTGAACCTCCAACCGGAAGTAGAAACCAACTGCATGAGAAGAAGTATAGTTAGGCTAGTCGAACGGACACAGATGAGCAAAACAGTTGAATAAGCATTCATCACAAAGTGAAAGGAGTAGAACACACTCACTCTGCATCCAGAGCTCGCTCAAGAGCATCGTTATCTGTAAACCATCTTCGTAGCTGGTCACTGGCCTTCACAAAATTGACACTAAAAAGTTTACTCCGAAACTAGGAATTCATCAACAAAAAAACAAAAGCAAAATTTACGTCTACTGTATCAAAAAATTCAGAGGTTTTCATCAAGTCACATACTTTGTCTGAAAGTCTGCAGTGCAGTACTCTCCCCTCAAGTTTTGAACTGCAAAAGATAAAATATTACTTGCATTGTATCATTGTTTCCAAAAAATAAAACTGTCTGGAATAAATACTCTACTTGATCAACATATTATTTGACTCGTACGTCTTCGTATTTAACTTTCTTGGATGGAAAAGAATGAGAACAAATGCGTAGAAACCGGAAATTGTCAATACTGATACATTGCTTAAAGACACTACTTCAGTTCTCACCCATTACCGCCAAGAACCCAACTTAGCATTAAAGGCATAGCAACATCGATGAATATCCTCCCACCAACTCTTCCAGGATGCGGTATTTTATACTTCGTTAGGAACTACAAAACAGATTAATGAGTCTCATCATTTACGGAGGACATTTTGCCATACCAAGCTTTTTTCATGTTTTTATTATTATGGAATTGTCGCAAGTTCCTACCGACAACGGACCGAGCCCAACACCAAGATACGCCTTGTAAGTTGATGCCATCATTGCAGCCATTCTTGCCAGTCCATGAATAATTGCAACTCGTACTTTCCGAGCATTTTCATATCTGAAGAGAAGCAAATAGACAAAGACAGCCATTAACAAAATCAAAACTAACATGGTTGTACGTATTATACATACAGTACACTGTATTTGTAAGTTTATGACTTTGGAAAAAAATGCTCTGAATTTTTGCTTGTTGAATTTACAACCTTCTGAGACAACAGTAGGAGCTGCTGAACGAAGTTTTTACCTCTTTAAAGAAGAGACTATGTCAATTGTGTTCCCCGCCTTGACGCTTTGCCTCCATGCTTTATCAAGCTCTAATGCTAGTTGATATCCGTCCTGAAGCCATGAAACAGTAGTTCTAAGTATGAACCCAAATATTAAACCAACAAATAATATTTTCTTGGTAGAAGTGAGAATACGATGCAAAGTAATACAGCAGTTCACATCAATCTAAACAGGTAGATGATTCATTACAAACATAACAGAATTGATCAATCAATATCAGCTACTCTTTTAATCCCCGAGTCAAAATAGTCATAAATTTAGGAAACAACAACAGAAGTGAATCTACCTCAATGGCCATACAACCTCCTTGGCCCAAGTTCGGCTGCATAGCATGGACTGAATCACCAAGCAACGTCACACGTCCCTTTCCCCATGTGAAGATTGGAGTTCGATCATATATATCACGTCGAAGAATTGCGTCTTCATCAGTGGCAAGCAACAGATCTATAACGTTATCACACCAACCCTCAAATAACTTAAGTAACCTCTCTTTTCTACCTGAGAAACCACAAAAATTGTCAATTTTTATACAAAAATTTGCATTAGCTGCAAGAAATATATCAGCATTTTGTTCGGGGTACCTAATGTAATCTATGCAACTTTACATGCCATGTATTAAATCCTCATCGGTTAAACTTCTTGGAAGTAAAAAACAATTATCTCAGAAACAAATAATTTACATACAGCTTTAGTTTTCTGTAAAGATTCTGTTAAATGTTCACCTTTGGGAACATCTATACCACCAGGTGATTCGTTGTGAAATGCATACCACTGCATCTTTCCTCCGCCCACATCTGAGGAAACAAAGTACTGTTTGTGGCCCAAGAATACTCGATACCTGTGAAAAAATTTATAAGTGTAAATATAACCCTCTTCTCCGAGTATCAAGGTTCTCTCAGTAATACAGTTTGTGAAACATTAGATGCAGCCAACATATAAAACATACCCAACTA
>NC_026145.1:9074826-9090427 GCF_000512975.1 Sesamum indicum
TTCCAGTGTAACAAGTGTAACCTGAGTATATGGCTTCAGTTGGTCCAAACAAAATTTTCCTCACCTATGTTAAATCCACCAATCAAGTTACCAAAACCATTGGTTTTTTATTGCATATCCATAAAACAAGGAAATACCTTTGACCATATCCCGTCAGCACCAACGAGAACATCGCCTTCATAACAGTGTCCATTTTCAAGTTTCACAGTGACCTGAATTTATAGAAAGCAACAACACAAAGGTTAGAAGGGATCACAGTACATAGCAAAAAAATCATTGACCTTTCCAAATACGTAAAATTATTAAAACCAAATGTATCCCATCAACTAGAGAATTCCCACTGACTTCAAAATGAAGAAGGAAAATAGCTACCTGCAAAAGCTCAAGACTACCTTTTCGCCGTTATCCACAAAATCTACTACATTGCTCTCGTTCATAATAGTATCTGACCCGACTGCATGAGCAAGGATTTCTTGCAAGGTCATGCGGCTGATGACTCTAGTGACTGGAAGTCCCCGCTCAACTGCAGGAGTGAATGTATCAAACTTGACGTACCTGATCATCAACTGTATCACTAAATGCAATTGAATTACGTAGAAAAGCCAAACTGGAATTATAAACCGTCTTTTCAAATGAGTTGGTCCATAGCTCCTTCCTCTTAGTCCCACCCTCCCAGTGCATTTTCAGAGTAGTATTTCAAACAGATTCAATTTTCTCCACTGAAATTCATCACTTATTACAAAGGCTCAATTTGAAAAGACAAAGGCAGTGCTGGATAATTTTGGTTTTGCTTAATAGAGGAAACAAAACTATAAAAAGTTATTCTTCACAGATGAGAGTGTGCCGCTTCCCTTACTCTGGTAATATGCTACACGGACAAATAAATTAATTTAACTATTTGAAGAGACAAAAATCAAGAACCAGGCAAGCAGTTGAACCAATCAGGAATTCAAATGCAGAGGATTGAACTAAGGAGATGGGAGCAAACCTTCAAATCTAAGCAAAAATCAAGATGAATGCTCAATACACACAACCATAAACACTGAATCAAAGTAGTAAGAAATCTGCAATAGCCTCATCGCCAACCAATTTCACGACCAAATTTTCTTTGAGCTATCGCAGCAACTTCACAAATAAAGCAAGTTCAAACTTCTATTAAATTGCAATAACTTTGCAATCAACTTCCACATTGAAATTCTTCTAATACAATAAAAACTCAAGAACTTACCAAGAACCAGAAATCCCATCAACCAAGCCATTGATCCGATCACCGGTGATGCATCCTGCACACATAACTTCTTCAGCAACATCTATATCAATGGCCTCTAAAGCAGCCAAGGCATTGCTCTGTATTTGTATAGGACCCCTATACTGTCCCTCCCCTCTTATGGCACTCAAATCCTTCTCAAAAACCACCACCTCAAACCCTTTCCTCTTCGCCGCCAACGCGAAAACCAGCCCCCCAATCCCGCCACCCGCCACCAGAACTCTCAGCTTCTTCTCTGGCGGCCGAGAAGCTGAACCACTTTCAGATAGTTCCACTTGCAGCCCCCCAGCTACGCTGCTTCTCACTCTTGTCACTTTCTTGAACTGCCCATGTTCTTGCTTTCTGGACTTCAACTTATGCTTCACAGAGCAGCAGATTTCCGTTGGAAAATCTTTCGACATCGGAAACGAAAAATGGGTTCTTGAAAACACTGCTGTCAACGGATTAATCTGATTGTAAAGCACAACTGAAGTCATCCTTTTCTGTTTATAATTCAAGATTTCAGTAGTAAAGCTGCGGCCTTTTACTTGGAAAATTTCCAGGAAAAAGAAAAGGAATTGACACTGTGTACAAATCTGCTTCCTGGGTCAGTCTCAGATTAATAAAGTGTCGCAGGTGGAAATTGATGGGGACTTCAAGAGATGGAGCCAATCAAGAACCATGAAGCAGCACTACCAATGGTGGAGATTTCTTTATGGCCACCTGGCGCGCCCATGTTGCATGTTCCCATTACTCAGCTTGCAAAGATCCATACACCTGTTCTCCTGTCTGTAGTTGCCTTTTTCTATAATTTCTGAAAAACGAATGTTCTTTGTTAAAAAAAAAAAAAAAGTTGAAATAATTTATTTGATGATCAGTCACCAAATCTGTCGTTTGCTTTTTCTTTCTTATTTTTCTTAATAACAATTAAGTGAAATTTATTACATTAAATAAGCACCATTAGCGGAGTGCGCTGAGGGCGGTGGTGCATGTGTTAGTGTGTGACGGTAGTGGACGTTGAGAGGTGGAGGAAAGTTGTTGGTTGATAAACTGCAAAACGATCAAAATTGAATTTTAGATTTTCTTGGGTTATTTATATCAAACTTCGTTCACCCTCTACTCTTGTCATTTAGCGATTAAATTCGAATATTTATACATTTTTATGTTGATTTGTGTCGTTTTTAATATATTCGGTGAACTAAATAAATATTTTAATTTGTATGTTGATTTTCATATAATTAAATTTTTACGACCACAATAGATTACCCTAATAGACTAATATGGTGCAAATACAATTTTTTTGGCAGATTTACCAATGTGTGGACCCTATTTTCTCATTTTGTCTGCCAGAATAAGAAATAACAATTAATTATTGATTTAATGTAAGTTTAATTCAGCTTGTTTTTATAAACAGCTGCACCACCAATATTAAAATTTAACTGTGGGCAATATCGTATAATTTAATTAATTTATCTGGACATCGGATCTTAATTTTATGAAAAATTAAGAGCTTACATTTAATCAATTTTAAATATATATTATATATAATTATACATTATAAAAAGTAGAATGAAATTAACCCGCCACCTGAAAGAAGCAAGTGGAACGACCCGGGAACGTGCAAGCAGATGCGGTGATAAAATACATAAATTAAAAATCGAATATAATAAGACCATGGTTTCAAGGGTGTACCCTTGAAGTTTCCGAGCGTTTGATATAGTTAATAAAATCAACAATAAAAACTATAATGAGCTTATGGTGAAATTAAAACTGAGGAGCGCAAGAAACGTAAATAAAAAATTACCTCTTTTTTTATTTCATTCGAACCTTTTTTTATTGATTTGTTAATGTGAGATTCCAACATAAAAGTCCTCTAAAAACACATTCACACCACACGAAAAAATAGGGATCCCTTAATTTCCTTTGCTAGAGGAGAATAAGGGAGAAAACACACCAAGTGTGTTTGGAGAGAGAAGGGTGGCCGATTGGAGTTGTTCTAGGATAGGAATTTTTTTTTTTTGGGTTGTGTAATAATTAATTATTTCAAATTATATATGTACCTGGTATGGATATATTAGAATGTATTTAGGTTCATTCCATTATCCATAAGGCAATATATTTTTTATTCCAAATAAAAAATGAACAACATAGCACTTTTCAAAAGTGAGAATTGCTAGTCAATTATTTCCTTCCTTAAAATTATCCAATGTGCTTAATTTAGGGGGTGTTTGGCCGATTTTATTAGGATAAAATACAAGGCCCAACTAATTTTAATTAAGTTCAGTTTAATTAAAAACCACCTAATTAAGCCCATCATATATTTAATCCAATTAAATACATGAACCCAATAAGTTTTTATTAATTAAGAAGTCCAATAAATAATAAGGGCAAGCCCAATATAAATCAGTCCTATTAATTTATCATTGGGCTCCTTCATCTCTAGCATTTATAAGTAATCCAATTACTTATGGAATTAATTCTCAATTAATTAATTCCTCGTCCCTTCTCGGTGATTTGTGTATGACTCTTTAAATTCACCTCTCAGCTAGACTTGGGCTAGTGTCAAACACTATCACTAATTAAATCTAATTTAATTAATAATTCTCGATCAACCCTTGATCAAGAAAGCCCGTCACCATAGGTGGCCATCTAGCAACAGTCCATGGCACTAGAGACTAGGCGAATATCCATGCAAACTTTTTAGGCTCTAGAGTCCATACGGGTACGGTCTTTCCATCTACCGTCTCCCAACCTTAGTTCAGGGCATGAAATTTGGTGTCGGCTCCCATCTGGACTAACCGTCTATACTTAATACTTAAGATCGCGTTACACCAAATTGCTCGACATAGGAACCTCTTTTCCTATTCGACCAATAACTGTGGCCATAGGTTCATAGAGCATCAACGCATGTCCAAGTACATAGGAGATACCTCTATCACGTATTGACAGGGGACAAATCCTTTTCTTCACTCACTGTTCTCGCTACATGCTTTGATTGCACTGGACAAGGCTTATAATAACCATGTCTGTGACACGATTACCTCTAGCACAAATTCAAGATACAATCATCGTATGCACATGACTGCCGTGATTCCTCAAGTCTGAGGACTGTTCCCGTACTATCAGAGTCGGGGATTCGAGTCATACCGACCAAGCCTCTACAGCTTCTATATGACGATCCCAGCAAGTCAGTTCAGTTAATTCCTAGCCATCGACCTACTAAGATCGCATAGACGTCCCTCGTTATCGTCGATAAAACGTAGCACTCATCAAATGAATGCGACTCTTAATGCAAGTCTCCGTAGGACACTCGATACATATTCTCGATGTTCTCGATTTAAATCATTTCAAACCCAACCCTTGGCAATTGATTTCATGCCCGCATCCAATGTGCAGTCCAACTGTTGCACAGTTGTCAATGTGGTTGTGGGCTTTGTTGTGATGTTAAAAAAAAATGCAAACATACACAACAAGGACATCAAAGAAAATGCCAATAACGAATACTCATTTTATTCATTAAATAATATTACATAAAATCGAGTTATTATCAAAATATATTATAAATATACCGATCTAATTGGCTTTTTTCAGACCACCTATCCTAATACCACCCACCCACCCCTCCCCACCATGCCCTCTCCGGCATTCCCACTCTCTTCCCACCCAAGACAGGAGGATGATGCCAATGTCATTCCCAATTTTGCGATTGTTCGGAGCATATTTGGGTGATCGTAAAGTCACCCAAGATAAATCTCAACAATAATAATTAAAAAAAAAATAGATTGTTGTCATCCAAAATTAATTTATTTTAAAAATTAATATTAAAATTTTAAATTCTAGCAATAGTTCTTATCATTTCTTATAAGTTTCTGAAACAATCTAAATTATTGATGTGACCTATAACGAAGAATTAATGCTATATTGATAAATATAATTTCTTATGTAATATTAATATTAATAAATAACATGATGTGACTTATAAAAATGAGCATTACTATATATATAGCCTGGTAATAATCTTTTGCCACTTCTTATAATGTTGTGAAAATAATCTAAATTAAATGAATGTGAATGTGACTTATAACAAAGAGTAATCAATCTATATATGGCCTTTATGTTGATCAATCATTTAATCACTCTCTTGGATTTATAATGTGAAAGCGAAAAATTACGTCAATATATATATATATATACGTTATATATATTTTTTCCAATCTATTTCTCGCTTATGTATTTCTTTGCATTTGTACATCCAATTAAGATACTCCCCATTATACTATTTCCAAAAAGAAAAAAAATAGATACTCCCCATTTCCATTTGCAATTAATGCTCATAAATTTGCAATAACCTGTACAAAATTTTATTTCTTACTTTTTTTTTTCCTTTCTAAATCTGCCATTTCATTTAAAAACTATAACATCAAATTATTTAAAAATCAAAAGCACATAAATAATTATGTTTGAAGATTAAAAGCACAATTATTCTCTTTCGACCATTATAACGAAAACTATATTGTTAAATTCCTTAAAATTATGTAACTTTGTTTAAATTTCATTTGAAATTTTATTCTTTGTCAAATATATTATATATATATGTGTATTTTTTTTAGATGGGGATGGTGCATTTTAATTCTTTTTATTATTATAATTTGAACATATCTTGTTCATACAAGTTCAAAAATCCGGCAAAAAATCCAAAGTCGATCTTGAAGGGGCCCTTTATATTTCGGTGTATTGTCTGATGGGCTGCATTTTGATTATCAACATTCAGACAACATCTGTCAACACAACCTCGAGCAGTCGAACCCTAAAATCCCATCTCCTTCCCGTTTCCTTCTTGTTGGTGTAGGAGTAGCTGTAATTCTTGACCATTAATTACAACCATAATGTATGTCTCCACAGCTAAATCAAAGGTGGATAGACGGACGGCTTATTGGACGCGATGTATCCAAGAATCGCACGTCCCTTTCGGCCATTAATATTTGCTTTTAAAGTGCAAGAATTACTATCCTAAATCTCTAATCGAAGCAACGCGAGTCAGTCCACTGTTTCGTCAAACGTACAACTCTCTCTGATGTCCTGATACACAACTCTGTGTGTGCTTTCACACCGACTCCATCAGCCTTCCTTTTCTGATTAAAGTATTTCTCCTGCCCTTTTTCACATAAATATAGTTTCTCATGACATTAGACACCAGCCCTTTTGGCCACTTCTCAAGATTCTGCATTTAATTATTACTGCTAAGTGTGAACAGGAATCATCGAAAAAGTGTGAGGAAAAAGGTAAAAGGGTAACAACTGAAGTACTTTTGATCAATGTTTTGTGAGTTTTTAGCCAATCAGAGGTAAGATCTTTGGAAAGTGCATTTCTTTCTAGTTCCTTCTTGTTTCTGGGCTCTATGTGTGTGTGTGTGTATGTGAAGCTGGGAAAATGGGATTTTTGGGAAATGAACAATGGGTATAAGCATCTTGACAATGAAAGGCTGGATTTTTTTCGTGTGGTGTTAGATTCAACAAAATTGACTAGTTAGAAATATCTTTCTCATTTATACAACTAGTGATATAGTTACTCATCCAAGCCTTTTCTGTTTCTTTGTCTCTGTTTGTTGTGGTGATAGGAAGATGAGTTACAGGTTTGAGATTTCTTGAAAATCTGCCTTTGGTTTCTGGCAGAATACAAGATAGAAGCATGGTTTTTTATACTATTTATTTCTACTTTGAGAATTTGGGTGTTGTGGTGTGATCAGTTCAAATCTGATTCTTAGGTGCTGAAAATGGTTTGAGATTGGGAGAATGATGGAAGCAATTTGCCCCCCCACATTTGTCCTTTAATTGATCGTCATGAAGAGAAATTCAGGTGCCTATACCAGCCCTGGAACGCCAGAGTATGGTGTTAACAATCGGGGGGAAATACCTAAATCTTGGCATTCAGAGCGAGTACCGTTGCCAACTTGTAGGAGGCATATTAGTACTGCTGCTTTGATGCCCTTTAATAGTGGAAGAGCTTTGCCTTCCAAATGGGACGATGCAGAGAGATGGATTACTAGCCCGATTTCAGCTCATTCTTCTGCCAAGTCTTCGGCTTCTCAACCTCAGAGACGCCCCAAATCCAAGAGTGGGCCTCTGGGGCCTCCAGGGTTTGTGTACTTATCCAACTTTTCGCCTACGCTTGAAGGTGGGACTATGAGGAGTTTCATGGGAAATTCACCGCTCGCAACAGGTGTGTTGGCCCCTGATGGTTTATCCATTCATTATGATGCTGCAAAATCTAATTCTTCATGTGCTAAGGATAACATAACAAGGAGCACCAGCGTGCCCGGCATGTCGGATTTGCTCGATGAAACCGCCATGCCAAGTTCTCAAGGTATAATTCTGGACTTAAAAACAGTTTGGAACGACTATTTGGAATTGTTGTTTCATTATTTCACTTAACATATGTATGTAAAATTTATAAGAATTCAGTCTACCTGTATATTTGATGGAATAGTTTGTGCTTGTGGTTTGTACACGTGACATGAAACATAAGACGAATCACCCATCTGGAAGAGAGGATATGTACTAGGCCTTTCAATGTTGTTCAGTAGTTGACAGCTTATGCTTTAGTATAACTGAACAAAGTTCCAGAATGACGACCTGTTGGAGTAAAAATCATTAAGTGCAAATGAGATGCAATGGTATTGCCCTATCTAGTGACGTATAATGGGATTCACCAATCATCCAGTGGGAGTTTAGTGTTACTTCACCAATTCTCCCTTTTTATACAGATTTTTTAAGGCTTTTCCTGGTGGGATCTTAGTTTTGTTGTAGGTAAGTCTAGTGGGGTCGACAGTTTCCGAATTCCTGAGTGATTTTTCCAGGATCTGAAACCAAGCTGATTCCAATTGAGTTCTTTACTCAAATATAAATCCTATTTGTCGTGGTTATGTTTCTGAAAATGACACAATTTCTTCTATGAATTTATCTGTCTCTGTATTATGTTACTAATAACTATTGATTTGCACCAATGTTTGCTTTTAACTGGTGATTTGAAAATACAGATGATAAACTTGACGGCTCCAAGGAGGAAGAAGCCGTCGTTTACCGCAGGGACATGGCAACTCAAATGAGCCCTGAAGGGAGCACTCATTCATCTTCCAAAGGAAGGTTGTCATTTTCCACTTTACCTTCGTCAGTTCCTGCTTTGTTTCGTCCACACAGCAATCATGCCGCTAAAGATGAAATCAGAGATGTCCAAGTAGACAAAGGCACCACTACGGCCAGACAGTTCAAGAAACAAGGAACAAAAAAGATGAAGAAGGATTCGACTAATGTTGACGACTTGCCTTTACCTTGGAACGGTTCTGAGGCGTCAAAAAACGCATCAAGGTACGTCTGTTGTTTCAGTGAGTGACGAGGAAAGTGGGATTTTTATTGTTCGTGGGGATCTTATAGAGTTAAGGATCACAGTCTAAAATTTAGCAGAACTGAAGTTTAGATTGAAATTGATTCATCATCGAATCATGCATGCACTACCTGTTTTTGTGCAGGTTGCAAAGAGAGGAAGCCAAGATCACTGCTTGGGAGAACTTGCAGAAGGCGAAAGCTGAGGCAGCAATTCGGAAACTTGAGGTTTGTGTTTTTCTTATAAAATCTTGAGAATCACAAGTATCTGAAATTCACATATTCATTGCAGAAGAAAAAGCCAACTATTGCCGAACTTACGAATCAGTTCTCTTTCTCAGGCTGTTGCTGTTCATTTCATGATTTGCTATGAATTCTGAACTTCCCCGCCCCCCCACCCCCCCCCCCCCCCCCCCCCCCCCCCCCCAAAAAAAAAAAAATACTTATTTATTTATCCTCGTCCAACAACATTATTCAGATGAAACTAGAGAAGGAGAGATCAGCGTCCATGGACAAAATTTTGAACAAGCTTAGAGCTGCGGAGATGAAAGCCCGAGCCATGAGAGACTCACTGTCTGAAAATCAGCAAACCCCAGCTCGTAGAACCTCTTACATGGGATTTTCTTGCTGTATATATGTCAAGGCGTATCATCTCAGTAATTGCTTTCTTGCCCGTCGGAAATAGTTCTTTACTGATTCTTTTGAGGTACACTATCCAGTGAAAATGTTATGGCCTTGTCTTAACTTGTTCATATTCTGCCTTTCATCTTGTTCTAGTTGGTCGCTTTAGATAGCAATTCGAGTTGCGATTCAACATAGAACCTCCCGTGATTTCTGCCTAGGATGTCCGTAGAGGGTGTTTAGGTGAGCCCACAAGTTTATTAATAACATCTTATACGATATTTGAAAGCCTATAAAATGGGTACAAATATTTGGTAAATTACTATTCATGTCGTTGTCAAAATAACACAGCAAACATAATAATATTTGTCATATAATCAATCAAATTTGATCAAATTTGAATATGATTTTTCTTGCCCATCCCACAAAATTTTTCGTGGATAAAAAACAGTTCTTGATCATCATTGAACAAAATCGTTGCAACTTAAATATTTTCTGGCCGTTTGATATGTGACCCGGGAGAAATACGTTGGATGATCCCAATCGAGTGGCATTAACATAATCTTGTAGGCAATGGGCTAGCAGCCCCGCAATTAGAAGTCCAATCACACGAAACATTCGAAGAAGATTCCCTTCCTGGTACTCGGCCCCATTCGTGTATGTAATAACGAAACTTCTTATCAGCTCCCACCATGCATTTATCAACTTTGATATTACCCATATCATGGAGAAATAGTTCTTGTCTGGCTCTTCAGCCACAACCTGCACAAATTTAAATTACCATTACTAAATATTCTTATGATTTCCTAATATTTGTTGACGAGTAAATATATATAATGCTCTGGGGTCCAGTCACTGCCTGCTTCATATGTGGTCACGTACTTATCCAACCAAACATGGAGTACATGGCCACATCTGAACCGTCTATTACAAGATACACTGGCTGCATTTTGGGGAGATCCTCTTTTGACTTTAAATTGAAGTATTTAATTTAATTTACACGGCTTAAACTTTTATATAGGGTGAATAGCAATTTATCCACAATAATATTGAAAATGGACACATTACCTATTTATAAAAAAAATACAATAATACACCCCGTACTTTTTAAAATAAAGCCTTGTAACAAACTTTGCATGTGAGGAGTGTAATGATTCTTATTTTTTAATAATTTAAACTTTTAGTTTGAGATGATCGTTTAACATTGTATGTCTGTTGGGGCCAATTACTTTAATTTGAGATGCGAAAAGTATATGCCAAGTGGAATTCACTTACTTTTCCTTGGTAGAAGCTGTTATAATTTATACACGTCCCAAACTGCTTGAACATGAGGGTGAAATCATCGGAAGGCAATCTGGGCACCAAGTCTTAGCTGTAAACAACCCGAAAATACTTAAAACCGTACTTGTCAATACGCTTTTCATGAACTCCCCGAACTTTTCATCTCCCACTCTGGGCTGCCCGAAGGTGTAGATGCCCTCTACTCTCTCCAGCGACGCCGACTCCTCATGCATCGCCAGAACTGCCGGAAACAGAACGACTACCGCTCCGCCCAAGCTGTGGCCGGTGATTATGAATTTAGATTCAGAATTTTTCTGCAGATGCTCTTTCAGCAGTCTCCTGACGGCGTAGTAGGCGGTTTCCGTTTTGCCATCGTCCTGTTTCGACGGCCAGCCCTGGCTTTTCTGCAGGCCCAGAGCTTTCATGAAGCCGCAGTGGATTTTGCCGACTCCTGGAATCGCGTACCAGGAGATGTCGAAATCTGAAGACCGAAGGGTTCAGTTCCTCTGAATGCTACGATAATTGTGTTTTTCTTATCTTGGAGGATGAACGCTTGTGTTGTGGCTTTGTCCTGGTAGTCTGCCAAAATTCAAGAATCTCTTTCCTTTATCACTCTTCTTTTGCCCACAAGAAATTCATATTGATTTTTATTTTAAAATCTCTTCTATTTTTTTATTTAATATATAGATTACATGGTCTATCCAATTTTATATAAAAATTAATTTATTTAAAAGAAATTAGAATTGAAAATCCATTCAACTAGAAATCTTAATTTGCTGAAGATAAAACAAAAGCTGAGAAATTTTTAATTATAGATTCATCGTGACTTACTATTTTCTCATGCCAGGTTCACTCATTTAGTCGAATACTCAAAATGAACAGAATTTAATCTATAATTTTTTTTTATACTCACAAACAATGATTAATGACACTGCCGCACTAAATTTTTGTGAAATCAAAGACGCCCTTCAACTAATAAGATAACTAACTTATTCAATTTTTCAAATTTTATATTATCTGACAAATTCATTTTTATTTGTATTTTTTAATGCTATATATTGATTCATATTTTAGTTTTAGTTATCAAATATTTCAAAGTATGATTTTTTTTTTAATAATTATGCAAGAACCATGTATTTTATTAAAAAAAATTAAGTTAGGAGCTTACCGTTCCATAAATTGTAAAATCCCAAGAAATCAATAAAGGAATAATTAAATTTAACAAGCTCTACCTTAAGTGACAATATTCTTTTCCATGAAATTTGACAAGCTCCCAACCACAGTATTTATTTTCCTTTTTCATTTTCTAATTGCTTCTGCTGTTTTCTTTATATATGTGTTAATTGCATTTAAATACTAATACACAAAAAATTCCTCTAAACAAGGAAATTATGTAACAAGATCCTGTTGAACTTTGGAGAGCCTATTCTTTTTAATCCTTTTAGAAATAATTCTTTATTTTCACAGAATTTTTATTTTTATTTTTTTATCAAATTTTCTACTTCTCATTTCTTACCATATGCATTACTCCACTTTAATTTTTTATTTAAATCTTCATTTTTTCTCTTTAAAATCTCTTAGTGATTAAAAAACTACAAATTTTTAACGAGCCTTGGTTAATTTGTTGCCGAAGTTAAGGCTTAATCATAAATTTAAATCCCATCAATGTATAGATATTTATTTTTATAACTTATTTACTTTTTTAAATAATAAAAAAAAAACACTAAACTACAAGTTCTAACAAACAGTCCAAGGGTCTCACGAAATGAAGAGATTGTCCAAAGTCAAACAAAAAAGTAATTAAGACGCCACCCAATTGCTACCTTTCTTTAGAAAATTGAAAGAAACAAGTTACCTGGCAAGCTTATCTTTCAAAATGAAAGAAATTGGTTGTGTGACTTGCACATAATTTGTTAATGAATATTCGTGTAAGCAATATGTTGAGAAAGCTTGTAAATAAATGGGTGAAAAGCAATTTACTTTTCTGTTATATAAAAAATGAGTACATTATTTCCTATAAAAAAATATAGCAATTTATCCTTCTGTATTTTTTAAAATGAAGCAATTTACCTCCTTATACAGGAAGGTAAATTATTTCATTTTAAAAATTATAAAGGGCTAAACTGTTGTATTTTAAAAAATATAGGAAGGTAAATCGCTACTTATTTTTATAAGGGGATAATTTACTCATTTACAATATCACAATTGAAGTTGCTTGCATTTTCCCTATAAAATCCATGGCAGAAATGCAAAATATCATAGTTGTAGAAGGCAGATGCAGAAGTAAATAAATCTGGGTTTGTTTCTCATTGAATGAAGAAGATGAATTTTTGCAGAGTTTAAATAGGACACCTGGCTAGTCACCGCTTGCAACGAACTGCCACCTAGACACTACCTCACCAAATGAAGAAATGGCTTTCTAACTAACAGAATCGCTACACTAGTAAAAGCGATTTACAAAGAACAAATGGACAAAATATAAACGCAGCAGCTGCAACTCTGCTGCTCTCTGCAACTTCAACTGCATCACAGCTTCAACACCCCTTCCTCAAGCTGAGGCAGGATGAAGGCGTAAGATGCCCAGCTTGGACAAGAGGGAAGCAAAGGAAACAGCAGGCAAGGACTTTGGTGAAAAGATGAGTAAGCTGCAACTTGCTGGAAACATAAGAAAGGGATATAAAGCCAGCTTTGTACTGGTCTCGCACCACATGACAGTCTATATCCAAATGTTTCATGCACCCGAGGAAAATGGGGTTAGCAGTAATATGGAGCGCGGTCTGATTATCACACCAGAAGGGAATCGGTGTAGCAACGGGAACACAGAAATCACGGAGTAAAAACGATATCCATTAAGGTTCACAGACAGTGGCAGCCATAGCTCTATACTTTGCTTCGGCCGAAGAATGCGAAACAATGTTCTGTTTCTTAGATTTCCATGAGATGAGAGAGGAATCAAGAAACACACAATACCCAATCACAGACCTACGGGAATCAAAACAAGCACCCAATCAGCATCCGTGTAAGCAGATAGGTGCAAGGAATTAGAGGCCGAGAAGAAAAAGCCAGTATCAGGGGCACCCTTAAGGTAGCAAACAATATGCAAAGCTGTTGTCCAATGCTGATCTGTAGGATGTCACAGAAATGGACTCAGCTGTTGTATGGCGAAGGAAAGATCAGGTCTTGTAAAACCAAGATATAACAAGCACCCAATTAATCGTCTAAACTTATCGGGCTGCTTATGAAATGTCCCTGAAGTGGCACTAAGCTTAAGTCCAGGAGGCAGTGGCGTGGACCCTGAAGTTGCAGATCCATTCCAGAATCAGTGATGATGTCCGTGGCATATTTGTATTCTGTAATACTCATACCCTCAGTAGAGCGGGCAATCTCTAAACCCAGAAAGTATTTAGCATAACCGTTTGATTTATGAGATTAAATCCTCTGTAGGTGCCATGACGAGGATATCATCGACGTAAACAAGTAAAGCCACAAAATCGTGAGGAGTCGGCTTGATAAACAAGCAGTGATCATGAGCAGATTGCTTAAACCCAAATTCAACAACCTTCAAGGTGAATTCTAAATTCCATTACTGTGACGCCTGCTTTAGACCATATAATGATCGATGTAGTTTACACACTTGGCCAGGAGGAGCAGAATACCCATCTGTTAAAATTTGAAGTGTGGGGAACAAAGTATATTCATGACAATAAATTAGAGAAGGAAAAACTAGGGTTTATTCATCTAAAAAAACTCTAGTACTTTATTTATCTAAACTCTCTAGTTCTAAAGTTACAGAGATGTGAGACTATATATAAAAAATAGAGTCCTAGCTAAAAAAAAAACTAACTCACTTTGAACTCTAGTTGGCAACAGACTCAACAAAAATTAAATACTGAAATACTAATAAAAAACAAACATTGAGAACAAAAGGATAAGTACGAGCAGAACTTGATAAGTACAAGCAAAACTTTCAACAGTCCCCCTCAAGATGGAGCCAAAGAAGCGAGGCCCAACTTGCAAAGGAATCGTTCAAAGTCAGTAGCAAAAATGGACTTGGTAAAGAAATCGGGAAGTCAGCAGCAGAAATGGACTTGGTAAAGAAATCGGCAATTTGATCAGACCCATAAACTGGAAAATAAAGGAACAAGGGGACATAGAGCAAAATGAAGGCTCAATAGCCTAAAGACCCAAGGCTACAACCACTTCACGGTTGCACAAATCACTCAAAAAAACAAAGGCTTATAGAACCATAAAGGCTCCACCAATATTCAAAGCCATAAAGGCTCCACCAATATTCACAGCCACAAAGGTTCTACCAATATTCAAAGCCACAAAGGCTCATAGACGAATTCAGAGAAGGAAGAAGGAGATCATCAGCATTCGATTTTGTCGAAGTTTCATCGATGAATGCAGTTTCATGCGGCGGCCCTCTAGGATTTCAAAAGCAGCGAGCAAGTATGCCAGCGGCGGCGTGCTAGAGTTTCAAAGGGCCCCCCCCCCCCCCCCCCTTTTTTGAGAAACATGTTCTGATACCATGTTAAAATTTGAAGTGTGGGGAACAAAGTATATTCATGGCAATAAATTAGAGAAGGAAAAACTAGGCTTTATCCATCTAAAAACTCTAGTATTTTATTCATCTAAACTCTCTAGTTCTAAAGTTACAAAGATGTGAGACTATATATAAAGAATAGAGTCATAGTTTAGAAGAAAACTAACTCACTTTGAACTCTAGTTGGCAACAGACTCAACAAAAATTAAATACTGGAATACTAATAAAAAACAAATACTGAAAACAAAAGAATAAGTACAAGCAGAATTTTCAACACCATCAGGCAGCGTCATATAAACTTCTTCGTCTAGAAAGCCATGGAGAAAGTCATTGTTTATGTCAAGTTGGTGCAGGGGCCAAGAATGTGCTGCAACAATGCCAAGAAATAATCGCACCATGACAGTCTTGGCAATGAGAGAAAAACTATCAGTGTAGTCGACTCCTTCAATTTGGCTATATTCCTTATAGCGGTTCACGCTGCCATCACGATTCATCTTGAGCTTATAGACGTAACGGGAACAAATAGCT
>NC_026145.1:9090437-9112081 GCF_000512975.1 Sesamum indicum
TCTGATTATTTTCAAGAGCCTGCAGCTCCCCCGTCATGGCATTTTCCCACTCCAAACGGCCCCAGGCCTGAGCGTAAGATTTTGGTTCCTGTAAAATAGACAGTTGAGTAGCAAAGTGTATATGTGCAGGGGAAAAATCAAAAGCTTGATTACAAATGAAGTCATATAGCCATGCTAGTTTATGAGATATTCGAGTGGAATGTCTTAGAGGTAGAGTGACTAGAGGAACTGATATAGGAGATGAGTGTGGAAAAAGGAAGAATAGAGGAAGATGAGGCAGGGGTAGTATCAGTCATCGAAGATGGTTGAATAGAAGAACCAGGTGGAGTAAATTCTGTATCAGATGTTGGAGAAACAATGGGAAAAAGAACAGAATTCGTGACTGGTTCAGTAGAGTTAGACTGATAGGGAAAAACACTTTCCTAAAAAATGACATCCCTTGACAGAAATATGTGATTAGTATCTAAGTCAAAGACTTTAAACCCCTTGCGATCACAGCTATACCCAAGAAACAAACATTTGATAGCCCTTTTTGCAAATTTTTCTTTGTGAGATTTGGTTACGGTTGCAAAGCTTAGACAACCAAAGACACAAGTGTTCGTAGGATGGAAGTTGATTGTGAGTAGTTCATATGGAGTCTTCCAAGAGAGAATAGAGGACGGGAGTCTATTAAGGAGATAAGTGGTTGTGAGTAAAGTTTCCCCCCAAAAGGTTGTAGGCAAGTGTGACAAAAAAAAGGTGATCTGGCTATTTCTAGGAGCTGTTTATAACAGCGTTCCACCACTCCATTTTGCTGAGGGGAATGAGGACAAGATTTTTTATGGTGAATCCTTCAAAAGGTTTGATAGTTTGAGAGTTGCTAATTGGAAATGGGATATGATGTTGCTTTGCAAGTGGGCATATATGACAAATTTCATTGCTCTTTATTGAAGTAAGATGCGGTACATGTACAAGAACTTTAAGAGATGAATGATCCAATCTCATGTGCCACAAAGAAGCATCAATATGTTGGACTTGTGAAGCAAAAGCAGGAGAAGAAGAAATGCACTAGCTAATATAATTTGAACTAAAGGATTCGCTTTCTAGAATGTAGAGATGTTTGGAGCATGCTACAGGCACAACCTCCTAAGTCAAGTGGTCCTGTAATATGCAATGAGAGGGTTGAAACAGAAAACATATATTAGAAGTGGCACAAATTTTATGAACTGAGATCAAATTAGAACGAAAAGATGGAACGTATAGAGCGTCTATGAATTTATGTTTTCCAAACAGATTCACAAGTCCTGATTGTGTGACTTGTTTGGTGGAACCATCTGGGAGAAAGATAGAGGAAATGGAGGCTAAAGGATGCAGATGATGAAAAGCATTAGGATTGCTACACATATGACTTGTTGCTCCCTAGTCTATAATCCAGGCATCCTCAGTCAAATGCTTAGTGCCAGAGAACGTGAAATCTGTACCTGCATATTCATCAACACAGTTCACTTAATAGGATCATTAGGAATATGTTTCAGAACTCTCATAAGTTCCATAACCACGTCTGATACTGAAGTTGTTTCCTCCTTTGTATCTTTCTGAGTATTTTATTATGCCCCTTGCATAGCATAAGCCTTAGTATCAGTGTTCCCCTTCCTTTTCTGATCATTTAGCTCTTGTACCATTCCGGTAAACCATGCAATTTAAAACAAGTGCTTTTTTCATCTCCCATTCGATCACAGTGAACACACTCAAGACTTCTTTTGTCCACCACTCCTCTCATTCTACAGTTATTCAACTCTTTCTTCTTATCATAAGTCACAGCGTGCATAATTGCACCTTGGTGAGGCTCTATTAAGTGGACATGCCTCTGGTTTTTTACTCGGAGAACCATAGAATATGCCACGTTAACAGTCGGCAACGACTCATGAACTAAATTTGACTGCCACCGTTGTCATACTCATCGTTTAACCCTACTAAGAATTGCATAAATTGTCTTTGTTCAGCTAAATCTGCAGTAGCCTTAGCTACACCACACGTACAAGAGCAATCACAAGTACACTAAGGTATAGGTCTCACTTGTACCAACTCATCCGAAAGCATCTGAATTTTAGTAAAATAATCCACAATCGAAAGATCACCTTGAGTAACCAAGGCAATTTCTCGTTCAAGCTGATAGAGAAGGGGACCATTGCGTTGACCATACCTCTATTCCAGGTCTATCCACAGAGTTTTGGCAAATTTGGCATAGATAAATGCATCCGAAATATTTTTGTCATAGTGTTTGGCCGTTCCAAAAAAATAACTCATAAAAAATGAGAAACATGACGTCATGTATCAAGTTATGTTCCTATTATATTCCAATATCCGTTCCAATACGAAACGGACTTTGAAACGGTCGGCTGATCCATGTCAAATTCCGCCTTCTTTTGTAGTGTTTGCGATTTAATCATCGTCGCCGCAAATTAAAAAAAACAAATATTAATTAAATTTATAAATATAGTTAATATTAATTAAATTAAATATTAATTTATAAGTATAGTTAATATTATTTATAGTAAATAATATAATTATTAAAATAATTTATTTTTTATAATACAATTTAAATTATAAAAATATTAAACTTTATATAATTGTTTTGAAATTTTGTTCTTAAATAATGCCAGTCAGCATTGGTGGCCATGTGATATTACACGTATCTAAATTATCAAAAAATTCAATAAAATTGCTTGTCACGTGGTAATTTCTGGTTGATTTGCAAAATCTCGCCCGATAATCATGTACGAAACCCTAATTCGAACTATTTGTCATCATTTTTGTAACTTATGTGACTAAATAAACAAAAGGTATACTTGTAGGACTAAAACTAATAAGGGTAAAGTTAAAGGACGAAGAAAATAATCTTCCCAATATATAGTTGGCGGACAGGTATTTATAGAGACTGCTTTTGATGTAGGCAAAATTACAAAATTAGTCTTGTATGTATAAGGGTTGGCAAAACTAGTCACGTAAGTATTGGACTTACAATTTTAATCTTGTAAGTTTCTATTTAATGGCAATTTTAGTCCTTTCAATAAAAAATTACTAGATTTTAGCCGGACAAATTGAGGTTTAGGGTTCCAACTGCCAATTAAGCTCGAATTAAATACGTGGCATCGTCATATAATATTGATATAAGGAACAAAAATAAAAAGAAAAAGACCCCTCTTTCACTTTTCTCTATCTCTCTACCAATATGAGAGAAAGTGAATGAAAATGAAACTTGGTTGAGGAGGAATGAATGGAAATAGAAATTAGTTTAGGAGGAATGATGGGTTGTCAAATGCTAAGCTTTGGTTAGAAGGTCGGTCGGGTCATCGTCGGAGAAAGAAATTGAGGGATGAAATGTTAGGATTCAAATTCGTTCTACGAATATGAGGGAAAGTGAATGGAAATGAAAATTGGTTCAGGGAAAGTAAATGAAAATTAAAATTGGTTGAGGGAAAGTGAATGGAAACGAAAGTTGGTTGAGGGAGAGTGGATGAAAATAAAAATTGGTTGAAGGGAAATGATGGTTTCGCTAAGGCAAAGTTGTGGTCAAAAGGCCGACGTCAGAGTCATTCACCAGAGGGAGAAATTGAGGGATGAATGTTAGGACTCAAACATCATTGTAAATCTGAAATATTTAATATATTAATCCAAACATAATCTGAACTACTTTGTTAATAACAAGGCTTGATGTTTGCCCCTTGAAATCCTACTTAGATAATAGGGCCTTTCCTGAGATTTGATATAATTATACGTAAATTCTCTATAGTTTGAGAAATTACATCTAACATCCCTGAGGTTTGCTTCAATCTAACAAATCAGTCCTTCTGTTAGTCAAAATTCACCGAATTTGCTAATATTAACAAAAATATTGAATGAAAATTGGCATCTACCCTTAATTGACTTAAAATCGACTCATATTATGTTAAACAATTCTTTTCAGATGAAAGTACCCTTATAACAGTGAATATATACTTCCTCACATGCATTAAAGAAAATATGTATGAGGATAATTTGATCATGAAAAATTATTCAACTTGCTATAAATTAATAATAAGTTAATCGGGAGTAAATATATATTTTTTTTTAATTTTTTTGTTAATATCAGCAAATTCGATAAAATTTTGACTAACGTGGGACTTATTTGTTAGACGGAAGCAAATATCAGAGATACTAGATGTGATTTTCTAAACCACAGGAGGTGTACATGTAAGTATGTCAAACCTCATGGGAGGGAAGTGTAATTATCTCTAGATAATTTTTAATTATTCATCAATAAAGTGTACTATGTACCACCTTAAAATTTGTAATTGAAGGGTAACAAAAAGCATGGGCACAATTATATTTTTGGTCCCATAAGTGGACCTCTTTTCAATTTTGGTCCCATACTCGGGCCAATTCCCACATTGAGTCCTATATGTGCCTTTTTTTTTCAATTTAAGGATACAAGAGGGTTTTCCGTCAAGAGGCTAACGGCAGCTGCTATTTCCGTCAGTGGTTGGTAGGTTGTTAAGTGTGGAGGGAAAATATAGCGATTTGGTGGGAACACATTCTTCCTACTATTTAAGGTGGATTTCTTCAATTTTTTTATTTTAACCAGAGTATTTAACTATTAGCAAAAATTATATTTTGTAATAATAATAAAAAGTTACATATATGAAATGTTTATAAGACATTTATTTTAAGTATACAAATGACGCATAATTAGTATATATTAAATAAAAGATAAAATTCATCAACGCATATTAAGGTGATGACTGATTTCTTTTGCAACTTGGTCTGATTCATGATTAGGAATGGATAAATTTAAAGAGAAATTTATGAGATTAAAAATACTTTAATATTTATTTTATGAAATTAAATACACTAAATTTATAAGTTATAGGACCAAAAATTCAACATATCCTATCATGCAGGACCAAAATATAATTTTTCCGTGGGATAACGCCAATTTCACGAGGAATGTTCCAAAATCTCTTCCGAAACCAAAATTGTTGCAGCTCTAATATTATATAGCTGGAAATATAATAAAATCATAGTACAAGATAATATGACTATGCTATACGGAAATAAGCACGAAGCGCCCATGGCCTAATGGATAAGGCGCTTGACTTCTAATCAAGCGATTGTGGGTTCGAGTCCCACTGGGCGTGTTCCCGTTCTTTTTGATTTGCCTGAAATATTATGATTACTTATTTTCTAAACGCCTTGGGCCAGTAGCCCAATTTCTGTTCAACTCATTGCCAGCTGAAATCTCAGTACTAAGATTTCCAGTCTTGTCCAAACTCTAATGATCAGTGTGATATTTGGCTTTCAGTATGAACAAATAAATACATCACAACTTTATACCCCAAGTTGTATGTACTATGTCCTTTCCTCCATTTTATGAGCAAACCAACCAACTGGTAAGAAAAGAGTTGACACGTAAAATGAGATTAAATCCTTACTTACTTCAGTTATGAGATAAAATAATCATGAATTTACGCCACTCTTTGTCCACATATAAGACTAAAGAAGCACGGAAATAAAAAATGTGGTGTCAACCATTATTACTAATAGATAAGTAAAGAAATTCAGCCCAACTTCCGACTTGGACAAAATGCACGTAAACGCATAATTGGACAGAATTGTGCATCATATCTATTCTATGGCGAAATAATAGTCGGACAAACTGAAAACTAGTCACACACTCCATCTCAAGAAGAATGCCAATTCCAAAAGTGTCCCACAATTAAAATTTATTATTTTATTTTATTCTAAAAGCATTTGAATTATTTATTGGATGTGAGTGATTGGGAATGGGGATTTATTGGTAGTTGAAGTATGAATGGGCCAAAGACCAGACAACCTTAACATTTCCGCGAAGGAGAGGAGTGTGCCTACCACTCCTGACCACATCTGACGCCCAGTAGAAGACCAAACCCCTGCTCACATGTTTTGATTGGCGGCTAACGTCAAATATTGGAAACCTCCAACAATTTTGTTTATCATCGATATTCTTTTTTCTTCTTTTATTTAGAGGAACAGAAGAATATATACTAAGTTTTGTAAACTAAAACTAGCTACGTATGAAAATAACATCTCTTTCTTGATTGTAAGCTCTTAACTTTATTAGGCAGATAATAATTTTATTGTCGGATAATTCTTTATTTGCAATTGGATATTCATATTTCTTTTTATTCCAATGTACATATATAATTTGTGCTTTGTTTTTCAAACTAGATGTTTTGAAAAGTATAAAAGAAGCTACTCCTTCAGTTGATTTTGCGATACGATAACACTAATTTTCCACAATTATTTTCAGTATTAAATTATATAAAAATATTAATTTTAAATAATTGAATAACCTTTTTAACCGAAAGATTCGTATAGTTTTGTAGATGTTGCACGTAGTGCAGGTGCACAGCTCTTATCTTTTATTTTGTTATACACACGCATGTATAATTATTTTTTCTTGATGGATATAGTTTATTACATCATTCAATATATTTAAATGTTAAAATATATAAATGATTTCAAATCAAAGGCTACATCCAATTTAAATAAGCACTAAACTATTATAAAAGTAAACCATCACCTACGTCATGGCACTTAAACTCGCATGACGTGTATGGACATAACTATTTATTTATACACAATTCACGTATAAAATTCATATTTTATGTATATCTGAAAAAGAATTATATATAAAATATGTATATAAGAAGTGCAATATATAGTTTAAAAATCGAACATTTAAATAATTTCCCAGAAAGAAAGATTTAAATAATTTCCCAGAAAGAAAGATTCTTGGATTTCCACATTGACCTTTACACAACCTATTCTTCGCCCTGCCTATTTGGGCAGTCCCAGAAAATATCAAAATCACTGTCCAACACTGAAATCTTGTCGCGTAATTTCTCGCTTACGTTGGGCTGTATGAGGTAAGAGTGGTTGTTTTTCATGCTTGGGAGCAGACACAGACGCTAGAGGTGAAAAAACGTGTTTCTGATTAGCTTTTCTGGGCTGCCATTTTTCATGGCTCTCCTTCAGTCAGCAACAACAAATATCGCCAATGGGTCCAAACTGTCGATTGCGTTCCACGATTTTGCGTCAATTCTGGTCCGTTTATTTTCATGCCCGCCGAGTTTGGTGATGACAATGACCCGATTCTTTCTTGGTTTAGAGAGTGAAGTGACCAATGACGACACTTTATTCACACGATGAAAGAATTATATTTTAATCATCCTTTTAAAAGGAAAAAAAACTCTTTGAAGAAAAGTAGACATGGTCTTTGTGGTACTTAACACTTTCTATACATATATATTTTAGACGTGTCTACTACTAATAAAATAGGAATTATGACTAAAAGAATATAAAATTAAAAAAAAAAAAAAAAGAGTATCCTAAATGCACAACACACAATTGTTCTGAAATTTTTTTTGTGTACATTTCATGCTTACCGTATTAGTACCGTATATTGTACCGTATTCATATCCATTCTGTATATATACACGTTAATGAGTACCGACATAAATTTGTGAGGACATCGTGAAAAATGCGAGTTATATTAGGTGAGGAAGGTTGTCCCAGCGAAAATAAATATTACACGACTTTAGGGTAAGGTCTTAATTAAGTTAGGAACGTGGGGGTACGTCTGAATGCCTGTGATTCACAAACCAACCTACGTGATTTTGTCTTCTTCTGCTGACAATTTGGCAATAACATTCAGCTCTCGCACCAACCACTGTTTCTTGGACGGCTTTTTGTTGGTGATCAAATGCTTGTAACCGACGCATAATTAGAGTTTACTAAGTTATTAAAGAATGCAATAATTACACTGTTTTTCTGGTGAAGTTTGATGTAATTATATTTAAATTTTATTGTAATTTAAAAAGTTATATTTAGTATCTATAATATTTTATTTTCATTCAACTAAATAAATTTATTCGTTAGTCAAAATTCAAAAAAAAAAATTGTTAATATTAGCAAAAATCAAATTGAATAAAAAACTATATTTATTCTTAATTGGCTAATTATTGATTTGTTGTTCGTCAATAAATATTTTCTGACCAAACTATCTTCACACGCTAATACATATGAGGAGATAAATCTTCACTCTTAAATAGATAGTTTGGTTATAAAAGATTTGTTTCACCTATAATAAATCTGTAAGTCAATCAAAGTAAATATTGTTCATTCAATTTTTTGTTAATATAAACAAATTCTGTTCATTTTACAAACAAACAAAATTTATTTGTCGGATGGAATCAAACATTAAAGATATTTGGTGTAATTTCATACCATAAAAAATTTATGTGTAATTACACTAAATTTTAAGAGAAAACGATCTAATTACCTTTAAAAAAAATTATCAAAGTTGGCAATTAAAATTAGTTGGGATTATGCCATTTTTTTTTTTTGTCTTTTTTGTCGATGTAATAATGATAAGTTCATCTGTTTTTGACTGTCCACGTTCTCAAGTAGCATTCGGTCTTACGAGGCACATTATTTTTTGAGTGTTTGAGAAAAAAGAAAAAATAAATTATAATTATTGAGTTTGTAAAAAGAGAGGTCAGTAATGACTCCATTTCAAATAAAAGAATACTAGTTATGACAATTTAATGATAATAAAGAAAAAATATCACTATATTTTTTTACAAGATATTTATTATTACTATCTACTAGTCATCAGTAGTGACTGATTAAATAAATATATACATTTTTTACTATTATTAAATTTGTAAAAATATCATTACTAAAGTAACATAAAATTTTCATGACTCAATGTATATAGCCAAGTCACCTTAATATTATTATCACATTTATAACTAATTAACAATTTATTTTTATATAATCAATTAACTATTATTATACTAAAAGAAATATAACTTTATGTCAAAATTATAATAGTTAAAAATAAAATATAGTGACAAATACTAATTAATTATGATGTGCAACAATTACTAGCTAATCGTTGCTTTTACATGCAAGATCACAACATTAGCTACAGCTAATAATCATGATAAATATTTATCATAACTAAAATAATAATAAATATTATTGATCGTGATCAAAATTTAATTTTTTTAATAATTTTTTGTGAGCATGGTAATAATGTTAATTTATCGTGATTTTTTGACAGTGTTATTATTGTCTCTCTGTCTTTCTTTTTCTTTTTTCTCTTAAATGGGTTGTAAATTTTATTGATTATTACGCATATAGCCCATATTAGCTTATTTTATTTTATTTTATTTTACCTTTATTTGGATAATTAAGTTCCATGTTAGGTATCATGAATGCACCTACCTATATATATATATATATATATATGAATAATATAGCAATTAATAATTTGTGACATGTGAGCACACTATACTTAGTTGTGGCCAAAGTTAATTAGGCCTTTATGTATGTGGACTACATTTCATTTAATTAACTCATCCCCTCTTACAGCTAAGTATGCAATATGCATTAATTATTTAATTTCTATCTAATTATTTTTTTATGTTAATATTTAATGACGTAATCATTTGTATGAAATTTCACATTTGATTAATTATATGAAATTTATAGTTTATTTTAATTATTATTTGTTTTCAATTTAGAAGCTGTACTTTAATAATAATTAATTGTTAGGTTATTTAAAATTAATGGGATGGCGTGAAATTCGATGCTTCGGTTGTACCAAATTATAGTTAAGCATGCATGTCCATTTCTCATCCATGGAATATCTAAGATTACGTCGTCAATTTCCACCCACAATTTCAGTATATATTTATAATATTAATTGTTCTCTTATGCAGTTTTTGTGATTATATAAAAAAAAATTAAATTTAATGGAAAAAAATGTGAAGTGAGGTGACGGAATAAATTGTAACTGTTAGGTTTATGAAATATATAAAAGTTGGTGATGAAAAGCAACATAAGTAAATGAAAGAGAAATGTGGAGTAGTTGGTTGTGAGAAAAAAAATATATAATTATGAGATTATTAGAGAAATGTTGAATAGTTGGTTGTGAGAAAAAAAATATATAATTATGAGATTATTAAAAATATTAAAATTTTTATTATGGTCAATTTTATTAAATATAATAAATAAATTAAAAGATAAATTTTGATATTCAAAAATTGATTCAATTTTTTATTTTTTTAAATACTAGTATATATCTAAGAATAGATGAAGATGAGGAAGAGTTGTGGAGGACAAGTTGCTCAAAGTTTCATCTCATTCTTTATTAATTAAATGAAGATAAATCATAGTTTAGTCTTATCCAAATGTTACTAAAATAATCACATCTGGTGGACCATAAAAATTTTGATGTCCAAATGAAAGAGTTTTTGAGAGTCTGTTTTAGAGTTTTGTTCTTTTTGTTATTTAAGACGATAATTATGTAATTGTATTAAATATATTATTATAATGAAAATAATAAAATATTAAATTATGATAAACTCTAATACAAGTATCCAAACGTGTATTTTAGAGTTTTTGGCGAAATGAGTCCGTTGCTTTTCTTTTTCTTGAAGAAAACTAGCAAACATTTTTTTGCTTTCAGGTACTTGCGCTTATGTTATGTTGTTTTCAGCTTGGTTGCTTTGCAATTCCGGGATGCTTGATTTTGTCTGATTTTATTCTCTATGTCCCCCTCAGTTATTCAATTTATCACAAAATTATTATGACAAAAAACAATTATGCATGTCTGATATTCTTTATGGGAAGATCTACATGCATATATATATATATATATGTATGTATGTATATATATATATATATATATATGTGACGTGAGAAAACAACAATCTAAAATAGACAAAATTCTTGTCAAGAAGTCTTGTCCTAGTGGAAACATTGAAATCCATGGTTTTGATTTCTAATGTCAGTACTTATGTGAATATTTTGTTAATTTAATCAATTTTATGTTTGATTTAGACCCATGAATAAGATCTAGTTAATTTTAATTTGTTAATCTAAATAGTGTAATAGATACGTTGTATCAATAATAAAAAAAAAAAAAAAAAAAAAAAAAACGGAGCACAGTATTTATACATTTTCTCAGATATTATGCCTACTAGACAACATATACATTATATTTACATTGTGATTCATATTAGACGTATTTTAGTATGATGAAATTACTATTCCAAACTTCTTGTTTAGAGGCCTCATATTGATCACATGGCTCAAACGATGGGTTTTTTTTTTTAATATGGATATGATTCACTATATTATTTATCATAAAATTATACATAAGCTTATTCACAAGATTCAAAATTATAACCTTTTACTTGTGAAACTAAAGATTGCGGTTAGGAAAGTTCTCCTGCACCAAATTTAGTTGCGATAGCAAACCAATCATATAATGAATATAATTACGATTATTAAGTAATTAGCAGTACGTCAATTATATAATATAGCTGTGTAATTAATTCGAATATCACGCCTGAATTAGAATCCTGTGAGATTAAAATTTATGGAATATTAACTTTTGGGGGAGTTAGACATGCAACAACATAGGCGACGGTCTTTAACTGACAGAAGACCTGTAGTAGATTCGAATTTTTTGGACAAGATTCAGTCAGTAAGGACGCAGGAAGGCATATCAAATTGGCAAGTTGCTTATATATACACACTTGATTATATGTTGTGTATAGGTCGTTTTCCTCATATTTGTAGATAAGGTACCTAGGATGCAATAATCAACATCAGTCTTCTAATTGCAAGTTGCAACTATCCCAGACACACCTTTTCAAGTGCGGTAGGGATCCCTCCCAAGACCGGCCAGAATTGTGGTCATTCTCACCAACAGTTCACAAATCCCATCCACTCTTTTACGAGCCGCAACGCCTTTCCAACTCCTGTTTGAGACTTCTTTTCTTACCACTTGTACAATGACTTTCATTTTAATATTGGTTCAGTCGGTGTTAAATCACTGTAAATTATTTGAATCAAGTTGAATATTTCGAGTTTAAAAAAATTGTGTTTGTATTTGGTTTGATTACCGATCTAATCAATTCAAAATGAATTTTAATTGGATCAAATACGGGTCAGCTCGTATAAATTGATATTTCTAAAAAAAATTAGTAAAAATAGAGCATCTAAACCCCTAAAAATTATAAGATCAACACTTTGCTGTCTGGGTCAAAGGTAAGATGGAGGGGAAATACTAGAAAAAAGATGTTTTGATGTTATGAGGGGGTATTGTCAAATATTACGACACTTACTTGATCCACAATTTGATTAGTCAGAAGCCAATCCCCAAGTGGCAAAAACCCTTTTGTACTACGACTCTCTTATCTCAATCTAATCCAACATCCATTACCAACAAGTGTTGACTCCTGCGTTTTTACCTTTCAATACCAACGAAGAGATTTCCATTTTGCTCAACTTGAAGTCTTGTTTAAACTCTAGTTCGCTTCACCATCCCCATTAAATATTAATTACTTGACTTCTCATTAATGATTTAGAATTTGACTTTTAAAAACATAATAATAAAACAATATATGTTGAGTAGAAGAGATAATGTCATTTTTCTTTTGAAGAATTTATTGATATAATTTGATAAGGAAAATCCTAATTTGTCTGAAAAAAAAAATATAAATTTACCCTGAAAGAGCTCAAAATTACAATTTTACCTTAAGGGTCCGCGCATTTTTTATAGGGTCGGGTCGCCTGACAACTCGGGACACGTGGAAGACGCCAATTGAACCGACTAGACCCTCAGTTTTTTGCTATAAATACTCCATAGTCAGTATATTAATGGTACATTTACTTGACCACTCTTTACTTTTTGGTCGCTTCGGCTCACCAGCTCGAATGCGACCTACTTTCACGACCTCAAAATCAAACACTGACTTAAGTATTGGAGTGTCTTAGTTGGGGACTACTCCAACAAGCCTAACGATCTGCTTTTTTTCTCAGGGTTGAATTACTAGTTTGGGAGAGGTAGCGACTTTGAACCGCTTGGAGGATCAGTTCGCCCGACCAAGGAAGTCGCGTGGATTTCAACCCGAATCATAATTATATTATAAATTTTAATTGGGAGTAATTATAAAAAATAACAAAATCAAATACGAATCCTGGCAAAAGATGGGAGTATGAGGATGAGTGGTAAGTAACAACCGACACTAATTCCTGACTTAAGACAATATTGCTTGGTTTAATTTGTAAGAAGAATTTAATTTTTGTTTTCAAAAGTCATTATGTTCAGTTCCTAATATAATGGATCTTTATAAATATTTGGTAAATGCTTAGATCTTCCGAATTTATCTTGACACGTGATGGTAATCAAAATTAAAATTATTTTTTATTTTATTTAAAAAAAAAAATTGTTTGATAGAAGCTAAAAGCACGAGGGCGATTAATTTAGTTGATGAACAGAATTCTCAAAAGTCATGCCCAACAAATGGCTTGACTGTTAATATATATATTTTTTATTAAAAGAAAAAGTTAATTTAATAATTTCTCCTACACTATGAGCCACGTTTTTCCAAACAGGCGTACGCTACGTCTGGTTCCTGCCAAGTACCTTTCCCAACCACGTGCTTTTTGTTTTTGGCAACCAAAAACTTTCACACACGTTTACAATCAATAAATCCTTCTATATATATACTCTCTCTCTCTTTCTCTCTTCTAATTTCAATTCACATTGTTTGTTGTGGACCTCTCCTTTCCGTTTCCCT
This sequence comes from Sesamum indicum, assembly GCF_000512975.1. NCBI lineage: Eukaryota > Viridiplantae > Streptophyta > Magnoliopsida > Lamiales > Pedaliaceae > Sesamum > Sesamum indicum. The sequence goes on from NC_026145.1 coordinate 9,104,099, forward strand.
CTCTCTCTTCCCTCCAAAATCTCAAAGCATAAACCCCACTCAGAGATTCCGAAAAACTCTGTGATTTTGAGTTTTGAATTATGGATTGGGTTCGGGGCGAAAATCTGGGTCATGGCAGTTTCGCGACTGTGAATTTGGCGACGGCCGGAAGCCAGAGCTGTGGGTTTCCTCCGTTAATGGCGGTGAAGTCATGTGGGTTTTCTCACTCTTCCTCTCTTATGAACGAGAAGCTGATTCTCGACGACCTTAAAGACTGCCCGGAAATCATTCGGTGCTTTGGGGAGAGTTGTTCGTATGAGAAGGGCGAGAAATTGTATAATGTGTTGTTGGAGTATGCTCCCGGCGGCGCTTTGGCTGATAAGCTTAGGAATTCCGGTGGTGGGAGGATGTCGGAATCTGAAGTCCGGGGATACACAAAGGCTTTGCTTAAAGGAATTTACTATATTCACAAGTTCGGATACGTTCACTGTGATATCAAGCTTCAAAACATTCTTTTAGGAGGGAATGGCCGCGTGAAGATCGCCGATTTTGGACTGGCGAAGCGGTATGGAGGGAGAAAAGGCGCCGCGACGGGGTGCGAATTGAGGGGCACCCCTTTGTACATGTCGCCGGAGATGGTCGCCGGGGGCGAGCAGGGGCCTCCAGCGGATATTTGGGCGCTTGGGTGTGTCGTGGCGGAGATGTTGTCTGGAAATCCGGCGTGGCGGTACTCAGATATCGCCGGATTAATGATGAGAATCGGAGTAGGTGAAGAAGTGCCAGAGATCCCCAAAGGTTTATCGGAGGAAGGGAAAGATTTTCTTGGTAAATGTTTCGTGAAGGATCCAAGCAAGAGATGGACAGCGGAGATGCTCCTAAATCACCCCTTTACCTGTGATCAAGATTTTGAAGATGATGGGTCGAAAAACAGAGAAGAAAACAGCCCCTCAACCTCTCCAAGATGCGCATTTGATTTCCCGGATTGGGCGTCCTCGGTCACATGTTCAATTACCTCTTTACCCCGGTCGGAATATTCCCCGGAATCTGGCTCATGGTTCTCCGGGGAGTCGAGTTCAGGAAGTGGCTCTTGGTCCAATCGGGCGGCAGCGCGGCTGATGGAGCTAGTTAGCGATCAAAATCCTAATTGGTCTGTGTCGGATGATTGGGTCACCATCAGGTGACGGTCCAGGAGTGTTTGGTCAATTTTGGTCACAATTCACAAGGAAGAGCACAGTCAGGAATCAGATTTTTGAAGATATTGTTTGCCCTTTCTTTTGCCGTTAGATCCTACTTTTCGATACTTGTATGTAAAGAAGAGCAGAAATTACAGAGGTAGAGGGAGAGAGAGAGAGAGGGGCAGAATGTACAGTCCTTGATAAATACTTTTCAATACTATACTATTCATTATATTATTTGATATATTTAAATTTAAAATATTAATAAATAAAATAGACAAATAAATAAAAGAAAACAAGATTCGTTATCCGCAACATGATTGTATAATTAATTATTATGAAGAAATTAATTTTAAAATAAGATATTATAATGTGTGATGCATAATTTTATAATTAATTATATAAATATATAATCATTTTTAAGGTTGATGAGGGAGGCAAATAATTATTTAAATATATATAATGAGTAATTAGAAGAAAAATAATTGCGGTGGAATTAAGAACTAGAAACTATAATTTCTATGTTTCAATGGAATTTAATTTCAAAATGGCTAAAATGGTACTAGAAAATGTGTTGGTACTTTAAACACATGTTTAGTCCACTCAACTACGGTGCCGAATGAGAACACGTAATATGGAAGAATACAGTGTGAATTGTACTTACATGAGGTACAAATTAATTGTTAGATTAAATACATAATTATGATATTATTTATAATTTAAAAATTAATAATTTATATGGGTACAAACATCACCAACCCAACTTCAGTTACATTCTTAGGATAATTAATCATACATTTTATTATGAACTGCCACTATATCTTACTTGGACATAGTACAAAATATTTTTTAAATAAATAAATAATATACATTTAGATGCTTAAAGTATAATAAAAAATGTAATATTAATTTAAAAATTAAAAAAAAAATGTAAACTGAGGTAAAGTTTTGTGAGTTGTAGACATTAATTAAGAATAATCAAGCTTATCTTCTTTCTAACAACATAACCACATAAAGAGCAGTGCACAGCTTAGTTCCCGTATCCTTTATGGAATATGCTGTCAGAATTCATGCAAGTTTCCATCTACATCTTCAGTCTCTGTCCTGCTTTTTCAACAAATTTCCATTTGTAAACAGAAAATCTTACTTCCCACGCTTGCAATATAATTGATATATAATTTAAAAAAAACTGAGTAATTAATTCAATCTGAATAGACTCAATTTGGGCATAATTCGTATTTATAGACACTACAAAAAAATGAATATCACGATTTCAAAATTATGGTAATCAACACTATCCAACACAACCAGCAAATTTGATTTGAAAAATTAAATTTTGATCATAGTTAATAAACATTTGCCATAATTTTAATTATAATCATATGTTATGATTTTTAACTATGACTAATATTTTGATGACGTTTATAGATGTAACGGATAATAACCATTGAAAAGTCATGGTTAATTAATATTTGCTACACTTTTTATTTTTAATTATAACAATTAATTATTTTCAAAAATAATAATTTTCAAGAATGCTTTAGATTATTTTCTAACTATATATAATTACAATTTTATCTCGTACCGATCTTTTACCACATGAATAAGTTTCCTATGCAAGAAATTCAAATTATATGAAAAAATAATTATAAGGTCACAAGGCATATTATTGAGGGAAAAATTACAAGGGTGAAAGAAAATAATAGTGATGGGAAATTTAAAGACCAAGTACATAGGTAATAAAGAGACACCTTGTCGTACGACAACTACTAGCCGTAGGGATATGACTGCTCGAAGTAACATTGTTAATGGTGTTGAATTATGAATTAATTTACCATGGGCTTGCAATTAAGTTTCCATCGTTCGAGTATAAATAGTTACCTAATACATGAAATTTGGACAATTGGATGCCGCATGTAAGCAACTTGACGTGGGCTATATCTCATAAAGTTCGTACCATGTCTCCTACAATATTTTTGTAATGTTCGGACAAGGTTGAATTTATTTTATTAATTTAATATCTTTACGGCTGGACTTGGTGTATTCTAAAACCTAATATACATGAAGTCACCGTGAACATTCGATTATTTTAGTGATTGTGGTTCGCTTAAAATCGAACAATTTAGAGAAATCTACAAACAGCAACTAGATATAATTTTGACGACTCTAATATTTCTATAACCTTTTACCATATTTGTTTTACGAACTACCTGATTTAAATATTATTGAAGAGTTATAATCGAGACCTTTTCGATAGGTGTTCTGACACAGGTTTGTTTTGTAAGCTTACGGCTTAAAGAATTTAAGAGTATTTTTTACTTTTTGAGACAAGTAATTATCATAGAGATTCAGTCTTAAAGATCTTGTTATGAAGTTTCGATTCAACACAACTGAGTCATAGTTACTCGATCGTTTATTGAAGTTCTCTTTTTGAAGAAGCTTTCAAATGCTTAGATATTAAATGAGTGTTATTTCAGGCGGTTGAAGTTTTTATTGTGGTGAGTTTGGAATATAATAAATAAAATTGGATTAAGCAGTTGTGATCGTTGTATTATCATTGAATGGTTCACAGTCCCACTTGGTCTACCTTTTTAAGTTAATGGTAAGAAATTTTCAATCAGGTCCTCATTTCATTTCATTGATAATATATTACAAAAAAAAATAATACATATACATATTTATATATATATATATATATATATACTTCTTGAAATTTATGAGAATTGTCCAAGAATTATTAAATAATAGCCAAACCTCTTTTATAATGATTTAAATTTTCAAATAAGATGATCGTTAAATAATTAACATTACATAGATAAATTACGTTTACTTGTTCTTAATATACCGTCAAACTGAATTTCAAATGATTGTCGACTGTCGAAATTGGAGACCACATTCATAAAACAATTCCAATTTATATAACGTAAAATACAAATTTACCCCAAATCCCACACCTTCTATCAATTGGTCATATGTTTCTCATCATTCATTTTTCTATTGGAATTCCAAAATTTGGCCTACACACCAAACACCTAAAGGCAGCATTTGTTTCTACTTCTATTTCATCAACTTTTTCTCAATACAAACATACACGCCATGTGCTAAATATGTAAGTAGATGATTGGGGGGGAGTTTTGTCATGTAATAATAATAAATTCTCCACCAATCATATTTTTGTTTTTGTTTTTGTTGTCTTTTTCATACCACATTTTTCTTTCATGCATGCCAAATTTATGTCACCTTTTTCCATAGCATATATAAGTGTATGTATTTATTCATACAATTGAACTTCAAACGTACTAGCTAGATGCCATTCTCAATTTCCACATGTTAAATAAGTTATGCAATTCTAATCATGTAATTTATGGGGTGATAATTTTGATCTTGTATAAATTGATTTTCGCAATTTAATTCTATAATTTTTAAATTTAGCAATTTTCATTCTTTTCTGATCAATTTGGTCTGAAAATTGCATGTGATTTACACATATCCAATTAAATTATAATTTTAGTCATGTAACTTGTAGGATGTTGGAATTTTTAGTCCTATAACTTGAGAGAGTTGGTATTTTTAATTCTTCATAAATTTATTTACAAGACTAAAATCGTAAGTAAATTGCCATTTTTGGTAAATTGATTGAAAACGGACTAAAATTGCCCAAATTATAAAATTAGAGGACTAAATTATAAATATCAATTTGCATAGAATTCAAAATACCACCCCAAATTAAAGAACTAAAATTGCAATTTTCTCATAATTTAATTCATTACTTTTTAATTACATCTATATGCCAAATGTGTATTTCTCATTCCTCGGAGTTTGACATTTTTGTCCAGGTCGACTGGTTGGAATCGAACTCCCATGCATAAGCCTCGCAGAATATGTCTGAATTCTACTTCTCATTTATCCTAAATATTCGCCATTCATGTGCTTTTGGATCAGGGTTAGGACTGTTAGCTAGTGAGTATTTATGCCGACTCATACTTAATAAATACATATTATTGTTATTTATATGTTTTACTAAATCCTACCTATAGAATAGGTTTTCAGTCTTATTCATAATATATTTAAAATAGTCGAGTTCAATTTCAATTTTGCCCATTAAAACGTGTGTCACCTTTTTTTTTTTTTTTTAATAAGTTCGAAAAAGATAAAAATTTCAGTAAAATTTAGATTTACATCAAAATTAAACAATAAGGTCTGCAATGAAGCAATTATGAACAATTATTTTTTCAAAAAATCAATACGTAAAAAATTTAATAAAATTTAAGATTTTTAGATGACAAGTAAATCTAATTGATTGATTTATTAAAAACTCAAAAATTTAATATTTTTAAATTAACGTATAAATATGAATTTTAGAGTATTAAATTTTGACTCGTATTGCTACACATATCTGTGGATATTTTAGGGTCTAAAACATATCCATACTCATGAAATATTTATTTCTTTTGACAAATATGAAATATTTATTTCAATGGGTATGGGTTTGGATCTAATATCAAAATATTGGGTTCAAATATAGGTATTAATTATTATAAGGATAAATTATAATGAGTTTTTATGAGATTGGGTATAATTACAAATACTCCCTCATTGTTTGAAAAATTATCAATACCCCCCTTTAATGGTCGCCTAACTATTAGCCAAATTCACTAGTTTCCGGTAGGTTTTCATACAAATTTTATAGTGAACTAAGAGAAATGCACATATAAATATCAATTATAATTGTACTTATTTTTTAAAAAATTTCTATATATATATATATATACGGACTAAGTGATAATTTTTTTAAAAAAAATTCATTCACAACATCCATTTTTTTTGAAAATGAAAAAAATACAGCACGAACAAAGTTAATAATTTCAGACATCTTATCAATAATTACATATTTTATCAAATATTATGAGATATTCATAATTTTTTAAATAATAAGATCATAATCGCCATTATGCCTAATCTTATAGAAATTTATTATAATTTATCCATATTATAAAGAATTCGAGTTTGGGCATTGTCCGTTCATTGAAGGTCTAATATGGGGAACATTTCTATACTTCTGTAAACTATACTCAGCCCTCTCTGACAATATGCGAACGAGATGAATGCTGAGGGAAGTGATAAGATTGCCATTGTTGCTGTTCTCATTTTTATTCAGCCATAGAAGGAAAAACATAATTAATTTTCATGAATTTCACATTTCTTTGTACATGATTTTTAGTTTAGAACCTTTATGCAACCTTAAATTTACTTTCAACAATATGCAATTTAGAACTAGATTAAGACAATGAAAATAAGTTATATAACATTGCTCGTCACAAAATTATTACAAGGATACAACGGTACAAGTGAAATTTCACAAGACAACCCCAACTTAATTCTGACATTCCCTCCCATGCATTATAACCATAAAATTCTCTCACTAAAACAACAATTCAAAAAATTTATAATCAAGATATTATACCAAATCTTCCTCCTTCCCCTTTTTGTTTCCGAACGATCGATCAATTTTCCGTTCATTCCTTCTTTCAAATTTTTCTCAACAATTTAGCTTTCTTTCTCCAACGAAATCTGGCCGTGTTAACAAACACGAAAGAAGTGCATCTCAATAGTATGTGCACGAGTTTTTCAATGGAATGGCGACGTTCATTTTCTTGGGGTCCAGAACCACAGAGCATTGGACTCTTTTGTTGAACTTGGGCTTCACCAATCGTCCCAGCACATAAGCTCTGGCCCGGACCGTGAAATTCAAATTCAGTGGGACTGGCGCCACTGGCTTCCCCTCTTGGCTGCTCAAGTTGGCTCCTCCGCCGTAGAGTGGGATGTTGCTTCCTCTCAACATCACTGTCACAGTTTTCTGGCTTCTTCTTGATTGATAGAACCTCTTCACCTGGCAATATTGAAAGGAGCAAAATTAATATGCATTATTCGCAACAAAACAAATTAATGTTAAACTCGTTCATAGACAATGTTGATTAAGCAACATTCGTCAATCTCGACATATTAAGCTAGAAGATTTCAGTTTGGTCAAACTCAGTTGATCAAGTCGTAAGTGTTATTGTACTTGTTCTGTGATTGGTTGGTCTTCTAATATTGTAGACTGATTATATAAAAAGATTGAATTTATGTATCATGCAATATGCTCAAATTCCCCAATGAGCCAACACATAAACCTTAAAGACTTATTATTAGACTTATGTTGCTTACCATCCCACTGGCTAGTGTGAGTTCGGAGAACGATAGATCCAACGGTGTGGATGTTACGTGGACACCAAAAAATGTACCCCTATTACGAAAAACGAACTTCACCGTTGAATTCATGGTCACCATTTCAGTTCCTACACCGGATGCATCTGATCCAGCTTGAATTATGAATCGATCGAACAATATACTCTGCAAAAGTTAAGGAAAAGAAATACATTTTTTGAGATTGAAATGTACAAAACCAGAATGCAGCTATGGAAACAATGGTAAAACAATACCAATAAAAAAAATTAAAAATGAAGAAATTTAAAGAAGAAAAATGTTTGGTTGTGTGCACAGACAAAAATCTGACTTTGAGCACCAGCGTTATCAATGCCCAAATCATCTCCCCTTGTCTACTTAAAACATCCTCGGATTGTGATGTGTTTGGAATTTTCCCATGATGATTTGAGCTGCTGACTTTTAGGACTATGTTGTTGTGTTTATACCTTATTTCTTTATTATTATTATTATTATACCTTTAAATTGAAATGATACAATTCAGATCCTAGGGTTGAAAGTCGGTCCTGGCTGCTGCAGTCTTCAACAAATCACACCACAAAGTATAACTAAATTCAAATTTTAG
>NC_026145.1:9112091-9131528 GCF_000512975.1 Sesamum indicum
TTATATATTTAATTAAAGTAGTGATAAGTTGACTGGTTGAGTGCAGTCAGTAAATGCTGATCTTAGTAATAATTTTAGTTTACAAATCTTCTTATTTAGGAACTCAGATCAATTAAGATCAACGAAAGCAGACAAAAATAATTAAAGAAACTGAAAAGATGAAGATGAGTTCGGATTTTTTGATGTATAGGTAGGTACCTTCATGACGACGACAGGTTTCTGATTCCTACTGGCGCCCCACAGGATCAAAGCAAAGAACGAAAACAGCACAAAAAACCCGACCACGAACGCCAGAAAATAGCACCGCCGCGGCACCCCCCGCCTCCCCCCCTCCTCATCCAGCAGCCCCTCCTCCTCTATCGCATCGAACTCCTTCCACTGCTTCTCCGCCTTCCGGTGCTGGTGGTGCCGCCTCGACCCATTGCTCGACTTCTGCGACCCTGGCTTCAGCGAGCCGGAGTACCGGGTCGACGACGAGTCCCGTGACTGCCGGCCCGGGGACCCCATCGGGCTGAGAATCGGAGTCGAGTGAAAGGAGTTGGTCGTCTTCTCGCCGTCGTGCGAGTCCCTCGACGGACTCTGCACGTAGTAAACCGCCCGGTTGGGCGACGAGGGCGCCAGGCTCGTCACCTCCGAATCGGTCTTTGCATGCATCGACATTTTCGACTCCGGTGAGAGAGAGTAGGAGTGGTGGCGGGGGGAGATCTCAGCAAGGGCGGAGGAATGGGATCGGATGCTTTCTTGGAGGAGTGTAGGAAGAAAGAGGAAATGGGAACAGAGCACGTTGAGTGTGTGTTTGTTTAATGTAGTTTGCGTGTAATGGGAATTAATTAGGGAGTGTGTGTGTGTGGGAGTGAGTGAGAGTGGACAGACACAGGAGTATTATTAATATATGCCAGTTGGTAATAATAATGGGGATGGATTCTTTTATTTAAGTTTGTGTCCCTTACTCTGCTATTATTGTTCTGTCTCTTTGCTTCACTCCTCGTCTTTCGGTTGGACTCAACCTTGTCCTAACTGCCCAAATACACTCATCACTTTCACTAATTAATTCACTTGATTTTTCAAATTTTAATTAAAAGAATCCAAACTTGTCCCTAGTTGAATGTCTAATATGTTGGATTTAATTCTTTATTTTTTTTTTCCTTTCAGGAGATATACAAACTTTTTTTTAAACAAAATCTTCATATTGGTACTCTTGAATTTAGTGTGAGAGGCTTGATGGCCCATAATTAATTTAAAGATTTCGGCTTTAGAGAAGATGTGATTGGGGACAGGATCTAGGTCCATTAGGCCTCTACGCACCGCCTCAATGGTAGTTGACTTGCGTCCACCAAGATAGGATTGCCACATAGTGTTGTGACAAGCTAACTCAATCAAGGTGTCCAATCACCTTTGATTAACCCACTCACGGATCTAGGAAGCTCTAGCCAAAGGAGTCCGGAGTCCAACCAAATCACCAAACCGTCTTGTTTAAGATTTGAGAGTAACCTTATATGTCATAAAACTAACCTTATCTGCTAGAGGAACACCTATCCGCAACAAGTTGCTCTCATGGAAGTAGGGATTCAGTTGAATTTGGGAACAACTTCTCTCTGAGTCCAGGGAGAGTCAGGCTCCTTCCACAGGATGGAAGAGGCAATCATAAATACCAACACTCTCCGACTGTGAAGGGTAACTTTTTCGCTTATCCTCACGCACAAGAAATTATTACACGTGATTTAGCTTGATATTATTCTCAAAATTATTTTGCTACTCATTATTATTGTTAAATTTTTCGCAATTGTCTTTTAACAATTTTTTGTTAACTTGAGCATACTTCAAGATGAAGACCCTGAGATTTGACTCACTTGACGATCATTTTTGCTCATATAACATATAATTTGTATATATTTTATAAAATAAAAAGCATAATAAAATTGAAATAAACATTTTAATTCGCTAACTATCATAATTTATTGGAGCATTTTTGTGAATGCTTTGTGAACTTGTCACTTTGAATTCATTATAAAAATATATATGATGCATACAAGAGTTCACTCACATTATATATATATATACCTTAGTATAAAACCTAAAAGTTAGAAGTTAAATGTGTGTAATTCGGGTGTAGAATGCAAAAAATAAGAAGAAAAAAAATTATTGAAACTTAAGAGAGAAAAGTGAAAATTGTTACCTTTTTAACTCACCGCTAAATGAACTTGTTACTTTTTTTATTTATTTGAACCGCTATTGATAAGAGTATGATTTTTTAGATATTTGGGGATGGTTATGGAAAGTTGAGATATCATGTACTAAATATCCCGTCCGATTCAAGAAACTTATGCCAAAGAATCATGACAAATGATGATTTAGATGAAATTCAGCATTTTTGAATCATGGAACGTTCGGTTTCATTTCAATTATAAGTGTAGCCAACCTGCTATTAAGGGTATGGCAGAAAGAAATAATAAAAAAAGAGCTCCACTATAAAGATCTTCATTAGTGCGTAAACTGATTGTATACCACTACTAATAAACACTAGAACAAGCGATATTTACTGGTAATCCTTGGAATAATATTTATCCTGTGTTTGCTACGTCATCTGGACCCTACATCAGATCAACAAGATAATAGTCTAAAATCTTGAAAAGAGTTATCTGTCTCTTCTATCTAGCCAGATCCAATTGACATGTGCCTCATTTTCACATGCTTTGATGGTGATGTGTCATTTCATGTAAAAAATAAAGTTGAAATATCGAATAAGGTGAATGGACTCTATTAAAATTGGGCTGATTGGATTAGTGATGATTTACCTACTGACCATGAGTGGGCCAATAAAGCTTGGGCTATTAGACGTAAGCAAATTGAGTCTAACTTCTTAACATAATTTTAGCTGAATTTCTTCTTTGGGCTTGAGGTGTATATTCATATGGTATCAATACATATAATTCATGCTTCTTCATAAAAAAAAAAAAAAAAAGAATTTTTAAATACTTCAATTATAATGAGTTATCAAAAACAATTCTGAGATGTGTATGGGGAATCATATAAATTTGTTAAAGGAAATTTTGTGAGTGTAAGGTTGAGATTCCGTCGGTGTATACTGTATAACATGTGCCATTAAGTTTGTGTCCCAATAATAATATAAATATTTTTTTTCCTCTTGTCTTTCCAACTTTATTTCTTCAATATATTTTGTATAAATAATAGGACGAAGAACACCTAAATATTGAAAAAAATAAATATTTATCACATAAATAGATAAATATTTTTAATTTAATATAAAATAAATTTATGGATAAATTATATGAACACTCTCTTAAATTAGGTAAGTACTGAAAAGGAAGTAACATATATAATATTATATTTGCTGATCACTTGAATCTCTATATCTAATTAATAATATAATTTAGTAATAATAATGTTAAGAAAATATATATCTTGTAGTACTTGTACCATTCATCTGTATTTATAATATATGTTAGTTAGGGAACCAATTATGATTTTCTTTTCTTTTTCCTAGAAAAAGCTACATTTATAAAGTGAAATGCAATATCAAATGCCAAACTAATATTAAAACTTTGAATTAATTATATGTGATACTGATAAAACAATCATCAACTCCACTGAATATCTTATAAGATGTTCGAAAGTTTATAAAATGTTGAAATATTTTAATATTTTTTATAAAAATAATATATACTAATGATGAAATTGTCATTAGTAACATTTTATAAACATAAGTAGATTTTAATATTCAAACATTTCAAGAATTTACTTCTAATAAAATCTATTATTTTATAAAATGTAATGATGCATATCAAGGTCCAGTCGCACCATAAAGATTTGAGGATCCTCACAAAAATCATTTAATCAAGGGAGGACTAACTTGCAAAATAAAGGTCAGTATTTCGATGCTTAAGTTAGTAATTTGTTTGACGAAATAAATAAATGAAAAACTTTAAATATTGTGAGAATAATAATCGAATATGATAACAAACTGAAAAGTCATGTGTAGTGAAAAAGTATGCTAAAAGATAGCTAAAAACTATGTGTTATGTTGAAAAATTAAAAACATCTTTGTGTTTTTAAAATAGGTTAAAAATCCCCTATATTTTGTAAAACTCAGTAAAAAATACCCCTTCCATTAGTAATTAATAGAAGGTGCATTACACGTCTGTTTTGACTCTTTTTTTTGGATATTCTTTTACTAAAATACCCTTATGATATTTATATATTTCACAAATACATTTTTTGCTTATTTTTGAGTGAATTTTTTGTATTTTCATCTATCTAAAAAATAAAATATTTTTTAGATATATTTACTTAAAAATATAAAAAATTATATATATATTTTTTAAATTTTTATAATTTAAGTTGAAATATTAAATTAAATTAAATTAAATTTAATTAATATAAATATTAAATTAAATTATATTTAAATTCAAAAAATTTGTAATTTTTAAATTTAAAAACTATAAGTGTTAGATTTACAATTTTTTAAATTGAAATTTAAAAACTATAAGTGTTAGATTTAAAATTATTTTTAATTAATTAAAAAATATTATTTAAGTATAATAATTATTATAATCATCTAAGATTATTTTTAATTAACTAAAAAATATATTTAATTATTATAATTAAATAAAATTATTCTTAATTAATTAAAATATATAATAAAAAAATTAAGAAAGGAAATAGAAAAAAATTAGGGCAGCGGCGACACAGGAGGGCAATAATGTTCTTGATATGGCGACGTCGCGTCGCCTAGATTTTTGGGAGCAACGGCAACCATGGGCGACGGAGTCACCGTCGCCCCCCTTTCTTGATCTGGGGGTGGATAATTTTAGTTTTTGTTTTTTTTTAAATAATAATTTTTTATTAATAAAATTTGAACTCTTAATTTTTTTTTTTATAAATTTAAGTTCCAACGGTTAAGATCAACTTATTAGATCTAACGGTTGTGATATAATTAACATAGATTCAACGGTCATTAAAATAAAAAAATAATATATATTAAGCAAGAGTATGACGATCATTTTGTGAGAAAATTAATATCGCTAGTTAGATTGAACAGAGAATGATAATTGAACTAAGTTTAAGAAAATACAGGGGAGTTTTTAGCCCTAAAAACTAAGAGAGAAATGAGAGTAAGAGTAAAAGATAGTCGCTACTAAAATGACTGAACAAAGGCTTTCATTTATAGGCTATTGCAGAGTGAATCTCAGAAGTAGTTGCATTTTATGATACACCGTTAAAATGTTGTGTAAGTTAGCCAAATAAAAGAAAAAAAGAACGGATTGCGATTTGAACTTATCTTGAAGAAGTTATCACCATTTAAATGAATTTTGCTAGTCAGCTTGATTTCTATGGGTTCCGTTGTACCTGTTATGACCAGGTCATGGTCATGGACAACAATCTGGGAGGGTTACTTGATGATTTTTTGATGTGATGTCATAAATAGATGTGACATGTTGTCCTTGTTGTACATTGAGTCATCTTAATTGATTGGGCTCATATTTTGGCTTGCCAAGCTAGCAAAAAGTAAACAATCTATACGCTTCATATTTTGCTCATGAGCTAACATGATTAAAGCCTGCTAGATTGTCCAATGGGGGCCCACCTCCTTAGCTTCGGGCTTGGATAGAAATATTTGAGGCAACATCACCCCTTCCCCACTCCTAGAGTGCAAGACTTGGTGTTGGAGTAGGAGAAATTAAAAGTCTTCCTGAAAACTTTTTCTTCTATTTTGGTGCAGCAGAGAAAAGGGGAATTTATTTAATAAATGCCAAAAAAAAAATTTAGTAAAGGCATGCTGTTTTGAAAATATTAGAAAAGTGAGTGGCACCGCGGTTGCCTCATTTTTATATAAAAAAAAAAATTCTCTGTGGCACCGCGGTCACAAACTGCGGTGCCACAGAGTTTTTATAAAAAAAATAATATTTTATGTGCCACCTCGGTCTGGCAGTAATTTTTATAAAAAAAAAAAAGAAAACAGTGAAGAACCGCTATCTTCACTGATTTTTATAAAAAAAAAAAATGGTCAAACCTGTAGCCTACAATTTTTGCAGGCTGCAGGGCTGAGGCACCGCGCTTGGCCTCAGTTACATTATTGGCCACACTTTTACAGTGTGGCCCGTGACTTGTTAAATGGGATTACAGCTCACACTATTTAAGTGTGAGCTGCAATCCCATTTTTTCACTCACCTTCAACAATTCATTTTTGCAATCCTCCTCCTTCAACATTTCTCTGCAATCTCCTCCTTCAACATTCAGCAATATTTTTCTGTTCTTTCTCTTCCCTCTTCTTCAAAAAATTCTCGGCCAATTTTATTGTTCTTGTACTTGCACAATTTTTACATCTTTAAAAAAATTTAGAGCGAAAATATCGAATTTTGGCCCTATTGATACCAGTGTTTTATACCGGCAATTAAATCATCGATCAGAAGATGTGTCCGAAAATACGGATACAACTTTATCAGTACGACGTGGTGATATTACTTTTTTTCGCGTCCTACAACTAGCACCACGTCATATTCGTGTTTTGCAAGTACTCCAAAATATGGGGTTTCTTGGTGTTTTGCAGTGTGGGCATATTGAAATTGGCACCCACTTGATCACTGCTTTAGTAGATAGATGGCGCCCGGAGACACATACTTTTCATTTTTCGGTGGGTGAAGCTACTATATAACATGCAAGATATCACCATCATGTGGGCACTCCCGGTGGAAGGTAATCTTATTACCGGGGTAGATACAAGGTGTAGTACCCAACGGTGGCAAAATTATTGTCATTAATGGTTGGGTTTCATGCCCAATGAAGATGCATTTAGATGGTCCAGAATAAAATTGTTAGTGTTATATCAACATTTATTAGAAAATACATGTGATGATGATAGCCCATTTGAGGCTGTGTTACAGGAGGCACGTATATGTGCCATGTGCATTCTTGGTGGGGTGTTGTGTCCTGATGCTACGGGGAACACCGTGTCATTATTATATCTGCGGCATATGGAAAACATACACGAGCAGTATGTATCAAATTGGGTTCTGCAGTGTTGGCATATCTCTACCGAGAGCTATGTACAGCATCACAAAGAGGGAAAAATAATATTGCCGGTGCCATGCAATTATTACAGATATGGGCATGGTCTCGCATCATAACACTTGCCCCCATTCCCTCGAGTGAATCTTCGACTCTGATGCCGACCATTATAGACCCTGACAATGTTCTGCCTAATCCTCCATATGCTGCACGGTATGAACATTTTTATGTATTTATACAGTTATAAATAATTTTGATTTCACTTAATTTTCTTTATTTTGATTTTAGGTGGTCTTATCATATATCCCGTACTCATACGGCACACAACGCTCTTCGTATAATAAGGAACGTTTTGGATCGTATGCAATTAAATGAGGTATATTGTTGTGATTTATTTTTTACGTTTAGTGTATTTCTGATGCATTTGTTCAAATATATTGACTGGCATTTCGTATTGTAGTTTATTTGGACTCCGTATGATGATATAACACTCGATCTTGATTCATTGCCCTTTTATGCAACGCGCACACTGTGGCATATACGCTGTCCATTGATCAATTATTCGATCGTAGAGATGCAGCACCCAGAGAGGGTTCTCCGCCAATTTGGCTTTGTGCAAGACATCCCCTCAAACCCATTAATCAGTGAGCGTCGTTTACACACAATAAACAGGCGGGGACGTCAAGACATGAATTGGACAACGTTTCACGCAGACTATGTTGCGAAATGGTACGATGTGCAATCACTGAGGGTGGAAGGACCCATTATTCAAGGGGGTCTTGATACCGTTCTTGACTATATGAACTGGTATCATCAAATTACTCGGGTTCAAAATTCACATAACATATTGTCTATGAACATGTCAGGCTATCGACCAACTGACACCCGTGATTGGGAATATGTGGTAAGCACCTTATATTTTTTAATATTCATTTAATTTAGCTTGTCGATTATGCTGATCATTTGATTTTGTTTACCAGTACAATAGAATGGAGCAGCTAGTGATTGATTGTGAAAATTCCGGAGATGAGCAACAGTCATTAAGAGATACTCGAGCAAGAGCGCGTAGGATCGGGCGTGAAATTATGAACTTTTCTAGTTCATGGTATCCAAGTGTTCGAGTTAGACCGGCTGACACAGCTCGTGGCAACGCATTTGGAGAGGCTGGTCTGTCGAGCGTTTATGCCGAGGCCGGGCCATCTACTGTTTGCACGGAGGCTGGTCCGTCGAGCTTTTACCTGGAAATAGGTCCATCGACTGTTATTACACTCCATATGCTGCATACATGCCATCATTTGATTCTACATTTACACATAATATGAACCCGGAAATTCGAAGACAATATGATGCATCACCGGTTCCATTCAAAAACACCGATGTGAAAACACCCGGTAACCAAAGAGATGATAATCCTCCTCGAAGAAACAAAAGACGTCCACATTGTGGCACCGGAGGACATTATTAGATTTATGTATTACATACGGAAAGCTTGATGATTATTGCATATGTAAATTGAGATGTGTATAAAATTTCTATTTTATTCAATGTGATTTTATTTTAATTTTCACAATAGCAATTTAGATTTAAGTTAAATTTAATATATATACGTTATGTACAATTTTCAATATTTAACTTTAATCTAGATTCATAGTTATTAAATTTATGTGTATATAGTGAATATATTAAATTTAATAAAAAATATAACATGACTTAGCCGTTCTCATTATTCATAACTATACAATTATTATTAAATACAAAATATGATTACAGAAATATGGTTATTAATTGTCCAAGATAGCTTAATAATTAATTGCAAAGTGTTTAATGTTTATGCGTCCAAGATTGCTTAATAATTAATTGTTTAATTGTCCAAGATTGTATACTAAATACAAAATAAGATTGCTTAATAATTAAAAACGTTGTGCAATTATTAATTGTCCAAGATTACTTACAGAAATATAATACAAAATGTTTAATGTTGATTATTTAATGTTAATAATTAATTGCAAAGTATAAATAAATTTGTGTGTGAGGGACCAAATTATAAATAAAAAACAGAAATGTCTATTAAAATTGTCCAAGACTGCAATTACAAAGTTGCATTTCAATATATATAATATAATACAAAGTTATTGTAACAATATAGAATCATCCCCGGTCTTGACGACTCTGATATTGTTGGCGAGCACGTACTTGTGGTCTATCCATTTCGTTCTGTATTCTAGTAGATACTTGTCTACCTGGGTCTCGACGGGCTCGCACCGCGGGATTATGCACAAGCTCAAAATCCATCGGATCCCAATATTCTTCACCGTACACAGGCTCAAACCTCCATTGATATGTCTTCTTGTATGATTGTACACTGTAATAGTTAGGAATAAAATTTGACGCATTAACCCCAAAATGTCGGCATGCTTGAATGGCATGTGAACATGGAATTCCATTTGCACCCCACTTGCCACAAGAACACATACGATGCTTCAATTTGACGACATAAGTACGGGAGCCCTGCCCGGTCAAGCTCAATGTTACCTCTGAGGCAAATTGTTGGTTATAGTCAAATTTTTGAACAATGTGACGTACTGCCTCTGCCTGTCGCACTTCGAACAGCTTGAACGCAAAATCAGCCCATTGTTGATTTGCATTGATCATACGATTACACCGTGTAGAGCGCTGCAAGAAATACTGCACAGAGCGGGATAACGTTATTTGCAAAATAGCCACAATTGGTAAGCGTCTCGCACCTTTTAATACTCCATTTATGCACTCAGACATGTTTGTAGTTAGGATACCCGTTCTCCAACCACCATCATGCGCCAACGTCCATTGATCCTTGTCGATTCTCCCCAGCCAGTCGTATGCTTCCTCGTTCAATGATTTGATCTCTTCCATTATTCTATCAAATTTTCGAGGGTTGTCTTTAGCCCCTGCTCTCCAGCACAAATCCTTCAATTGGATATTTTTGAATTTGGTGTTAAAATTCTAGCACACATGCCGTAAACAAAATCGATGTACTCCACGAGGAAATTTGAATGCCGATACATAATTTATAGCATTGATCAAGCCAGCATGCCTGTCTGAAATCAAACAGACTCGATCATCCTCTGACGGCAACAAATATTTGGAAAGCATTCGGAGGAACCAACGCCATGACGCAAGTGACTCTTCGTCCACGAGTGCAAACGCTAACGGCAACACTTGCTGATTTGCATCTAAAGTTACTGCTACCAGCATTTTATGCTTGTACTTCATATACAAATGTGTTCCATCCACGCTTATAACGTCACGGCAATAACGATATCCCTCAATGCATGGTTTGAATGCCCAGAAAACATAATTCAACATGTATCTGCCCGGGCTATCTATTTCCAAATGCATCCACTCCACAACGACTCTAGGATTCCATTTTTGCAATGCCGCCATATATTTGGGCAGCTTCTGAACAGAACTCTCCCAAGTGCCGTACACTTGTTCTCTAGCAGCTTTCAAAGCAAACCAGGCCTTATGGTATTGGGACTTCAAAACCAAATTTATCTTTCACAATCTGCTGGACATGTTTTATATCACAGGATGGGTCTTGACGAACCATACCCAGCAGATGTGTTGCGATCATGCTCTTTCCTAAGTTACCGTGGTCAATAGAAATCTCATTCATCAGACATGTATGTGGTCCGGCATACCTGGTAACTTTAAATAATCCCATGTTGGATTTGAATATGGCCCTCAGCATCCAACAACACCCAGTCTGTGTTTCGTATCTGCAGGGGACTTTCCATAATTTTTTGTTACTCCACCACTCGGTATTCTCATCGTGCAAATCGGACCGAGTAATCTTGTACACTTTCTTTCAAATGGTCCTTATTTAAACAGCATTCCGAGGGCGAGCTCTCCAGTGTTTGAGTCATAAAAATTGCCCCACTTGCCAGTAGGGATATCAATCGAGTCTGCAGGGACTTCTGGATGTGTTGTGCTGAAAAATGGAACTTCTGGATATAGGTTCATTCTGTCGGGCACGGCAGACATGTTCAAATCAAAATGCTCTTGTGCATTCTCACCAAGAACTTCCATCATAACAGGTATACTTACATCACCATCATCGTCATTATTTTGTTCAATCTGGTCTTCTAATTCGATCTCATCTGGTTTTAAGTCAGCTTGCTCAGTGTTCAACAAGCTATCAGCTTCAAGCTCGTCATCTTCATCATTGTATTCAGATGAACCCGCATAATCCGATGAGCCAGAATATGCATTTGTCCCTGCATATGATGATGGGCCTGCATACGACGATGGACCTGCATATGATGAGGGGCCTGCATACGATGATGGACCTGTATAATCTTCATTAAGACCAAACCGCCCCATTTCTTGAGTTACTACTGGTAAGCTCGGCAAATCTTGGGTTATCATAGACGTATACGTTCCCCAATCACCAACAGCTGAGTCATCTGGTACAACATTTTGCATAACTTTCTCCGCTTCGACAAAAATATCAATCGATACATATCCATTCATCGGATTTAAAAACAATTGCATATCACGATCCTTTTTAATTGCCAACAACATCTCATTCCTTTGGCCAAAATTAAATGTTATGTATTTAAAGAATATATGCAATTTAAAATTATTCCTATCCATACCAATTTCTTCATACCAATTTCTTCATACAAAATTAACTCTAACTCAGCAAATGTAGTACTACGAGAAATTTGCATGAATCCGAGTGGAGTTCGATCATAACTTACAGAACCATTCGAATTGATTTGTTGACCTCCAAAATATATAACAATATCAACAGTGTTTTAATCCGCCATATCTTCAGAACAAAATAAAATACACATCAATATAAATTTTTTTAATACTATAATAAGATATTTAAAAAAACAACAAATAACATGAAAATTTAATAAATAACTTATCCCTTTTTAATTATAAATCTTCAAATAACAAGTGAAGAAATTTTACAAGAATTGCGAGATGGTGGTGTATGAATTTTCGAACAACTTTTTTTGAGAGTGTAAGGGATAACAAACTGAAGGATAGTTTTTGGAAGCGGCTTCTCCTGATTTTTCAGTGTGTATGAATGTGAGAATAGCGTCCGATTTATATAGGTAATAAAACCGCGGTGCCACAGACGCTAATGCAGAAAAATTGATTGTCATCGCACTAACAAAGCGCGGTGTCAGACACTGAAAAAGAAAAATTAACTGACACCGCGTTAACATAGCGCGGTGTCAGATACCGGGGAAAAAAAAATTTGACTGACACCGCGCTTACAAAGCGCGGTGTCAGTGGCCGAACGGATATCATTGCCACCGCGGTTACATACCGCGGTGGCTATTAAATTTTTTTTTTTAGCACAACAATGCCACCACAGTTCCTAACCGCGGTGGCTAAATACTATCATTGCCACCGCGGTCACTGACCGCGGTGGCAATTAAAATAATACTTCTCTGTGACCGCGGTGCCACAGAAAAGAATTTTTTTTTTAAAAAAAAATGAGACCGCGGTGCCACTCACTTTTCTAAAGTTTTCAAAACAGCATGCCTTTACTAATTTTTTTTGGCATTTATTAAATAAATTCCCCCAGAGAAAATCCTGTTGAGTTGCATGTGTATACCCTACTGGGCTATTGGTAAAGCCGTAATGAGTGGTGAAAGTATATCTACACAAATCTTCAAAAGGTGATAAGCAATGATCACTAATTGTGTTAGGATAAGACCAAACCTGGTAGTAGGTGAGGACCATAAGGGCCCTAATTGGCTAGTGGTGACCGGTAGAAGAGAGGGAATGCGAGCCTCCTACATCGATAGGACTGCTCTGCTTCTTCCATATTTAAAGCAACAACTTTCGTTTTTTACAATTCACATGCATGCATCCAATATTTTTTTTTTCTTGAGCAACATTAAATTTCATAAATAAGAAAAGAGGGGTCCAAAATAAAGCACAAGCCCATCGATGCTAGACAATATTAAGTCCAAGCAATGCACCATAATTTATACAAACCAAACAATTGAATGAAACGGGAAGCTCATCACTATCAATATACATCCTAACTTGCTCTAAAACAACGACTACCACTTGCTCCTTGGAGTGCTAAATCTGCTGGAACTTGGAAGCATCTCATGTTCCTTGCGTCCCAAATCTGGTAAACTAAAAAAGCCAATAGAGTTGGCAAAGCAACATGAACAAAGTGCTTGCTTTGCATCTCCTAGTTGCCCATTGTACTTCTTGCTGCCAGTCTGTATGAGCCCAAAAAAACCTCATCTTCATCTTAAGAATTGCAAGACATCTTGCAAAAACAAACATTGAAAAAACATATGGCAGTGGCACTCTAGAACGTCGAGATCACAAAGGATACATGCTTTGTCACTTTGCTGCCACCAAGGTTTGTCCAATGTGGATAATTCCTAGCAATCTTGAAGGGACCATTCATCAAAGGTAACCAACTACATCCTGCTGGTTGAAACGATTTGAGGACTTTTGTTATGGTAAACTGTCTGAAGAGGAATTACATCTAATCTCAACAATCAAGGTAGCCCCATCTCCAATCCTATGTTGCACCCCAGTTAATAGTTGGGTTTGAAGTTTGAGCAGCTTCCTCCAACTCCAGAGCTTGTGTTGCCATTCATACTCCAGATGGATTGGTTCCTCACTCTGTATTATAAAATCATTCCACCCAACTGAACCTACTTCTATGTCAACACATGCCACAATGTTTAATCATCAACACCATGTGCCTCTTCCTTAGACAGATACACCTGGTGCCAAGCCACTTTGGCATACCCAGAGCCAGTGCATCATTGCCACAAAAATCTCCAACATTAGCCCAATCAACACTTGTGGAGGTAAGAACTGATTTGATGAGTCGAGTACGAGCTGCAAACAATAGAGCCGAATAAATCTCCTGAGGTGCAAACGGTTCAAACACTTTGGTGGTGAGTCTCTTCATCTCCTCCTGTCTTCTCTAGGAACCTTGTTTTCAGGGCTGCAGATTCTTTTGCTTGAGGAGTCTGCGCCTTGAAGTTCCACTTGGGCTGGACGCAATTCAGCCTCACTCCATTTCGAATTCCTGTACAACCATGGATCGCCACTTTGTTAGACCAGAACTTGGCTTGAAAACTTGGTAGATGAGATTTGAGCCTTTTGTGTGCGGCTTGATTTCAACATTGTAGGCTTTCTTACCCCTTTGATAGAACACTAGTTGGGCAATTACATAAGGAAAAAAGGCGCACTAATTGGGCAATTAATAAAAAATAGAAAACAAGTGGGCCTTCATTTTATTCGGGATAGATGATTGATTTAACAAAATTTTTTAAAATTATCTTGATATATTTTCTCCGGTTGAACAGGTATAGTTTTCTGGAGTACCAAATCCGAATGCCCAACTTTCCGAAGTTCAAGTCGGGGTGTCTAGTTAAAAAAAAAAAAAGAAAAAAGTCGGGGTTTCTACGTTTTGATTTTGACCCCCCCACCCCCCCGCGCGCCCCATTCCCAAACGAATACTCCATAATAGGCTGCTGCTTATTCTCTGTGGAGTCTGCTCAGTGCTCTCTTAAACCTCAGCGCACAGTCTGCTTTTTCATGTTTCCAAGATGATGCAGCGGGTTCCAACCCCGAGTCCGGGCTTACCCACCCAGTCAATCTCGGAGATGGAGCAGGTGCAGCAGCAACAGAGACCTTCCTCCTCCTCCTCTTCTCGTGCTCACCATTTCTATCCGGCCCGGCCCGCTGTAGTCGACCTCTTCAATCTCTACCTAGGCGTGCGTATAACAAATCCATGATCAAAATTCTTTATTTCTTTTGCATCCTTTTTGTAATTATGATTCATTTAAATTCCATTTCCTTTGTTTTTGAGCTGGCAGAGGAGTGCGCGGCAGAAATCAGATGAATCAGTCAGAGAACCCCCGTAAGTTATAACCTCATCTTTTTCATTTAATATGTAACTGTTAATCTTCATACAGTTTTTGAAGTATTTATTTCCCTCAAAATTAGCTTTTTTTCTTTATTTTTTTCTCTGTTGATTGCTTGAGTATAATGCAAGCCTAATTCCTAATTATGGAAACCCATTTCCTGGCCGTTGCGGGTCCTTCTTGAGGATGCCATGACGTTTAATTAACACGGGGGAGATCAGGAAAAATGATTTATTGATATTTGGAAAATTGAAAAAGAATGGTTAGTTCTATCATCCATGTATATTCTATATGCCAAATGAATATTTGCAGTCTCTCAACCATTAGTTTTAGTTTGCAGGATTCCTATGGTATATAAAAATGTACCTTTTGTTGAATATATGTAATTATATAGGTAAGCAGCTTTCGGAATTCAGGCTTTTACAAGCACCTTTTTCCTTTTCTATTCATTAACTGACCAGTAGGCAATAAGCACCTGGAGCCCTGAGGCATTCAATTACTGCTCCAGTGTGGGCAATTAGCAATACCACGGAGAAAGAGATGGAAATCCAATTTTTAGGGTGCCTACTGCCTAGTATATTCATAACTTCCTGTTTGAGAAGATGCTTAGGTATGCTGATAAGAAATACTTGTAGGTGTGTGTTGTGTAATATAGATATCTATGTATATACTAGTTTGTCTTAACTAGAAATGTTAAATCTAGGGGGTTTAAGGTCCAGAAGAATTAAAGTTTAGCCATTATTTTGTCTTATTGGTTTCTAAGTAAAGAACATTTTGGTGGTAGTTACTTTTCTGATTTACTAGTTGGTCAATGGAGTCAAAGTGTAGCCCCGACTACTTGTACATCTAGTTGATTAGAAATGACGTATTTACATATTATATGATTTTGTGCACTGCATTATCTCGCTGCTCTTTTGTTTCTATATGTGTTTTGATTCAATTGGACTCATTCGGATATTGATTTTCTATTTTCATGGATTCTTTAGTTTGTGGTTTGGCGAATAAATAAATTCTTCTGATAGATAATGGTAAAGCAAATTACAGGAATAAGACACAGAAGCGGGTTACTGCTATTAACAGAGAGCTTCCTCCCCCTAATGAACAGTTTATCTTTGACTTTGAGCAGATACAGAGCCAATTTCCTGTAAGTTTTTATATACACAACTGTTGCTATTCAATTTACTATGTTTCTTCTTATTTAGAATATGTGGTTGGTTGAATTGTTGATTTTACAATGTATGTTTTACAGGACCAGGAGCAACTACGTGCTGTAACAGAATCTGTCCTGATATCTCTGGTTATCCAATGCTGTGATCATGCTCCCAGGGCAGAGTTCTTGCTCTTTGCATTACGTAGCTTGTCAAATATAGGGTACATAAACTGGGATGCTTTCTTGCCATCTCTTCTTTCTTCTGTCTCTTCTGCAGAGAGCCCTGTTGGTCAGGGGAGTCAAACAGTGGCTGCCCTTGCTTCTGCCACCTCATCACAATCGGGAGTCTTGCCGCCTTCAAATGCAGTTCCTAATTCCACTAATTTTCAGTCGTCAAATCCTGCTTCACCTTTGCCGTCGATTCATGGTATTGGATCCCCTGCACAATCAGCAGCCGAGCCATCATCTTGTGCCACATTGTCTCCAATGAAGTCAAATGATGTCATCTGCACTGGTCAACAGTCAGCGAGGGTCAATGTATCTGTTAGGGAAAATGCTATAAGCAGTTTACGCCGACTATCGTGCAAAATAATTTTGATAGGCCTTGACTCTAATCTAAAGCCAGTTACATGTGCAGATATCTTTAACCACATGTTGAATTGGCTTGTTAATTGGGATCAGAAACAGCAAGGGCTTGATGAGTTTGATAGTGCAAAATTCTGGAAGCCTGACAAGGCCTTAATTGAATGGCTACACAATTGTTTAGATGTGATTTGGCTGTTGGTTGAGGATAACAAATGCCGTGTGCCCTTTTATGAACTAATACGCAGTGGTTTGCAGTTTATTGAGAACATACCAGATGATGAGGCGCTGTTTACCCTTATTCTGGAAATTCACAGGAGGAGAGATATGATGGCAACACACATGCAAATGTTAGACCAACATCTTCACTGCCCTACATTTGGAACTCCTCGACTTTTACCTCAGGCCACTACCAACATATCTGGGGAAACAGTGACTAACATGAGATACTCACCTATCACATATCCAAGTGTGCTTGGCGAACCTTTGCATGGAGAGGTAATGTCTTTTTCTGTTTAATTTTTTCTGGGGGTTATATTATATCCTTAATTTGGAAATGAAATGTATTGTCTAGAACTGAAAGAATCAGTGAATCTGAACCTGATGATTACTCAAAGATGATACTAAAGCTACATTAGCCTTAGAATTGAGAGAGAGCTCCAAAATGATAAAAATGGTGTTGCTTCCTTCTTTCTAAAGCCATCCACGTGATCCCCGCTGTCTTTGTGGATATGAGAAAAGTTGGATATCTAATCTCTTTGGAATAATACTCCAGTGGGTTGTAACTGTAGGATGAGATTCAGCTTTAACATTATGAAAAACAAGAGACAATATCTATGACACAACTTGTGACTCGTGACATTAAAAGACACCTAATATTTCTTAAACACTTGACATTGTGGCTATTACAAGAAGCTGCCAAGACAAAACAAATGTTGAACTTGCACTTCAGCTTTAAAACATACAAATGGAGCAACAAATCTGTAACATTAGGCTGACTTGCCGCTCATCAAGGCAGAAATTCAATGTGTAGCGAGGTGAGATCCTACTTAAATGATGTACTAAAAATAATTTGTAAAAGTCTGTCGATTGCCCATCAATGAAGAAGTTTCCAGAGAGAATAAGTGTTGGTGCCTTATCTTTGTTGATAAACTGGCATAACAGTTTTAATTTATATCACTTCATCTTGCTTTATTCATTATTTGGGTAGGAGCTTGCATCATCCATTCAGAGAGGAAGTCTTGACTGGGAGAGAGCTCTGCGATGTTTGAGGCATGCTTTCCGTAACACTCCATCTCCTGACTGGTGGAGACGTGTTTTGCTTTTGGCACCCTGCCATAGGCTTCATGCACAAGGACCTACACCAGGTGCTGTTTTTACGTCTGAGATGATTAGCGAGGCAGCAATAGATAGGATTGTGGAATTACTGAAGTTGACAAACTCAGGTAAGAATTCATATTTTCAAGTTTCTAAATGCAGTATTAGAAAGTACAGGAAATTATGGAATCCTCCTGATTTGCTTAATTGGAAGCTCGCAAGTGCTGGTGATGGTTGGTGTTGAGAGTTTAGAAGGTCTACGCCCAGGATATGCAAAAGTTTTAAAGTTGTCTGCCTTCTTGAAGTCCTTTTTCCTTTTCTGTTTTTTTTGGTTTGTGTGTGTGTGTGTGGGGGGGGGGGGGCCGGTGGGGGGGGGGGGGGCACTTATCACGAGAATTTTTGTCAATAATCTAGAGGGGCTTTGATATGGGAATTCTGCAAGTCAGTGTCTTGAGTGGCCAGATGGAATGTTCTGGGGGGTAAAGTAAAAGTAATGTGAACACTATTTGAGATGTTAATCACTTACTGTAATGATGCATATTGAAGAAACTGCAAAGTATGTCGCAAATGTAGTTGAAATAAAGAACAAGATGTAGGCTTTAATGGTTATGTTTAGTGAATGAAGGTGATCTTGTGGTCAATCCTTGAGACTGCTTCTCTTTCAGATTGTCTCTACCTGCACGACACAAGATTCAAGTTGCTAACATCTGGAGATGACGTTTTTCATTTGATCTTCATAATGTTATCCGAAGGATGATTTGTCCACCTTTATACTAATGAGAATCTGATTTTGAAGATTAGGAGTGAACCTTTTTCTTGTATTATGCAATATCATACTGTCCCAAACTTGTCCAAATGTATGGATTAGACTCGCAGATGAGACTGATGGTTATTTGTATTGGCATGAGTTTGTATGCTTCTTGTATTTGGAGTTTGGCCATGCTTTGGTATTTTATATGCCTTAATAAATGGACTCCTTTAAATGATCCCTTGGAAGGACAGAACTTAAGTTCTTGTCAGCCTGAGACATTTATTATTTACTGTTCTAATTTATATTTTTTCCAAATTCTTAACCTGCAGAAACAAATTGCTGGCAGGAATGGCTTATATTTTCAGACGTCTTCTTTTTCCTCATGAAACATGGATGCATTGATTTTGTTGATTTTGTTGACAAGCTAGTTTCTCGACTTCAAGATGGCGATCAACACATTCTCAGGACAAATCATGTTACATGGTTGCTTGCACAAATTATCCGTGTTGAGCTTGTAATGAATGCTCTAAATACAGACTCAAGAAAGGTAGAGTCTCATGTTTCTATCCTATTGCATAGTTGCTTATCATCTTTACTCCATTTATTGCCTTCATAGGTTTGAGGCTTTTTGTGGTTTTAAGCTTAACAATTTACATTTTGAGTTTCATTTCTCTCTGATGCTTTTAGGTCTAATCTTAATT
>NC_026145.1:9131547-9190412 GCF_000512975.1 Sesamum indicum
TTCCGATCCGATCAATCAATGAGGATTTCATTTTGACTTTTTCATTGGCATCTGCTGGTAGGTGGAGACCACCAGAAAGATTCTTTCATTCCATAAAGAAGACAGAAGCTCTGATCCTAATAACCCTCAAAGTATCTTGTTGGACTTCATTAGCAGCTGTCAGAATCTGCGTATTTGGTCATTAAATACATCAACCAGAGAATATTTGAATAATGAGCAGCTTCAAAAGGGAAAGCAAATAGATGAATGGTGGAGGCAAGTTAGCAAAGGTACTTACTCCATACTTTTGAGTAGCAAGCTAGTTATCTCAGTAATAATGCATCTCAGGATCTTTTGGTAAGTTACTATCAAATTCAATTAAATGTAGCCTATGTCATGTGAATGACTTATGTAAAGAGTTGTGCAGGCTGCACAAGCCAACACCAGAATTTCTGAATTACATTTGCAAGATCATAAAGTGTACCTTCCACAATTAATGTCCTCGTATGGAAAAATAATTACTTCTTTCTTATATCCCTTGCTTAAAGAAGATGATCTGACTTAAATTTTTTGGCCATTATATCAGGATTGATATTATTTTGCATCAAATTTCCACATTCTTGACATCTCTCAAAATCCAAGCAATTTCACTGGAAGAGCTTTACAATCCTGAATGAAGTAACCGTGATGAATAACTTGCACATTCTTGGGTCAAGTTCCTTAGTTTCTACAACATTACTAGCAAAACCATGAAATTCTGTTTCCCTTCTTTGTTTATGTGAACCGAGACTTTTAAGTCCTTTGCTACTGGCATTTACTACCCTTGTATGAACATTTTGTTTGAGGTTTTGCTTTTCTGATCTTTTCATGTTGGCTCCAAGTATCAGGTGAACGTATTATGGACTATATGAATATGGATGAAAGGTCAATTGGGATGTTTTGGGTTGTGTCGTACACCATGGCACAGCCTGCTTGTGAAACAGTCATGAACTGGTTAACCTCTGCTGGAGTAACAGAGATATTACCAGGACCAAATCTACAGCCAAATGAGAGATTGATGGTGATGCAGGAAGTTAGCCCGTTGCCAATATCATTATTGTCTGGGTTTTCTATAAATTTATGCTTGAAACTGGCGAATCAGATGGAAGAGTCGATGTTTTCTGGACAGGTATGACTGCATTTTTCCTAATCTCACGCATATGCAAGTGCATGAGTGTTTATACAAACTTCCTTCTGGATGGTTTAACTGTCTTCTCCGGAAACTGAAGTTATATTAATTGTGTATCATTACCATGAGTTTGTCTGCTCTTTTGACCATCCGTCATCCTGCTTTCGAAGTTGTGACTATTTCCGTGCTGTTCATTTCCCTTTCGACAATTATAGACTGGTAGTGGCTTAAAGACAGGCACTTATTTTGACTATGCCGCATGTTGGAACAGGTTGTACCTAGCATTGCGATGGTTGAAACATATGTCCGAGTGCTACTCATTGCCCCTCATGCATTATTCCGTTCACTTATGGCGGTATTTGTTTTCTTTTTCCGCATTTTATGTGCTTTCTAGCTAAACCCATGTTTTTATATGGTGCTGCTTTTTCATACATTAGTGAGCGGTTATATTTTGCTCTATTCTTTGTTTCATGAAATATCCTTCTGAAACTACTATCCTATGTTTTGGTTCCCTCTCTAACACTGCATAGAGCGTTGGGAGGAACAACAAAAAAGTGATGTCCTCTCGGGGGAAAACAAAAGAAAACTAGCAAGTAAATATGACTCTATCTTACCTCATAATATGGTAATTATGTTGATGAGGAACCTATTACAACGCCTAGGCTATGGAACATGGTCTAGACATACTTTTAGGTTCCAAAAAGAGTTTCATAGTGTTATATTTTATATACTAGCTTCAGTTTATGCTGGCAATGTAGCAATGTAGCAATCTTATATTTTGTTTGGTTCATGAAAGGTCTTTTTTGAAGATTGCCCAAATTTGACTTTGTCCTAGACTTGCAATTTTTTGCATGTTGAATTGTCACATTTTTTTTGTGTTGTAATTTGTTTACGTTATAATCGTGATCGTACTACGGTGTTGTCCCATCTTTTTCTCTTGATGTTTGTTTCTCCTTTTGCCTCAATCTAATTATTTTGTATTATATACTTCTTGTTGTGCATGATCATGCATAGTTGTGCAAACACAGTGTTTGTTAATATATATCATGTGCAATGCCCTCACATGGATCATGCATAGAAAATGACATTCAATACAATTTGTTAAAATACTTCATGATAGTTTTTCTTAAGGAAAAAAACTTAAAGTTAGATAAACTTACTAGGTGGAAAGCTAATATATATATATATATATATATATATATATACGTATTTTTTTTATCATTCTATCCTTTGTTGTTTTCTATGAATTACTTAAGTTACTCATGCAATAGGGATACGTAATAATATTATAATTATAGTAGAAGAAATACCAATGTAAGAATGCAGTTTGTTAACAACAAAGTGAACTTAAAAACAAGATGTGAAAATTAACGCAATGCAAGTTTAAAAAATTTGTCAAGAATTATTAACTCGTACTGGTGACAAATTTCTCACATTTGGATTCTGTCTATAGTAGAAGATGTTATCAATATTACGATATTATGAACTTGAAAAAATTACTTTGACATTAAGTTGAAAACGATACTCCTAAATATATTTTATGACGTGTATATTGAAAAATAATACATATTTTTTTTTGAGAATTTGTCCCATCATAAGACAGTTTTATCACGATAAGGTTTTCAAATTTGAACAAAAACTCGTACTCCACACTTTTGTGATGCATATTAGATGTCGCTAATGCTGGTTAATTGTATAACTTAATTTTCATTGTAGCATAAAAAAATCATTTGATTCACATAAATTGTCTCAATCTAAATAAAATCATTATAGCTTTAGTTCATGTATCCAATCCGTATCACATCTTATATTTTTCGTATTTTCCATATTACCACGTCTGCAGTTTACCATTTCCATATCTGCATATCTGTACCTGTGAAACTGTGTCTTGAGCAGTAAGATAGGTGTCCGATATGCACTTGGAATAAATTCGAGATTGGAATTGGCTAGAATAAGTCTATGGATAGTGCCTAAAAGTTATACAAAGAAGGCAAATCTCCTGACTTTTTTCAGTAATTGCAACTTAGCCCAAGTTTGTTTTGTATAGATTTCCTGAATACTATGTTTCTGTTATATCAGTATTTTCTGAATACAATAGATAGTTGATACAATGTGAAACATTGGGTTTAGGAGCTTAATTGTTACTGATCATAGACAACAATTTGAAGATTATAAGATGGCAAAAGAATTTAGCTTTAGGAGTTAGAAATTCTGCACCGAGTGCATGAATAGTAAGATGGGGAAAATTCATCCTAAGATAATGGTTTGGTCCCAGCTGGGATAATTACGGATCAGAAAGGCAAAATTGCTAGATAATTTTCCAATTAATGAAACAAAAAGAGAAGACACTTGGGATTTCTATAAATTTTCTGGTACCGCAAAAGCTTGAAAAGTTATATAGCTTATAAACTCTCTGAAATTAGAAGGATTGATCAAAATAATTTGACTGATCACTGAATAATCAGAAACTAATGCTTGAGTCAAACTTTACTGGGTGTTGGTAGTTTGTCCCCGCAAAAGTGAGTTGGAATATCTGTTTCATGCTATTTAGTTGGAACTGAGAAAGAAGAGAAGAATTGTACAATAATCCTGAGTGTGAATTGTGTTGAAAAGGCTAGACTACCCAAAAAAAACTCTTTGTGCATTAACATAATGGCAATTACAACAATGCCATTGGTCAAATCCTCCTTGTTCCTACACAGAGCCCATATCATTTCAACTGGAGATCATGTCGAGCTTTGTATCATATTCGAAAGAAGTGATGTTATGAGATCTGAATGCTACATAAGATGGTAGAAATCATGAGCATGTGATATCATTTTGACCTTGAGCTGAAAAATGTCTTCTTTTTGTCTTTTTTCTTGTTTGGTCTGACTTGACTACAAAGAAAGCCTCAATGCAATGTTGATGGGAAGGGAAACCCGTAGGTACTGGAATTCGAATAGTCTAGATAAAGAAGCTAGGATGCCTTTGTGCCGGAAGATTTGACTCTATGAGAGAAAATTGTCTTACTGGGAAGAAAATTGTTATGGAGGATTCCAAGCTGGTTCTGCTGCATGTAAGTTGGGCAAACTACTAAATGAGTTCCAGAATGTTTGTTTATCAGGATTTTTATGGGTGTCGTAGTGGTCCTAGTGGATTCATGGTTGCATTTAGACCCCCTCCCCCACTCTCATATGCCGTGTGGTAAATGTCATGAACATGAGAAATATGTTAATATCTCCCATTGCCCTCATGGTGGATCTTGACCAGGTTGTAATTGTCACTTGCATGGAATAAATTTATCAGCTGCTTCCAGTTATCATTATCGTTTATGAATTTTGATCTGCGCTTCACTCTGATTTATTTTTCTCATTAGGTCTATTGGCCGTGTATTTGTCGTTGAAGTTTATGTTCTTGCATTCTTGTTTCCTATTGGTTTAAGCAGTTACTAGCTTTGTTTTCAAACTGAATGCAGCTACTGACCCAGAGGAACCAAAATGCATTGAGCAAACCTGCTGCTTCTATCTTGGTCTTTGAAATTCTCAACTATCGTTTGCTTTCACTTTACAGGTGAAAACTCCTTTTCCTTTGCGCTTGCAGCTTTTGAGCACTCTATGTTGTGGGAGAATCTTGACTTATATAATTAGACAGGGTAGTAGTGAGATAACACTATTGGATGACTGTCTCACTCCAACTAAACACATTGGGTTGTGTGGACATGTGGGAATGTGTTTCAGTGTTCTTAATATTTAGCATGTTGAGAACACTTTAGTTACATCCAAAGTACAAGAGAACATTTTTAGAACCAGTTGTGCACAAAATGTCAAAAGGGCACAGGTAAGGAGATTGGTCTGCTGTCTGTCATAATGTGTTATGGGAAGATTTTTAGGAAATTGTCCTTGTCGGTTGTTAGCCTGTTATTTCCACAGCATTGAATTCAAGTCAACTGGCATTATTTGATTACAAACTTTAGAAGTGTGGAACATGTAGTGTACAATTTGGGGTGAACATGAGCAGTTTTTGGAAAGTAGGAAAACGAGTACATGAGCATTTGTGATGTTCTTTTTATGCGATTATGCGACTTCGGGTGTGCTCTGAAATTGAAGAACCGCTCCATTTTCATGCTATTTGTAATATTATGCAGAGATGAACACATTTGCTAACCATTGTCATATGATACATGGAAACATTAAACCAATGTGCCTCTTCTCCTGCTCTGTTGTTTCATAAAATGACGTCATATTCACAGGACTTTGTATCTTGTAGTGGAAGGGGCTTTCTTTTTGCAAAGTCTTAGACTGAGTTGCCTGCCCATTTTATGTTCTTAGACAAGCTAAGACTTGTTCGGTGTAAGTCAAATGGAAATGGTGATAAATTCTTTTCTATGCTTACGTTTTCTAGGTACCAAGGAAAGAACAAAGGCTTAATTCATGATGTCACGAAAATGCTTGCTACACTGAAGGGGAAACGTGGAGATCATCGCGCTTTTAGGCTGGCTGAAAATTTATGCATGAATCTTATATTATCCATGAGGGAATTCTTTTATGTGAAGAGGGACGGAAAGGTTGAGGATGGTTTAATATATTTTTGCTTACCGGATTGCTTTGGCGTATGAGTAACGACATTATTTTGCACTTGTTCAGGGTCCAACTGACTTTACAGAAACTTTAAATCGGATAACAGTAACTACACTTGCGATCATTATAAAAACTCGTGGTGTTGCAGAGGTCGAACACCTGTTGTACCTCCAAACAATGTTGGAACAGATACTCGCCACCAGTCAACATGCATGGTCAGAGAAGACCCTTCGCTATTTCCCTTCCATATTACGTGATGCCTTGGCTGGTCGAATGGATAAGAGGGGCTTGGCCATTCAAGCATGGCAGCAGGTACTTGATATTGTTTCTCTTTCACCCTCTCTCTAACACACACATATCCTGGGGCCTAAATGAGGTAATTGTCTTCAAACCAACCTAATGCAACTTGGGTTGTTCTCTCAGCCACTTGCCTAATCAGTTACCAATTGTTGTACATGGATTCTTTTGCTTATGCTTATAAGTTATGCATATTTTTTTATTTTTATCCCTTATTTATGGAGAATCAGCCATAGGATTATTCATATGATTAGTAGTAAGTGAAAGAATTATAAGAAGATAAGCAAGAGCACTTTCTCTTTGTTCTTTTCTTTCTTCCTTTTTCTTTATTATTATTCATATTATTGTCTCATCTTCTTTTTTCTTTTTTGTTGGGTGGGGGGTGGGTAGAGGTGTGTTTGGAGGTGGAGCTGAATCACAACTTGTCTATTAACTAATTGCAGTGAGGAACATTAATGGTTACCTGATTTAAAGCTGGGAGTTGACCAGAAAATCACAGAAGATGACTTGCTCTTATAGCAAGATAGTAGATACAGCTATAAACCATTGTTATATTTTATCCTCGGTGGATGACAACATTATTCATCTCAAGGACCACAATTCACCTACTAGAATGAAAGTGAACTCCCATTATAATTTCACCTAGTTAGCAAAGTAGACATTAATGAGTTTTTTGTTGAGAAAAACTTGTGGACATGTATATCCTAAAAAATTCTCTTTGTAAACATGAAAATCAAAGTGTCCTTCTTCATGGAGTGTACTTAAGCTATGGCCTGTGGGCCTCGAATGAACCTGGAATAAGAGGTAAGACAAGGGAGAATTGACAATGAATGGTAAAGACAAAAAGAAAATTCCTAAACTAGACTTCACAAATGTTTTGCTTCTAAATCTGAGAAGACAGTGCTAGAAATGGAGATGTTGTTGTCACGGCATACGTGAAATCCTGCTAGATAAATATTGGCACAATCTACATAAATGTTGACACGATCAATTAATATCCTGCTAGATATTTCAAGTTTAGTTGATAAATCTACGTAACTGTAAAAAATTTATGACAATTGGCAGGCAGAAACAACTGTGCTTAATCAGTGCAAGCAGCTTCTTGCGACATCCGCTGATCCGACATATGTCATGACCTACATTAATCACAGTTTTCCTCAACATCGCCAGTATCTTTGTGCTGGTGCATGGATACTGATGTACGGCCATCCTGAGAGCATTAACAGTTTGCATCTTGTAAGTTTCAAATAGTTACGTAGATAAAAGTTTTCCCAGTTTTTGTTGTTACAAGGTTTTGGCATCTTTCATTGTGTCATCTTTGAGATCTCTCTCTCCCTCTCTCTTCTCATCTCACATGTTCACATGTGATCATATGATGGTGTACAGGGTCGCGTCCTGAGAGAATTTTCCCCTGAAGAAGTTACTGCCAATATTTATACAATGGTGGATGTCCTATTGCATCACTTTAACTTAGAGCTGCAGCGTGGACGTTCCTTGCAGGTGTATTCTCCTTCACCAAATTTATTTCTCAATTTCAGATTTTGTTCTTTACCATTGTTGGTGGTAGCCCGACATGCTTTTTATTGATGATTCAAGGTTTTGTAATTTTCTCATCAGGATCTTATGATAAAAGCATGTGCGAACCTTGCCTTCTTCATTTGGACCCATGAGCTACTGCCTCTAGATATTTTACTATTAGCACTTATCGACCGTGATGATGATCCCCATGCTTTGCGAATTGTGGTATGTTTGTTTCTATTCTTTTTGCTTTTTATTTGTTTGCTGTCATTACCACTAACGATGCAAGTCTGGAGTTCTAAAAGAGATGATATCATAACTTTATGGAGTATTCATTTAGAAGTCTTTGCCTGTAGGGATGTAGTGGTTTCTCTTACACTTGTGCAGGTTAGATGTAGCTTTAAAATATTTACTCTCTTTATTCAACATCAGAACCTTCTATTGAGAAGTCTTGCTTATGAGAGGACAGGATATGTGTCTAAGTAAGTTATCTGCTATCTTGTCCAAATGTGTCAATAGCAACATAATGGTAAAAGAGCCAAAACGAATGGAGCGTGTCAGAGTAGAGGCTCATTATCTAAGGTTAAGTTTAATGGTGCAATTAAAGGACATTTTCATCTTTGTTACACTAAAGAGGCAGAGATATTCTTTTATTTATTTCTTTTCATCTACTGGATTTAGAATATTAGAGAAATAAGAAAAAGCTAAAAGTCCGTTTATTAATATCATTTGTGTTTCTATATGTTTCATAATTTATGGTGTTGACATCTTTGTTCTTGTTCTTGAACCTTGGTCTCTGGTGATGCCAATCTGTGATGTCCGAAACAGATAATAATTCAGGATACTTTTCATGGTTTAATCTCTAGAAATTTGAAAGTTTAATCTCTGAAAGTTGTAGACATTACTTTATCCAAAGGTGTTATTCCTTTACATACAAATAACGTGGAGCTTTACTCGTAGCAGTATGAGCTTTTACAATGTGATCTGAAATGTTTTACATAAGTTTGACATTTGGAAGTAGTTATGATGATAAATTTTCAAGAAATTCATATGAATAAAAAAATAAGCTTTTTTCAGGACTAAAGGTTAAAAGAGGCACATTAGCATTTCATGGAGTGTTGGGCCCTCATATGTAGGTGGTTCTGAAAGTTCTTTTTCAAAGAGTATTGTTCATTTTGTGACTACTTTTAGTATCATGGTGGAGTGAGGCAATGGAATTTTATCTTTTATTGTTTAATCAGTACAATAATGAAAATGTGGGTAAAGCTCGCATTCAAAGTGAAACAGAAAGGGGATGAGAGAAGACATATCTTTGTCATAACACGTGGAAGTTGTGGGTTATTGTTAATTTCTTTTTCTGGTGATATTGCAACATCGAAATTGTCTTTTTATTTACTTGATTAGTGTGATTCCATATGGATTGATTCCAGGTGGGCATGCATTGCAATGATCACAGATTCTGTAGACTCATTTAGTTATTTATTTTCTGTTTTCCTTTTCATCCGATAGATAAATATACTCGACAGCAAAGAGCTTCAACAAAGAGTGAAACTGTATCTTATGAATCGTGGCCCACCTGAACATTGGCTTTTCTCTGGAACTTTCAAGCGTGCTGAATTGCAAAAAGCCCTTGGAAATCATCTATCGTGGAAAGATAGGTAATATATTATGGACATTATTGCCCTTTCTACAAACACGCAATTTGGTGCAGATGTCAAGATCTATTTCCGGAGGGGAAGTTAAAAAACTGATACTCAATAATGTTTTGTACCGATTATTGGCAAGCATCCTAGAGATGAAGAGGCTTTTTGAACTGTTTGTTTAAATATGTGGGGGTAAAGTTTTTCTTTCTTTTACCATTTTCTGGGGTGTGGCAGGTAGGCAGGGGTTCATTTTATTTATCTCTTCATGCTGTCAGGGAGTCCATCTGGATTAGCTTAGAAATTTGCTGCTCGCACTGCCCTTAGATTTTGAGACCATTATTTTTGAATGATGGTCCTTGTGCTCAAGGAGTGACTCTTTGATTTGTTATGCACCACTCATAAGCAACTCGATATCAATCAGGTGGTATAGCGTATCAACCCAAGCACTAAACCTGATTTGGTAAAAGTCATCATTTTAGTAGGATCCTGAAGATGCAGGAATACACAGATCTGGGAGTCTCCCAAATGGTTATTTAGGAAAAGGCTTGAAACTGTAACTCTTCCTGGAAGGACTCTCTGGAGTGTAACAATGGTTCGGATTGTGTGCTATTATTCCAAAAATAGTTCATACTTTTCATGTATGTTTGTTTGGACTGGTACAAGGTCAGGTTGTGGAGAGCACACCTTAACATATTTGCTACTTGCGCAACTACTTGCTATATGGTAGCTAGTGAGAAGACCTTGGACGTATCTTGCTTACTTTCTCTAACTAGTGACATTAAGCTTAAAATCAGGAAAATTTTAGAGAATTGGTTGCTTTTTTGGACTTGCAATCTAGCATAGTGTGTGTAATTGTGATGCCAAGTGTTTATGAAGTATGTAGTGCAACTTGCTTCAGGATTCTAGTTCTTGCCAACTTTGATCCTCCCTCAGTTGGAAAATATTAATCATATATTTGATTTATGTGAGTTCATCAATGATTAAAACTACAAAGGATCTGAGACATACCACATGCTGGGAGGGGTTGTGGTGTGTGAGGTAAGGTGATTGACTTTTTGGATCTGCGAAGGTGTATTAGGAAAGGGTTTACATCCTCCGTTTCCTTCCCAGCTAGGAAGATATGTGGTGGCTATCAGCCAGCTTTGCTTGGCATCACCTGTGAAGCAGTTCCATTTTTAGCTTTGACAGATTGTTAGACACCTGTTTCTGTGCGACTATTGTTTAAACTAAAGGGCTCATGATCATATATTATATGTAGTAATTTCGTGACTAGAATATTCTGATGTAATTGCATAATATTTGATGTGCAATTCTTTATCTTGACATATATATATATTGCTACCAGGTACCCAACATTTTTTGATGATATTGCTGCGAGATTGCTCCCAGTGATCCCTCTAATCATCTATAGACTCATCGAGAATGATGCAATTGATGCTGCTGACAGAGTTCTACAAGTTTACTCGACATTCCTTCATTATTATCCATTGAATTTTACATTTGTGCGTGATATCCTTGCCTATTTCTATGGTCATCTGCCAGGGAAACTTATTCTTCGGATATTGAATGTATTAGATGTTAAAAAGGTGCTGATGAATCTTTCATCCCTAAACTTTTTCTATTTAATTTTCTGCAATCTTTCTTATTATTGACCTGCATTATTTCCTCAGATTCCAATTTCTGAGTCTTTCCCTCAGCATATCAACTCATCTAGTGCTTCCATTTGTCCCCCGCTCGACTACTTTGCAACTCTTTTGTTGGGTCTGGTTAATCATGTGATTCCTCCTCTGAACAACTCTTCTAAAAATGGACAAGTGGGAGAAACCTCAAACAGTTCTGTGCGAGCGCCCCATAACAAGGCTCAAGTAACATCACAGGCAAGTGCGATAGCTCCTGAAGGTCAGAAACCATTCTACCAAATCCAGGATCCTGGCACATATACCCAGCTGATCCTTGAAACAGCTGTGATAGAAATTCTCTCTCTTCCAGTGTCTGCATCTCAAATTGTATCGTCACTTGTTCAAATTGTTGTTCACATACAACCAACTCTGGTTCAATCTAGCACCGGTTTAAATCCCACAGGTGTTGGCCAAAGTTCTGTGTTGCCAACTTCTCCATCTGGGGGAAGCACTGAATCCTTGGGTGCAACTAGAACTAGTTCAGTGTCAGGATTAAGTAATTCGAACTTTGTTTGGCGAAGTGGTTATACATGTCAGCAGTTATCCTGCTTGTTGATCCAAGCTTGTGGTCTTCTTTTAGCTCAGCTTCCTCAAGAGTTTCATATTCAACTCTACATGGAGGCAGCACGTGTAATAAAAGAGAGTTGGTGGCTTACTGATGGGAAAAGGTCAGTTGGTGAACTAGAATCCGCTGTTTGCTATGCTTTGTTAGATCCAACATGGGCTGCCCAGGACAATACCTCTACAGCTATTGGTATGCTCCTATCGTGTTTCACTTCTCGTTGCAGGAACTTCTTTTAAAAGTATCTCATAATACTTTCTTCTCTAGTTGAAAGAGTTATAGTAGTATCTGCACTTGTTTACTGGTGGTGCCCGAATGCATCAATAATTTAACTGTCTTTCATGGAAAACTGCATGACAGCATGAGATTAAAAATGTTCATATTAGTTTCATTATGAGATGGCAGCTACTGACCTGAAATGTGACGGCCAGACCAGGCTGGTAATAATCTTCAAAATGGTTGTAGACATTTATTGCTGTTCAATTTATTATAATCATACCTCAGAAGTAAATTGTAGTATCTTCTCTTTAAGCACATGATATTTCCGTACTTGAGCTCAATCCTTGTCCATGTTGGTTTATACAGGTAATGTGGTGGCGTTGCTACATGCTTTCTTCAGTAACCTTCCACTAGAGTGGCTTGAGGGAACACATCTCATTATTAA
Source organism: Sesamum indicum (assembly GCF_000512975.1). Lineage (NCBI taxonomy): Eukaryota > Viridiplantae > Streptophyta > Magnoliopsida > Lamiales > Pedaliaceae > Sesamum > Sesamum indicum. The sequence continues at coordinate 9,143,617 of NC_026145.1, forward strand.
GCATCTTAAGCCTGTGACATCAATAGCTGGACTGAGAATAGCTTTCCGTATTATGGGTCCTTTGCTTCCTCGATTGGCGAACGCTCACACCCTCTTCAGTAAGGTATGGATGTATATTTAGTTGTTCCCCATGATAGGTTTCCTTTATTCTTCCCGAACTTCCTTCCTCAGAAGAGGTTACCTCCTTGGATTCTGACATTTAAAGTAAATAGGTAAAAGTTTACTGCTTGCAAGAAGGAAGATATTGACCGTCAAAAATAAAATAAAAAAAGGAAGATCTCGATAGAGAAGACATGTCCCTTAAGCATCTCATTTTGAGCCACATAAGATAGGTTTCATTGATGATGTTTCCATATCTCTTATATTGCTGGCACCGTGCTTTGAGGAGCTATGTATAAACCTCTCAGGATAACTTGTCCTAATTGGATTTTTACTTGTAATTAAGCCATTAACCTTCTAGGACTCCCTTGTTTGGCAGAAATGAATTTGATACAAAAAATATAATTGTCAAGAAGTTGATTACTAGGCATCTTATTCAATTTCAAGAATTGAAGTGTTTGGGTAGGATAGTGCATTTAAATAGTAAATAAATTAAAGTCTTAAATGTTTGGTACATTTTGTACAACAAAAGAATGCCTTAATTATATGTAGATATGAATATAATATAATATATATGCATTTACCGTTATATAAAATTATATAATAATATCGAAATAAAACAAAATATAGTGAATATATATTTGCATAAAAATATATAAATATATATCTATTTGTGTATTGAACATACCTACACAACATATTATCAGTTATATAAATATAATAGATAAAAGATTAAAATACAATAAAAACATAAATGTGATTAAAGAAATAAGACTAATAATAAGAGTTTATATTAGTCAATTCCGAAGGAAGTGGAATAAGATTACCACCAAAATATTAGTGTCCTCATTTCCGGGACTTTTTGATGTAATATTCCCAGTTTTTAGGAATATTTTTTCTTTTTCCAAATTTGAGATAATGTTATCAAACAAAAAATATGATATTTTTAATTTAAATTCCGAAAAAATGTCATTCCTTGCCAAACAAATGGGTCTTCATTCTGTTACCAAACTCAGATGTTCACGCATCTGACTTTCTAAGTTACGAGATGATTTCTAATATAATTATATTTTGAAATTATCTGCCAGATACTATCAGTGCTATTAAACGTGATGGCTGATGTGTTTGGGAGGAATTCGCAGCCATCAGCTCCTATTGAAGCGTCCGAGATAGCTGACATTATTGATTTCCTGTAAGCTTATGGTTAAATATTAGTATTTTATCCATCTACCATTAGCTAACGCTTGCAATAATGGGTAATTACTAATTGCTGTTCAGGCATCACATTGTCCATTATGAAGGGCAAGGAGGACCAGTGCAAGCAAGCAGCAAACCAAGAGCAGAAGTCCTGGCTCTTATTGGAAGAGCAGCTGAAAGTTTGCGTCCGGATGTACAGCATCTTCTGACTCACTTGAAAGCTGATGTGAACTGTTCAATATATGCGGCGACTCATCCAAAGTTTGTCCAGAACACCAATTAGCCTGATCCAACCCAGCTCTTTTGTGTATTATGTTTAAGGTTGATAATTACAAGAAATGAGATGGAGTGATCATTTCCAGCTTCTGGATGATAGTTGGTGCAGGACAATAACACGAAGCTGATGGAAAAATTCCGTGATGAACGGTTAAAGTAAACCTTGTGGTGCTTTTCGGCTTTTGGTTTCTAAAACAAGGTTACCTTATGCGTCGAGGGCAGGTAATGTAGATGCTTGGGAAACTTTACTTTCCATTGAAAGTATGGGAGCTATGGTAAGTAATTCCTACCTATGGACATAGATGCATATGTGTGGATGATGGACTGTTTTCAAGAGCCTGGTGCAAAAATTTCAGTTTTGTATGTTAATGTTGACCTAAACCTCTATCTAGATCCGGCTTCCAAAAGAGTCTGCAAAGGGAAAAACAATGATTGAATAGTTTCTATAATCAAACAACGTAGTTGTTATTGTCTAAATCAAGCAAAATTGACCATTAGGCGTCCCCAGTTCGAACTATGCGCCTCGTATTCTATGAACTAGTACTCCATGTGAGTTATAACAATTTATTTGAGAGTTTTGAATTATTATCTAATTTAAATGGGTAAAATACACTTTGTTCCCCCTAACTATTCGTTTTGTCAGAATTACTCATCTAAACTAATAAACGTAATATTTACCCTTTGGTTGGATAAAACTATCTTTCATGCCTTGAACAATTATATTATTTTCAATATGTTTTAGTGTTTTGAACATTAAATCATCATTGAATTATTCTTCAACTTATTTTTTTTTAATAAGTGAAGAATTTACATTAAAAGTGGAGTATAAATTAATATATATATATAGTAAATACGTAATAAATATAATATAACCAATAATTCATATATGCTTCTTATATGCTTAACCAAAAGTTAAACATTTTTAGAAATAAATAAATAATATATTTTATTATATTCTTTAAAAAAATTGATATTTAATTAATTATTTATTTAAAAGAATAAATGGTTAATAACTTTATTTTTTCACCAATTGATAAAATCTTTTCATGAAATTTTTTTGTATTTTCTTTACTCATTTATTAGTTAATTTTGAATCTGTAAAAGAAAAAATAAAATTCAAAATATTTAACTCACCAATTATATTTTTATTGTAAATAAAAGATATTTTTTCAATTAAGAAATTTTAATTAAATTTAAAATGAAAAATTACTAAAAAATTTAATTGTGGCGGTTACGTGTTAAATTTATTAGTTTATGGAAATAATTGTTACAAGACGAATAGTTTAGGGAGGCAAAATAATTTTATTTGATTTATCCTGGACTTACTTGTACTAATAATTATTGAAACACGCTATCAGAAAAGGTTCCATGGTCTAGTGGTCAGGACATTGGACTCTGAATCCAGTAACCCGAGTTCAAATCTCGGTGGAACCTGCAACCTTGTTTTTCCCAGTTTTTCCACACGGCCGCACCCTTTATATTGTTGTGGTCATTATTTTTGTTAAAAACAACTACAATTTTTTAAACTCACATCATATTGTGATCATCAGAACTTGAATGGACTCTTTCATCCACATAGTTTTAAACTTATAAGATGCTTTTGATAATTTTAAATTTGAAAAGATACAGTCAGCAATTATGATGTCAAATTCATAGGGAAAAAGAAACAAAACGAGACTTTTATCAAAAAAAAAATAAAAATTATTATGACAAATCGGGAATTGAATTTTCTTCTCCAAATCCTATTATAATTTTTCACATTAAATACACTTTGCCCTCTTTAAATTTAAATAGGCATATTTTTAAATTATAATAAAATATTGAAATAATTTAACCAGCAACATTTTTTTTTTCTTGTTTCAAATATTCAGCAGCGGTTCTGTATAAAAATATGTACCAGCAGTTCTCCTTACAGTTTTTTTTTTTAATTTAAGATTTTAAAAAAATTATAAAACCACATTTCTTTAAGCGGTTTTGCCTAAAAACTTAATTAACTTTTTAAAAAATGCGGGTATTTTCGTAAATATTTTTTCTGTTGACTATATTTAGATTATATTTTTTTGTGAGGAGTTAATTTTTAGATTACTAGTCATCCTGACACACTGTCCATGTATGCATATGATAAATAATATTTTATTTTAAAATATATTATGAATAAGAAAAAATATTATATTTATAAATCAATACATCATATTTCTAAAAAGAAAGAAAAAAAGCAACAAATCAAAAAAAAGAAAATCAACTTAGAAATATTATTGGTATAACAATAAAATCGATATTGCGGTATTATAACCATCATTTGTAAAAAAAAAAATATCTTTTTTTTTATATAGTTTAGATATAATCCTAGAAAAATGGTATACTAAAATTAGATATGACAAAGACGTATGATCAAGTACACTGGGCCTTCCTCTTCCACATACTTGGAATCCGGTCGCAAGTGTTTGCAACCGGAGGTGTTGTATGTGGTAATGTTATTCTTAGTGGTATCGAAAAAGTCATCTTAGAAAACATAGCCTTGTAATTATAAAGCATAGTATAGTAAAGCTTGGTCTGATCACTGTTTTCAGTTATTCGATCAACCATCAACTTTTGAGAAATGCTTGTTTTCTAACCTTTCTAACATCAGTCCACACGATATATATATATACACACACACATTGGAATAAGTAAACAGCACAAAGGAAAAATACATAAAGTTGTATCACATGAACGAACTCATTAATGCCATTAATCTTGTAACAATGGCCAACCTATGAACAATTAAACTCACAGACAAGAAGATTACTTAATTAATGTGCATAAGTAAGTATAAAGCAATGTAGTCGAGAATTTACAAATTAACGCAGATTAATTGAGAAATAATAATACTAATAATAATCAAGCAGTAGTCTTGTTGGGTTCCATAGCATCGAAACGTGATCCCATCATCATCATGACCTTAAACTCATCAAAACTGATTGCTCCATTGCCATCGGTATCCACCCCACTTATCATCTTCCTGCACTCCGCCAATGTGCATTCCTCTCCCAGGTTCTGCAGCACATCTTGCAATTCCTCTGCCGATATGGATCCATTCTTGTCAATATCAAACACCTGGAAAGCGTCTTTCAGATTCTGCAAAACCTCATCGTAGTCCACATCTTTGGTGTTGAGTTCGATGAATTCCTGGAGATCTATGTGGCCGTCCCCGTCCGAATCCACCCCCTGGATCATGGTTCTAAGCTCCTCCTCCGTCGCCGAATGGCCGAGGCTGCCCATGATCGATCCCAACTCCAGGGCCGAGATCTTGCCATCGCCATTCACGTCGAACTTCTTGAAAACCTGTTCCAGCTCCTGCTCCATCTGGACACGCGAGTCGAAGGATGGTGATCTGGAGTTAATTATGGGTGGTGTGTCGTGCGCAGAATCAGATCCGACCGCAAGGGCGACCATCTGTTTCTTCTTCCTATTGAACAATTCTTTTAATCCCATGATGATTTCATTCACCACACTTTCTTATAATTATGAGTATTTATGAATGAAGGAAAAAGTGATGAATGCGAGAACATGAGAGAAAAATAAGGGAAAAGGGAAATGTTGTTGTTGGAGCCTGGAGGAGGGATCTATTGTCGGAAAACACTCGCTTATTAATATGTTTTAGGGATAATTATACTTTCATCTCTTGAGTTTTGGTGTAATTACACGTAAAATTTTTTGTAATTTAAAAAATTATATTTAACACCCATGAGGTTTGTTTTCGTCTAACAAATAAGTCACTCTGTTAGTTATAAACTTATTAAATTTGCTAATATTAACAAAAAAATAAAAATAAAAAATTATATTTTACCCCGATTGACTTATTACTGACTTATAGCAAATTGAATAAATCTTTTATGATCAAATAATCATTATACGACTTCATGCGTTAATGCATGTGGGGAGGTATATCTTCATCATTATAAGGATAGTTTAGACGAAAAATGATTTGGCCTGCAATAAGTTAGTAATAAGTCAATTAAGGGTAAATATCAATTTTTTAAATTCAACAAATTTAATAAATTTTGACTAATAAAGAAAATTATTTATTAGACGGAATTATACACTTTTGATTCCTATCCTTTTATGTCATTCTTTTATACTCCAATTGGACCCAAGCACATTTTTTGCTTGATCAATAAGGAATAACAAGATTCATGTTTTGGATTAATACTACAGTAAAACCTTTATAAATTAATAATCTTGGGACCATGAATTTTTATTAATTTAGAGAGATATTAATTTATCGATAAATTAATATTTTATTAATTAAAAGAGAGACTTTTTAAATTTAACAAATTTAGTACATATGTATTGAAAATAAATGAATTCATATATATTTCATTGATTATGTTCATGCATCAATCAATTCTTTGTAACTAATTAAATATATTTATATTGTATACAATTAACTATTATATTCGTAGACGCATGTATCAATTCATTGAAATTACTTAAGTATACATGTTTACATTAATTCGTTGCACTTAAATAACTATTATAGCCAATTAAATATATTCATGCATGATGATGAAACATATACTTAAATCTCAATATGAAAATAAAACAATTCATGACATCTAACCATGTCTTTTCTTCTAAAAGGCATCGCAAAATCATCCATGAATGATCAAATGCGTAAAGCATTACAGACTTCATATTTTAGTAAATTACCATAATATTTATAATTGTAATATTTATGAATTATTAATTTAGAGTTTTAATGGGACCTAATATTTATAAAGGAATTTTCTGAAAAATTATTATCTTATTATCTTATCGAATTTGATGATTTTTTTACAAAGGCCCAAGTCGGGACCGGAAGATTTTATTATTTTAGAGAGTTTATTAATTTATAGAGTATTAATTTATGGAGGTTTTACTGTATGATAAATTAAAATGATTATATATTAATAAGCCTAGTTTGACCAGTTGACTAGAAGGGGTATTTTTTAGTTATTGTTTTAAAAAATAGGCTCAAATTGACTGGGGGGCGGTGTGATTATTTATTCGTAATATGGGGGTGTTTTTTGATATTAGAAAATTCGTAGTGGGATTATTGATATTTTTATATATCACAGGAGGTCAAAATGGATTTAACCCGATAAGTATATTATACGTATCATATAATTGGTTCAAATTTGATCGAACTAAATTTGGGCTAGAATTTTCCCTTTTCCAGATACTTATTCTCAACTTTCTATTGTTTTTTCAGTTTCAAACTTATACTTTGTAAAACTTGTCTTTTTTAAGTAGGATAATTACCTTGTTCTCTCCCTGGGCTTAATATGATTATACATAGACATTTTGTGATTTCTAAAATTACATATAGTATTATTGATGTTTGTTTTTATCCAAGATATAAATTCATTCGTTAGTCCAAATTCACCAAATTTGTTGATATTAGCACAAAAAAATAAAAATAAATTGACTTACTGTAGGTATAACGAATCTTTTTAATCACCCTTGTATATCTCCAAAGGCGTTAATGCATATAAGTGTATACATCTTCATTCTTATAATGGCAGTTTGATTAGAAAAATATTTGTTGATCCGCAATAAATTTAGTAGTAAATCAATCAAGGGTAAATAAGATTTTTTATTAATTTATTTTTATTTAATAATATCAGTAAAACTTGTGAATTTGGACAAATGGAGAGATCTATATACTGGACGAAAACAAACAATGAGGATATTGAATGTAATTTTCAAACAATAAAAAATTTATATGTAATCCCATTAAATCTTAGAAAATAATGATATAATTGTCCCTTTTTGGGGACAATTTTATTATTGTAATAGGAACTATTTTACTATATAAAAATTTAATGCATAAATTCTTCATGTATGTATATTATTGGAGCAGGAAAAAGCTGAGCAATGGATGGACAGCGCTAAGGATACAATGAATCAAGCCCATGATAAGGCCCGTGAAGCTGCAGAGAACACCCAAGGCCAAGCCCAACAAACGAGGGAGGAAACCGCTGGATTCCTTCAGCAGGTTCTCAATTATGTTTTGCCTTTTCCTAAAAATACAAAAATATTTTTTATTTTAAGAAAATAAAATAAAATTACACTTATATCTCTTTTAAAAATTCTTTATTTATATCTGACCAACTTCTATTAGGATTTGAATGAAAAATATCAATATTGAAATAAAAATTATCTAAATTTTTAATTTCGCCAATCATTTAACATTCATTTATATATTTTTGTACTTATAAAAGGATAGATGTAATATATATATATATATATTTAAAATTATTACATTGTTTTCCTTATAAGTACAAAATTATAACATAGGTAAAATTTAAAAACTTATGTAAGTTTGTTTATAATGTCAGCATTGTTAGTCCAAACCTAGTGAAAGAAGAGACATGTGTAAACAATAAATTTTCAGAAGGGACATAAATGCAATTTCAAAACTTATACTGAAAAAAGTGTAATTTCACATTTTTAGAGGGATACTAACCCTAAAAAATAATTTGAATGAAATTTTAATCTAAAAATAGCAATTAATGTAAATTAATATTATTTTTTAGAAATTATTATTATTGTTTAATTTGTTTTATGATTTGCAGACTGGAGAGCAAGTGGTTAACATGGCTCAGGGTGCCATTGATGGCGTGAAGAACAGTCTGGGGATGGGCGAGAAGAAGTGAAACCAAGTCCCATGATGTCTTAGGGCTTATGGCTTCCTTTATTGTTTTAATAATAAGAGCTAAATTTAGCATAGCAAATGTTTTAGGGTGTGACACAGTTTTAGGTGGTTATTAGATTTTTTACATTTTTCTTTAATCGGAGGGTTTTGGGTGCAGACCTGTCGAGTTATTATGTTGAACACCTTAATATCTTATAAGATGTTTACACGTCTTATAGATTTTAACATCTTATTTCATCCAAACACTTTAGAAGCTTATTTTTAAAAGCAGAACCAACGTCTTATAATCTCCTAAAATATTATAAGATGTTTAAAAAAGCTTAGCCAAACACCAAGTTTATTTGAAACATCATATAACCTCCTACAACTTATTAAGATGTTGTAGGAGTTTATAAGTCTTTTATTTTATTTTAAAAATAATATTCTTAAATATTTGGATAAAATAAGATATTAAAATTTATGAGATATTTTCACATCTTGTAAGAAGTTGGGGTATTTGGTGTACTAATATTTTTTTTTTTATTGGTAAAAGACAAAAAAGAACATGTACGATTAAAATCAAGTAATACTATATTTTGACGTAAATTGTATCAGGTAATAATTTCTTGATAAGTTGTTGTTAATAAATAAAAATATTACGAATTGAAAATTAAAATAAAAAGTGAAAAAAAGTATTTGGAGGAATAATTTAATACTTATAATTTTGTTAAAGAAATGTGAGAAAATTAAAAATGAAAAAAAAAAAAGAAAAGAAAAGAGAATATGACCGTTGCCCATACAGGCTCAAAAAATATGAGAAAATCAAAAACAAAAAAATAGAGAATATGACCGTTGCACACGAATATGACCGTTGTAGACGAATATGACCGTTGCACATAACCTCTATAAGAGTAACTCACATTTCTCTTTTTACAGCAACACTTCACACAAGTCCATCCTTATCCATGGCCACTCTCCGATCCCACCTCCATTTCTTGGCCTTGAACTCCCCAAAACTCATTCTTGTTGATTCTCCAAGAAACTTCTGCTCTCCACTCCAAGAACCTGTTTTCAGCCAAGAAATTTCATGGGGTTTTGCGTCCAAGGTTCACCAGCTATTGCAAAGCAAGTGCTAGTAGTAGTAGCAGCGCTGAGATTGAGAAGTCCGTTTCGGCGGAGAGTGGAAATGAGAGTCCTCCGTCTGATTTTGCATTTGAAGCTTACACCACTCCGCCTGTAATTTTCCCTTGTTCTAATTTCATCAATTCTTTTCTATATGTACATATTTTTTCTTATTTGGGTGGGTTTCTTGTTTTGTGGAACGTGACGAGAAATTGGGAAATTCATGTTCTTGGTTAATGGGTTGTTTTTAATTTGGAGTATGATGGAATTTCACTATTGTAGAACTGAAAGAATTGTGCACCAGCCTCTCTTGAAATGATTTTTAGTTAACTGTTGATGGGAAAATATTTGGTGAAAGATTTCTACTATTTTCCTCTTTCCTCTGGTTGGAATGAGGAGTTTGCTTTGAACATCAAACAACCACCAATGCACAATCTTCAGGTTGTTATAGTTTTTGATTGTTTCTTTCCTACTTGATGGTAGTTCCTTCTTTCGTCTCTCTCCCCTGATAAGCACATTTCACCATAGTTACATTTATAAATTGTCTTCTATTATTGCTTTCTTATTAACCCATGCTATTTTGAAGAATATATACAATTTTTGCAAGTCGTGTAATGATTAGTAGAGTGTTCATTTTTGGAGCAGTGACAAGTGTGTGTGCGCTTAAATCCAAAGTCATATATGGATTTTCGCAAAGCCGAACGACGAAAGGAAAATTGAAGTAAGATTTGTGACTACTTGAAACATTGTTCGCAAACAAGTCTCCAGGGTCATCTGTATACAAATTTAATTTATGTCCGATGAAAGAACATGTTAATTCCTAAAGGGGAAGAAAACTCAGGAGGTTGTTTGTTTGGTCCTCATAAGAAGTACACCATTTCTCATTTTAGATATTGTCATGTCTTATAATTTGGGCGATACATCTCTTTGCTTGTTTCAGTTCTTCTTATAAAAATATTTGGGTTGCAAATCTTGTGACTCCGCACAAACGCATGGGGAATGCCGGTATTGATTTGGAAAACCTTTGTGACGGTAAGCTTTATTCACTGATATATTTATATCTAGCCTAAAGCTGCTCGACTTGAAGATGTCATTTCTACTACAGCTCCAAATTTTATTAGAAAAACAACCATTATGATTTTGCCCTCACTTCATGGTATAAGCTGCGTATTTAATAGGAAATTCGCATGAATTGCTTCTTGAGTTGGAAGGGATGGGAGGTGGTGGAAAGATAGAGTTCAATTGAAGCTGGATTATTATGGTCTTTGCTAGAAGTTAGATTAAGCATCTATTAAATGAAAGCGTATTATGTCTTAAAGGTTCACACCAATATTTTCACATTGTCCTTGTTCCTCTTTTCTGGCTTTAATAAATACTAAATCCTCCTTGCATTTCCTACTTTTGACAATCCAAAGATATATAAAACAGTACTAGTTTCTCTAATGAACTATGCAAAATCAAGTATGCAATAAAGTTTCTTCACCGTGCAAATTTACAAGGAAAAAATCATAGCAAACACTTTGGACTTCCATGTTTCAGATTCAAATCATCTTAATTTCAAAATGTAAGGGAGTGATACTCCTTTTTCTGCTTTGATTAAAACTGCCTATAATATTTTCTTCTTTTCAATTTTGTCAGTAAACTGGTTGGTCCTCTCCAAACAGCCTACCTAGACATAAGAAATCCTGGTTTACCTTGGGGGCAAAAAAAGTTTAACTAAGAATGATAAAATTCATATGGTTTGATGGCTCTCTGAAGTTGCGCTGGACAAAAAGGTAACACATAATTGTATGCATCTCAGGTAAAGTACAAGTGTTTTGAGAAATGGATGAGGAAAAGAAATGGTGGAAAATTCCTGTTGTCACTGAATTTCTCCAGAAAAATGGTTATATGATTTCTTAGTGATTGTGGACTCTGAAAGGGATGCAGGTAGCAATGGGTAGGGTCTCAGCCTAATGAAGACCCAAAAAAAATTATTCTATACCCAAATCCTAAAAACCCAACTCAAGACCTAGTTTTCAGTAGGGTCCAAACCCAAACCCATTTTTTTCTCAAATTTATTTTTTCAGCAAATCATACTTATTAATTTGAATTTCTTTCTTTTTATTTTTATTTTTATTTTTATTTCCATAATTTAGCAATAAATTTAGAATTATTGAGATAATTAGATTAAAATTTGAAAAATACATTATTAGAATTAAATCAATACAAAATGAGAATAAAATTAACCTAAACATTGAGTTTAATTTTATAAAATGAGTTCTTTCCGAAAAGAAAAAAAAAATAGTTTTTTATGAGAATTGGGTCAATCGGTTCACCGATTTTCCCAAAAAAAATTCGATTCACGCGGGATCTTTGTTCCAAAATATTTATAAAAACGGGATGGAAGTCTTGAGTGATTAACAATTGAACCGGTGGATCTGATTTTGAAAAGCATGGCATCAGGAGATTGCAGTTGTTGATGATCTTGGAGTTGCAACTCAGTTCCTTATCCTGTATCTAGTTACTTAGCTGGAGCTGGACATGGACATTATTAATTAATTCTTTTTTCTATAATGTCCCAAAAAGTAGAGGAGTTAATGTGAAGTCCAACATAATTTGTAGCAGTAACAGCGGGGAATGAAGCCTTCGCATTCTCCTTTGATTGCTAGCTCCTGCAAGCAACTCCTGGTGCACAGAGTATCACTCAGGCACAGTCCAGTCTTCTTTTCGCTCCTTTTACGACACAACTTCAACTTGGACGACTCTGCTAATTCAACTTTACCAACACTTACATCTGTTCATCATACATAACATATTCCAATTCAGAGTACAGCTTTAAGGTAATGGCATTGGCATACAATAATTAACAATGGTAAGGGAAGATGAAGAATTATTATAACCTATTAAGATGACAAGTATGAGCAGTACAACAGTGCAGGCAACGCCAAGCTTCATCCTTATACACAAAGTTAGAGATTGGATGGGAAGTTGAATATGGATTGCTAATGCTATATCATATATATAGTGAGATGATTATTGCAAGATAAACAAATAACATAAATACTTTTTTCATCTATATGGGGCCTACTTTTCCGCAAACTTATACTAGTTATTATGAGTTAAGGTTTATTTCACTGATAGGATCATGGGCTCATCTACCCCATTCTTGAGCTTGGAAGAGCCTATCAACGCATTCCGCCCAATAGCTAAAAAGAATGGTTCATATAATTCTAGTAAGCCGTATGCATCAAATGGGCCTAGAAACCCAACAGTGAGCAGATCCAACAAACCCACTTTAAGGTCTTAGATTACTCTAAAATAAAAATAAGAGTTGCAGTAGGACAAAAGTTGTTATGTTTACAATTAGATGATTCCAAACCTGTCCCCTAATCCAATGGATTGAATGTATTGTTGAAGATTTCGCCAAGTTGTGAGGAACCAAGTAAGAGAGAAAAATTTCAAAGAGAACCTATCTTCTTCCTCTAAATTTTGGAGCCCATTCCAGATACCTCGTCTAAAGAATTGTTGGTGTTGCTACTCATGCATTGATTGTAAGATGAGGAGTTTGAGTAAAAGTAAAATAGAAGTAGTGGACCCATAACTTTTATAATTAACAAAGAATGACGGTTCGTACACATGAAAAGTCTAAACTTGTAAAATAACTTGAAACATGATCACCACATTAAAAGAGGTTGACCCTAGAACACACATGATACATTATTACATCACATCCCAAACAGGGTGGTGTAGTCACGTTTATATAAACATGGTTCAAGCCTCACACGTCTAGCTAGCGTAGAGAAATAAAAATAAAATAAATATACAGTCTTAATCCTCGCTCGTACTCTCTCTCTTCTTCTGATCACAACAAACAAAACATTAAACATTGATCCTTGGAGTTGGACCGTACAATATAAATTAAAACAAGACACAATTAACTTCCAAATTATCTATGCATCCCTCCTTGAACAAATGGGGCCATTGTCGCTCCTTGATTTTGCCTCTCAACATTTCCATGCCATCCTAATCATTTTCACATCCAAATTAATCAATAAGAATATTAATTGCATAATTTAAAATATATAAATTCTACTTAAAATTATGAAAGATCGATGCACTACTTATGGTGTAGGCCAAATTAAGTAGGAGGAAATATTAAATAAGGTATAGAGAAATAGATAGAGAGTGATTTAGAATTAGGTAGGTAGGTACCAAGAGACATGTCGAATCCACGGTGTTGGAGCTCACGATACTCTTGGCACAAGGCGCAGGCCTCGCAGCAGAAGTGGACCAGACAATCGGGGCAAGGATCCTCCGGCAGCATGTACAGCCTTCTCATCCTGGATCGGTAGAAGCACGAGTATATGCATGCACATCCTGTTATGTACGCTATCAGAGCATATAATGCACCACTCGCTCCACAAGCTGCAGTTGCACACATATTACATATAATAATTAGTACCCGCATACATACCTTTTTCATTAATTAGTTATAATTTTTAAAGAAACATATACATATATATATATATATATATATTTACTTACAGGTGGATCCTCGGTCTACAATTTCAGCAATCTGTCCAAATGTTATGCATGGACACCAACATGTTATGCAACCTGCAACATAGAATAGATCACATCGCCAATCCAGCCAGAACTAAACTCAAAACGTGTACGTACAGTTAGAAACATCAGAAAAGCAGTCGCAAAGGCCGGTGGACCAAGGCCCAGCTGGAACACTGCTCTGAACTTGAGGTCCCGGTTGGATTGGTATGCCAGTAGGCAGCGTAGGTGGTTGGACGACGACATACGACTGTTGGCCCGGCTGCTGGATTGGTGGCGCTGTCGGTGCCGGAGGTTTATCCACTAAAACCATCGATATATATTATAATATATATATATATATATATATATATATATATATATATATATATGATCTTTCAACACAAATAGAGTATATGGATGGATGTAATTAATCAAAGAAACAAAATCGAAAAATTATAAGTAAGCAACTGCAAATGGAATTAATAGGATGGAAGAATATATATAGATGGATATGCACCCACTTCAAAATTAAGATGGGCAATTAAGAAACTAATATACCGTGTAATATGTGTACCAAGTTGCTAACAAATACTAATTAATATATTATATAGGTATGTACTTAAATTAATTCAAATTCAAATTAAATTAATTAGATGAGTTTGTCGGGAATTAGGATTTGAAGTTCAAGTGGTTGTATGTATTAGTAGAATATATACTGCTAGTTTATTTTTTTATTGTTCTTGGCATTGATCAGTTCTGAAAACGTCCTTAATTGATTATATATATATATAGTACTAGGAAGCTGATTGGTTCATAATTTGGAGCGCCAGCCTTTCGACATCTACATGTAAATATTTTATTTAAAAGGATATATAATGAAGCAATTAGCGGTTGACTTCACCATGAGAGTGAATGAAAATTAAAATATATACAGTTCTCTTTCATCTATTATTAAGGTTTCAAATGAATCAATGGCAAAACCACCGAAATTACAATAGAACGCGGTCTCTATGGGTGGAAATTAGATTCGGAAGATTCGTGGACAGTGTGATGAAGCTGATAATGCATTGGCTAATTAAGTGGGCTGAAGGACGAATCGTATTATTATTATTCCTAATTCCTATCGTAATTTCCCTACTTTTGAGTAATTAATAAATTTATGTGTTGTATATAATTCCATATAAATTTATATATATTTCAGTTAAAATACCTCTTATATTATTATTATTTGTTTGAGTTTATGGTAAGTAAGTATTTTAGAAAATAATGGTTCGAGTAAAATGATACTGATGGGTATATGAATAATCCCCCTACAAAAAGACTGAAACGCCCTTCATTAAGGGCATGATGGTCATTTCCGCGACCGGATCCGCGTGTTTTGTAACGGGCGGGTCGCAGAGGACCCGACCCGGGTCGTGTGAACCAACAGAAGACCCGGACAATGACGACCATTCGATCAGAATGTGAATCAACAAGATGAGGCCACGTGGCCCAGTACTTGCCGTACAACTGTGTACTATAAATAGACCCCGATACGCCATAAATGAGGTAACTGCGATACATTAATTGAGATCGAACTTTGAGATAGAATACATTTCTCTCGATCAACCTAACTTGAGCGTCGGAGGGTCATTGTCGGGGACGTGCCCGACGAGCTCACGGTTCGTGTTTTATTCTCAGGGGATCCAAAATCTGTTTTGGAAGAGTTAGTCGATCAGCGGTGAGATCGTCTCAGGAGATCGAATAATTCGACCCGGATCAGTTGGCGCCGTCTGTGGGAACTTCTGAGAATTTTCTGTCATCATGGAGGGTTCATCGAGGAGAAATGCTGCTGAAGAGGAGACACCCAGGAAAGGAACAGGTGCAACCATCCAATGGAGGGTTCATCGAGGAGAAATGCTGCTGAAGAGGAGACACCCAGGAAAGGAACAGGTGCAACCATCCAGATCACTCCGGACGAGTTGCAAAGAATGATAGATGAGGCAAGCCGAAAAGCAATCGTAGAATACGAAAGGAGAACAGCGACCCCCTTAGTCAAGGAAACTGCTAGAAGACAGTTATTTGAAAATGTGGAACCAATAAGAGAGTCAAGGGTGCAAGGGGAACATGAACATCGCAGTAAGCGACCGGCATCGTCCGATGCAGGCTCCAGCAGCCACGGACGCGCGAAAAGAAGAGAGCCGGTGATATCCAGGGCCGAAGTGGAAAGTGTGGGCAAACAGATACACAGCCTAAATAAACAGATTGATGAGTTGAAGAAGCGGGGGGAGATTGTCTCGCAGAACAAGAACTTCCCTTTCTGTAACGACATCCTCGTTCGGACCGTCGAGCCGGGGTTCAGGGTACCCGACTTGAGGAGATATGATGGGATGAGAGACCCCCAGGAGCACGTGGCCACCTTCGAAATGGTGATGAATCTCTACGGACAGTCAGCCCCGATAATGGCAAAATTGTTCGCGACCACACTCACGGGAAAAGCTCAAGAGTGGTTCACAAACCTACCCCGAGGAAGCATCGAATCCTACGAACAGCTCGTGCAAAAATTCAACTTCCATTTTGCGAGCAAGAAGAAACAGAAGAGGTCTGCCACACATCTCTTCAACATCCGGCAGAGAGAAGACGAAACGTTGAAAAATTTCATGGGCCGGTTCAATAATGAGACTCTAGAGGTGCAAGAGTTGAGGATCGATATGCTCGTGAGCATCCTCATTCACGGACTCAGAAAGAGCTCTTTCGCATCCGCCCTCGCATGAGATCCGCCCTTCGATGTCGAGCAGTTAATGGCGATAGCTCAAAAATATATCGACGAAGAGGAGATGAACGCGATGAAAGATTCGGAACGAAGGGAGCGGGAGTACATCCCCAGGCGACCTCAGGAAAGCAGGGGTGGAGGAAATGACAAATCAAAAACAGAGAAACGGAAGGAGCCCAAGTACGTGCCGAAATACCACAATTACACTCCTTTGGCCATGTCTCGAGAGAAGGCCCTTATGATGGTAGAGAATGCCGACGTGCTGAAATGGTCAAGACATACGAGATACACCCCCTCCAAGAAAACTTCTAACAAATACTATCGTTTCCACTGAGAGAGGGGACACAATACGGAGGAGTGCTATCAGCTGAAAGATGAGATCGAAAGGCTCGTTAGACAGGGGTACTTCCGAGATCGCGTGCCCCCAAATTGTAAGATCGGAGGAGAAGGAAGGAGGAGTAGGTCGAGAAGTCGGGCTCGAGACAGAAACCCGGGCCCGTCAAGAATCGACAAGACCTCGACGGGCGGGAACAACGCACCCACTAAAGGCGTTATATACACGATTGCGGGAGGATCGACCGCGGGAGATTCGAGCCGAACACGAAAGAGATGCGCTCGAACGGCCGGATCGGTTCGGGAAAAAGAATTCGTGCTAAAGGTGGAGGACGAAGAGGCCATCTCATTCAATAGCTCAGACAGATTGGAGGATGGTGGAGAACAGAACGACCCCATGGTCGTCAAGCTCGATATTGCGAACTTCACCGTCCACAAAGTGTTGATTGACAGCGGGAGCTCAGCGGACATAATTTTCAAAAATGTCGTGGATCGGATGGGGCTGGAGAACGCGAGGCTCGAACCCGTAAAGACTCCGCTGGTCGGCTTTGGAGGAAGCGAAGTGGCCTCGCTAGGGACGATTGAGCTGCCAGTGTCCATGGGTGAGGAGCCGAAGAGGAAAACTCTGATGGTTAAATTCTTAGTGGTCGATACCCCGTTCACGTACAATGTCATACTGGGTCGGCCGGGACTGAACTCATTCCGGGCGGTCATCTCTACGTACCATATGAAGATGAAATTTCCCACTGAATATGGAATCAGGAAAGTGTCATGTGACCAAAAGGAGGCCCGAAAATGTTACAACTTATCAACAAAAGGAGAGCCGAGGCCTAAGAAGCAAAAGGTCAGAGAAGATGCGGAACCCCGACCGTACGAAGCCGAACACTTGAAGCCCAGTGAGGAATACAAGGCCATACAGCTCGCGACAGAGGACCCCAGCAAAACGACCCGGATAGGTTCCAGCCTGAACGAAGGGGAGATGGCCATGATTAACTTTCTAAGGAAGAACGCAGACATGTTTGCGTGGAGTCCGTCGAATTTCACCGGGATCGACCCGGAGGTCATTGTACACCGATTGAACGTAGACCCGACGGTTCGACCTGTGCAGCAGAGGAAGAGAACTTTCAACAATGATAAGAACGATGCTATCAGGCAAGAGGTCGAGAAGCTGTTGAAAGCTGGATATGTATCGGAAGTCCAGTACACGAGTTGGCTTTCTAATGTAGTTCTGGTCCCGAAATCTTCAGAAAAATGGCGAATGTGTGTAGATTTCACCGATCTGAACAAGGCCTGCCCGAAAGACCCGTACCCGTTACCTCGGATCGACACCATGGTGGATTCGACCGCAGGATACGAGCTCTTCTCGATGATGGATGCATACCAAGGATATCATCAGATCCAAATGGCAGAGGAAGACAGGGACAAAACTTCCTTCGTCACAGATAAGGGGATCTATTGTTACAACATGATGCCATTCGGACTGAAGAATGCGGGCGCAACCTACCAACGATTGGTTAATAAGATGTTCGGCGATCTGCTCGGAAGAACCATGGAGGTATATGTCGATGACATGCTGGTCAATAGTAAGAGATCGCAGGACCACATCGAAGACCTCTCCCAGGCGTTCAGCATAATGAGGTCGCACGGAATGAAACTCAACCCAAACAAATGTACTTTTGGTGTGACCAGGGGAAAGTTTCTGGGGTATATGATCAGTGAACGAGGAATAGAAGCGAACCCAGAAAAGATACAAGCCATTATGGGCTTGAGATCGCCAAGTTCGATCAAGGAGATGCAGAAGCTTACGGGAAAGATCGCATCTTTGGGCAGGTTCATATCGCAATCGGCAGATAGAAGCCTGCCATTTTTCAAAGCCTTGAGGAAACCCAAGAGTTTCGCGTGGACTCAAGAATGCGAGCAGGCTTTGCAAGAACTAAAGGAGTATCTCACCAAACCCCCGTTGCTCGCAAATCCTAAAGATGGGGAGACGCTATTCTTGTACCTTGGAGTGTCCGAGAACGCGGTCAGCTCCGTGCTGGTGAGAGAGGAGACTAACAGTCAGAATCCAGTCTATTATGTCAGTAAAATGCTCCAAGGGGCTGAATTGCGGTATTCAGAGATGGAGAAACTCGCCCTCGCATTAGTAGTAACTGCCCGAAAACTACGACCGTATTTTCAGTCGCATAAAGTGGTGGTGCTGACGAACCACCCCCTTAAGCATGTGATGTCGCGACCGGAAGCTGCTGACGAACCACCCCCTTAAGCATGTGATGTCGCGACCGGAAGCCTCCGGAAGATTAATCAAATGGGCGATCGAATTGGGGCAACACGATATCGAGTACCAGCCCAGGACAGCCCAGAAGGCACAGGTGCTCGCAGACTTCATCACAGAGTTGTCCAGCGACCCGAAGGAACCCGACGCCCCCGACCACACCTGTTCGAAATGGATGTTGCATGTTGACGGGTCTTCCAATGCGAACAACGGAGGAGCAGGCGTGCTGATCCAAGGACCCAAGGGAGTCGAGATAGAAGTCGCAGCTCGCCTATCATTCCTAGTGACAAATAATGAAGCGGAATACGAGGCGTTGGTACTAGGGTTGGAGCTAGCATATGAGGCAGGGGCTCACGACCTGGAGGTTTTTACCGATTCACAGCTGATCGCTATGCAGATTGAAGGGACATACGAGACGAGAGAGAGAACCATGACACGGTATAAGGAGATCGTGCAGCGATTGATGGGAAAGTTTAATGGATGTTCCGTTTCACAGGTTCCCCGAGCAGAAAACGACAAAGCGGATGCCCTGTCAAAATTTGGTGCAGCAATGGATGGAATTCGAGATCGCAAAATCACAGCCTTAGTGCGCGATCAGTCGGTCCTCGCGAGTGGAACAGAAATTCAGGTCGTCTCAGAGACAGGATCGTGGATGAGAGAGATCATATGGTATCTTGAAGAGGGTACCTTGCCTAACGATCCACAGGCGGCAAAAAGAATCAAATTTCGAGCCGCCCGATTCACGTTGTTAGAGGGTCAGCTCTACAAACGAACAGTGGACGGCCCTCTCCTGAAAGCTTGGATGGAGAAAGAGCCTTGTACGTGATGCGGGAAATACACGAAGGAAGCTGCGGCAATCATTCAGGAGCGAGATCGCTAGCTCAGAAGGTGATGCGGCAAGGGTATTTCTGGCCCACCCTGGTCGAAGATTCCAAGAACTTGGTAAGGAAATGTGAGAGTTGCCAGAAGTACGCTTCTTACATCAGCCTGCGACCCCGATGGAACCGATCAAGATAGCATGCCCGTTCGACCAATGGGGAATTGACATCGTGGGACCTTTTCCGCCCGCACAAGCCCAAAAGAAATTCATCATTGTAGCGGTCGAATATTTCTCCAAGTGGGTCGAAGCGGAAGCAGTGGCCAAAATATCGGAGAGGGAAGTCATCAACTTCATATGGAAGAATATTATATGCAGATTTGGTATATCCCGCATACTAATATCTGATAACGGCACGCAGTTCCAGGGCAGAAAAATTACGGAATGGTGCAAGGAGCTGAAGATCGCACAACACTTCACAGCAGTTGCGAACCCTCAAGCGAACGGACAGACCGAAGTGACGAATCGGACGATCTTGCAACATTTGAAGACTCGCCTCGAGAGCAAGGGATCGTGGGTTGACGAACTGCCCCGGGTCTTGTGGGCCTACCGCACAACGCCACGAACCGCTACGGGCGAGACCCCTTTCTGCCTGGTGTACGGAACTGAAGCCATTATTCCAGCTGAGATACGGGAGGAATCGCAAAGAGTCATGCAGTATGAGCCCGAGGCGAACCAAGCCGAACGAAGCTTCGACCTCACCGTCATCGAAGAAAAAAGGGAGGCCGCATATGCCAGAATCTTACATCACAAGGGCTTAATGATGAAGAGCCACAATCGCAGAATTCGACCCCGCCAATTGCAAGTGGGAGACCTGGTGCTGAAGAAAGTGGAAGCATCAAAACACGTGGGGAAGCTGGAGCCGCCCTGGGAGGGCCCTTACAAGGTGACCGAGATCAGAAAGAAGGGCACGTATAGACTACAAGACATGCAAGGTCGCGAATTACCACGCCCTTGGAACATACAGAACTTGAAGAAGTTCTATGCCTGAAGCTAGGAGCCTGTGAAAGGCCATCAACTGCCGGATCGGACGAGGAGCCTGTGAAAGGCCATCAAACGACAGATCGAACGAGGAGCCTGTGAAAGGCCATCAAACGACAGATCGAACGAGGAGCCTGTGAAAGGCCATCAACTGCCGAATCGAACGAGGAGCCTGTGAAAGGCCATCAAACGACAGATCGAACAAGGAGCCTGTGAAAGGCCATCAACTGCGGGATCGAACAAGGAGCCTGCGAAAGGCCATCAACGAGAAGATCGAACAAAACTGTACGTGGAGAGTTCTATCAGATTACCAATTGTATCCATGTTAAACATTGCATTATTGAGGATTTGTAACTACTGTAATTTACCCAACGAAATTTATCAAATTTTCTTTGATTTATGCTTACATTCATGCGTACACTACTATTATTATTCACTACTAAAGCGTCCAATATGCGATCTGAAAAAGACGCACTCAAGCGAAACGCGAACTGAAAAAGACGCGTCCAATATGCGATCTGGAAAAGACGCATTCAAGCAAAACGCGAACTGAAAAAGACGCGTCCAATATGCGATCTGAAAAAGACGCATTCAAGCAAAACGCAAACTGAAAAAGACGCGTCCAATATGCGATCTGAAAAAGACGCACTCAAGCGAAACGCGAACTGAAAAAGACGCGTCCAATATGCCATCTGGAAAAGACGCATTCAAGCAAAACGCGAACTGAAAAAGACGCGTCCAATATGCAATCTGGAAAAGGCGCATTCAAGCAAAACGCGAACTGAAAAAGACGCGTCCAATATGCGATCTGGAAAAGACGCATCCAAGCAAAAGGCTAACTGAAAGAACGACTGAAAGATGCAATGTGCAAATATAGCAAAATAAGCGAGCTGACAAAAGTTCACTTTCATTTAACAAAACGTCATGTACAGGGGTTATCAAAAATTCCACCCCACCCTCCTATCTACAAAAAATGATGTCCTAAGAATCTCTAGGATTTACATTTCGATCAATCAGCTCAAAATCCTACCACAAAAATAGAAGAATCGGGATGGTTCAGGCGTCAGCTTCCGCCTCCAGCTCGTCCCTCAAGACCATAAATTCATCATCTTTCAGCTCAGGATCTGGAGGAAGAGGTTGAAGGTCGCCATCAAGTGAGATGTCAAGTTTGCTGCGGTCAAAAGACTCATGAAAGCCACCGAGCTTTTCGACTTGAGACAGGCAGGTCTCATAGCCCTTGGTGAATGAGTCCGCAGACTTGATCTCAAGAGCGATCGTGAAGGTGTCGGTCTTCAAAAAATCACGAACCGCGGACATCCTGGAATTGGCCAAGGCTCGCTGATGTTCTTCAACCAGAATGCGACCGGCTTGGCCTTCCTCCACCCCACGCTTGTGGCCCTCCACGAGGCCGACCTCACGCCCGGCCTCGAACGCCTCTTTCTTAGCCTCCGCCAAGGCCACCTCTTGTTCAGAACGAATAATCTCCCTCTCCTTCTTGGCAACGTCGAGCTCGGCTCGCAGCTTTTGCACCTCATCTCCCAAGGCCAGCAGATTATCCTCCTGCTTGCGTTCTGTCTCGTCCCGTTCGGCTAGTTGAGCTCTAAGATCTTGCACCTTCTGGTCAGTCTGAATATAGCTCCTCCGATAATGGGTGCATTTGAGGCTCAAGCTTCGGGGAAAGGTCATAGCCTGCAAAATCGAATGCAATGGGTGATATAAAAGAAGGGAGGTCGAAGGAAGCCAGCCGACAGAATACCTGGACCATGGAGTGGGCTGCGAACTCCTCAAGCCGAATAGGGCTATTCGTTACAAGTGCCCCTTGATCGCGAACGGAGACGAATGAGTTGTAGACTGCAAAAGTATCGCCTCCAGCCTCGCCATACAGCGACGAGCTCGACATATCCAGCCATTCGGGAGGCGGCACATTGCCTCGAAGAGCTGCCCGGCTATCCTCCCAACATGTGGCGAGCTGTGCCACCCTAAAAAATTTGTCCCGATCTTCCTCAACACTAGTCTTATCCGCGGCTTCCTTAGCCATCCTGCTCAGCACGCTCGGGCTATGCGATTTGGAAGGAGGTGGGTGGGAGGCCTCAGCGAGCTCCTTCCCCTTACCCTTATCGCTAGGCCCTAACTTGGACTTGGGCCCATGACCCTTTTTCGGGGAGGATCGCTTTCTTTTCTTAGATCGCTCCTCAGATGGAGGACCTTGGCTCCCCTGATCGGCCCCATGGTCCTCACTGGCCTCATCTAAACCCAGTTCTAACTCCGAGGAGTTGTAGCCGAGATGATCACCATGGGCGGAAGGCGTACCCTCGCTATCAACTGCAATGGGCTGTAGTCCATCGGGAGTGGCGATCGCGAGCGTTTTGGAAGGAACCGAGGGAGGTGGGATCAAAGATAAATCTGGAGCACCAGCAACCGCCTTGCCCTTCCCTTTCGGATCCGAGGAACTCGCGATCTCACCCCCCTTCCTCGATTTGTTCTGGGCCGCGATCCTCCGCATAGCTGTGCGCGTGCTCATGATTATACTATCTGCGAGCAGTGAAAAGTTAACATATGCAAAAAATTACAGCGATGAAAGCAAGCGAGACCGAAAGAAGATAGTCACCTAAGGACTCTTCGATGTGAAGGGACGCTGGAGAGAGCCCAGATAATTGCAAAACTTTCTCATTGAGAAGCTTCTTGGGATCATACTTATAAGATGTTAGACTCCTTATTTGGTCACCCTCCAGCCCCCCACCACAGATTTTTGGAAGGGGTTTATACTTGGTCCACTCGTTCTTAAAAGGCCAGACACCACTAGGAGATCGAATGAAAATGTAGCGATCTAACCAAGCTCCTACATTCGACTTCAGGGCGCTCAAATACCCGCAATCGGGTTTGGCCGAAAGATAGAAAAAACCTCGACTACCAGATCGCTTCGAGGTGGTGAAGGAATACAAACTCCAAAAATTGTCAAAACTGGGGTCCAAACCTACATATCGCATCATTACAACGAAAAGGACAATATGGGTAATGGAATTTGGGGAAAGCTACATAGGGCACAACCCCAACTTATTCAAAATCCCGGCCACCGGGGGAGCCAGAGGAAATCGCAACCCGGCATCGAGGTGTTTGATAGAAAAAGCAGTAAACCCCTCGGGAGGACGATGCATGCGATCGAAGGTAGCAGGGATGAGAATATCAAAATCGGAGGGGATGTGGTATTTTTCCCTAATCTTATTTACAGGAACCCTAACTTTACTGACCACAGCCTCCCAAGGGTTTTTAGTGAGCCGATCCTGGAACCTGGCAAGGACCGAAGGCCCAGTCTGTTCATCCTTAAGTTTGGTGACCGGAAACTTCTTGTTCCTCTTGGGAGAGGTAGAATACGACCCATGCGAAGACCTAGAGACAGACCTAGATCCGGACCCTAAGGACGAACCAGAACCGGACTCAGGAGAGGACCCAGAAGCAGATTCAGAATGAGACGAAGACGACCCTGAACCAGATCGTGGCTTAGAGCCAGATCGCGACTTAGAATTCGAGCTAGAGCTGGAAGGCATCGTACCTTAAAGTAGGATGACTCTGGAAGCCGCAGATCGAATACGAACTCGTGGTTGTGAGCCTTGGTCGCTGGAAGTTTTTGCGTGAGGTGGGCCGAGAAGTCAAATGAAGGGGTATTTATAGGAGATCCGCTCTGGAACAACGCGCCCGAGACTGACCGAGGGGATTCTGCCACGTGCACGCGATCAACGGACGCGACGGTTCGACTTCCTCAAAGGCAACGAACTTGCACTTTGAAAAAGTGGGGGAGTAATGATGGGTATATGAATAATCCCCCTACAAAAAGACTGAAACGCCCTTCATTAAGGGCATGATGGTCATTTTCGCGACCGGATCCGCGTGTTTTGTAACGGGCGGGTCGCAGAGGACCCAACCCGGGTCGTGTGAACCAACAGAAGATCCGGACAATGACGACCATTCGATCAGAATGTGAATCAACAACATGAGGCCACGTGGCCCAGTACTTGCCGTACAACTGTGTACTATAAATAGACCCCGATACGCCATAAATGAGGTAACTGCGATACATTAATTGAGATCGAACTTTGAGATAGAATACATTTCTCTCGATCAACCTAACTTGAGCGTCGGAGGGTCATTGTCGGGGACGTGCCCGACGAGCTCACGGTTCGTGTTTTATTCTCAGGGGATCCAAAATCTGTTTCGGAAGAGTTAGTCGATCAGCGGTGAGATCGTCTCAGGAGATCGAATAATTCGACCCGGATCAGATACATAGTGATGACTGAGCATGCAATTGCTGAAATGGAATAATTGCATATGCATATGAAGGATTATTACAATTAGTAGAATAGATAGCAGTAATGAAAAATACAAAGAAATTGAGGGAGACATAGATATAGAATCCGACCTCAAATTAATTAATGAAACATGATTACAACTAATACCTCCCTCGATGAATTAATTCGACCACATAAATTAAAGCAGCCATCCACCTACATATATCAGTTGGATAAAACAGCCGGGAACACCACTCAGAATACAATTACCCATAATAATAATAATAATACTAGTAATAAATAATTATTTGTGTAAGGGTATATTATATGATAGATAATTATAATAATAGGAATAGAGAGGGTGACCTTTGCCAACCACTCTACTTAAATTTTTGAAGGGTGACTCAGGGTGAGTCAAGGATGGGCTGAAAAGTAGGCGAGCAGGCCCACTAATGGTGCATTGATGTATGTGGTGGGCTCTGACTCCTGAAAGAAAGGCCTGGAATCCGGGAAAGCATCGGAGCTGTTTGGGCCACCTACGACTGCTCCAACTAATACATTGGGGTTTGGGTTTGGACTGAGAAAGTAACGAGAGCCAGCTTTGCAGCCGATGTGGGTTGGGTGGGCATCCAGAGATGGTAATGAACTCCCCCTGTGGTGGATTCTTTGTGGATAGCGTGGCCCATACCCCACCATGTACGAAATTCCCAATGGATTATCCCCCAGAATGTAGTCCACCTGACGCCTGGCCAAGCGTTTGAGGAGAGCAGGGGAAGCAGAGGAGTCGGCTCCACATGCCACAGCGTGATTGGCGTGGCTTAGATAATTAGAATAAGCAAGGAGCAGAAAGGAGAGGGATGTGACATGCTGCATGTTACTTCCTCCAGCCTTGAAGATCAGTCCCCCTGTCATCCATGCCATTCACATACATAAATATGCAAAAATGAATTAAAGAGAGAGAGTATCATAATATTCATACATCATACCTGGGGAATACTGAACCTGAGTATGAGAAATTCCAGGCAACAAGGAACAGATAAAACCATCCGCGTTTATTTGGAAGGATTTTAAATCGTTGGCTCTTCCCATTAAAACTTCCTGGACACCAAGTAGTCGGGACGCGTAGTGGTGTTAGTAAAAGTGGAAGCGAAGGCACAACCACAGACAGAATGATGATATATATAAAAAAAGAGAAGAAAGTTAAAACTAAGCAAATGCCTAAATACCAAAATCTAACAACACTTGAGTGAGTTGATGAGACACAGACACCCACATTATCGATTTTGTTGGGAGCCCGAGAGATGAGGTACAACAGTCTGTGCTTTCACCAGCAGCTTTTTGCACATGCATGCCCCATACATTCCAATTTCAATTCTCTACTCTTTTGATGAATGTTAATGATTACGTAAAGCTAGTGAATATATAAGAATATTTATTAATTAATTAATTAATGAAATCATCCTGCACGACATGTGATTGGCTGACCAATTTCACTTTTCAAGAGGGTGGGGATGGGGATATACTAATTAAAGAATAATAGGCCACCAATTAGTTGAATCATAATCATATACATATACATTGTATATATGAGACAAGAAGAATAAAAAGACAAGGATTTTATAGTACAGAAGCAAAGTACACGCAAGTAGTATGTGTGTGTGTGTGTGTGTTCCGGGTTTAATTAATTAACTAATCCAAGATGAGATGATTAAATGGCAAGTAGAGAGAGAAGTAGTTGGTGAGAAATGAAATATAAAAAGTAACCTTGGAAAGGAGCACATTAATGCCAGCGTGTTTGTTATCCCAACCGAATTCATTAATGGTATCTCCAGCTCTCAAAACCACCTCGTTCCTCACTATGTACTCTCTGTATTCCCGCCTCCGCGATGCCTTGTGCAGCCACGCCGCTCCCCACAGCAATTCGTCCTACAATTCCAATCATATATTCACGAATTGTATGTTTTAATTTCATACAAGCTACCAAATCCATTAAGTAATTATTACCTGGTAACCATTGACGTCACAGTAGAAAGGGCAGACGGCATAGCGTAGGCTGTTACTGTAGGCACCCCGGTGCCTGTCTGCGAACTCAAATACCTATATGTATATAACGGTCCATTATTTTCTTGTAATTTGCGCCTTGAAGTAACCAATCAGCAGCAACGATTTGAAGACACCAGAAAAAGTAATTACGAAGCGAATTCGTTCAAGAGCTCTTTTAATGGAATTTTACCATTTTCCATTAATTTTTTTTATTTGAAGAAAATGATGAGCTAGCATGCATTGAGATACTTGTGAATGGGCATCGCACAATGTCTAGTCTATTTGGAAGTATCTATTGATTTTGTTATTGTCACTTTTCAAGACAATATATGGTGTTGTGTTAGGACATTGAAACTCCTAATTTACTAGGTGAATATTAATTTAAAGCTTTACAATCATCACTTTCTTTATTTATCATGACCAATTAATCTAATTAATTTAATAAAATAAACTTTTGGTACACCCATTCTTAAGAAAAATTGTATATTACGGCATAAACTTTATGCCGTAAATTTTTGTCCAATACATTTAGTTTCATACACTAAAATATTGTAGCATTTAGGACAACAATACTATAATACTTTAAGCTATGGGACCATAAAGTACAACAATATCTACAGTGTGGGACAAAAGTGCAATTTTCCTCCATTTAGCTAAGATTATCACATCCTAGTTACATTTTCATCATAATTCCTAAAATTGAGGTCCTTTAATGAAAAACTAGAAAATATATGTAGGTATATATAAATCTATATATGTGACACATTTTCGTGTATTGTGCACTAAAACCAAGGAATATGAGTAAATGTGAATGCAGTCTGACTATTTCAACATAAATAGGAACCTCGAAATGAAAAACTTATTGATATACTCAACAGCATAAATATAAAAGAAAAAGAAAACAAAAATTCTCCCAGTCCAATCACGTGGAACCCAAATAAAGCCTATGCCTATGCTTGTGCAGATAAAGATATTTCCCATGCATTCATTTTCTCTAACATACAAAAAGTAAAATGTGATGCGCATATTATATATTAATCAAAAACAAATATATATATATATATATATAAATGAAAAATCATGTCAAAAAAGAGATACAAAAGGTGCTTACTTTAATGGCACGATTTAGCAGAAGCCTAGAGTAGGAGGGGTCACGTGAGCGGAAAACAATGGAGGCGGCAGCGAGAGCAGCGGCGGTTTCCCCCGCGACGTCGGACCCCGGGTGGTTGGCATCAATCTTGTACGCTGTCCTCAGTGTGTCCATATCTTCTGGCCTTTCCCAGCAGTTATGGTCCGACAAGGGGTCGCCAACCTGTACGTAGACGACGCCGTCATGTGCGGTGGCCTTGAGCAAATAATCGGTGCCCCATTTCACTGCCCTCACTGCATTTCCTAGCTCTCCACCACCCATGTTTCTTCCGAAGTCGATGATGCTCCATGACAACATTGTGGTGGTGAATGCCATTGGGAAGCCGAATTTTACGTTATCGCCGGCATCATAGTACCCTCCTGTCAAATCCACCTTTGTATATAACCAAACAAGTAATGGGTTAATCAGCGTCCATAAAGGGAAAAAAAAAAACATGAAAGGATGGAAGAGTAGTAGATGGAAGGAAAAGAGAAAGAATTCGTACTCCGGCGGAGGCTCCGTCGTGTAATGCGGAGTCTTTCCGCCAGCGGATGCGTTGGTCCGGAGGAAGTCTGCCAGAGCGTTGGCCCTCGAAGAAAAGAATGCTCTTGCGGAGGGCGTCGTGGTAGTCATGGCCGCGTGCAGCGCAGTGGCGGAGGTTGTTGGAAACAAAGAGGAGGAAGAGGAGGAGGGCGGTGGAGAATGACGGGAAAATTGTTGCCGGGAGGTGGCGAGAAATTCGCGCCATTTTCCTTTGAGTTGCTCGAGGCTCAAGTAAAGAATAAGGGGGTGAACAAGAAGCGTTCACTTTCACCCTTTAATATACTAGTGGTAGTAGAGTGTGGAAGAGAAGAGAAGGGAGGCAGGCATAGGATGCTTGAGAGTACACGTGGAGGAGCGTGATAGGATAAAGTGGGATACCGATGAGAGGTGATTTTGACTGGACCAGATATGAGTTTGACCGGTTCGAGATGGAGGGGGTGTCATTGGGGAGTGTGTGTGTGTGTGCATAGGAGGAGAATACAGAATAGGATAGGACAGAGAGGGAGGGAGGGAATGGGAATGGGCAATTGGTGATGTGGGATAAAAATGGGAAGTGGGAGAATGGTAGTTTGATCACCGTCGTCAGTTGATGGGGAACACATGGGAGGCCTGAAAAGTTGA
Organism: Sesamum indicum; assembly: GCF_000512975.1. Lineage (NCBI taxonomy): Eukaryota > Viridiplantae > Streptophyta > Magnoliopsida > Lamiales > Pedaliaceae > Sesamum > Sesamum indicum. The sequence continues at coordinate 9,173,330 of NC_026145.1, forward strand.
AATATGTGGGGTCGGGAGGAGTGAAGCAATTCAATTGGTAGAGAGGTGGACACCCATGCTCCACGTGGATTCTCATTCTTGGAAGACATATATATATAATATGTACTTGATGATTTCACTGTTTATAATATATATCCACCTTATATAAATTGATGAAAAAGCATATATGTAGATCTATATAATGGTGTTGATGTTGGTCTTAGCTAGTAGTGTCGGTACTTAGAGGTAGGGAATGGAGAACCAAATTGATTAGAAAACAACTTATTACACTTGTTATGTGATTGATCACTTTTTTTAAATCGTATAACAATTACACAGTAAGTATATTACACTTATTATATGATTAATTCAAATTCAATTGAATTGAATCCGAAACAAAGAGTGTCGTTTCTTTTTGCATATGGGTCATCACTCTTGGTTTCGTAGGTATGCTTTTCTTTCGATTCCATTCCACCAAAACCCAAAACCAGGTTTTGCCTCATAACTTTCTTAACAAACACTTAATTTACTTACACTCTCCTAAAAAATAAAAAATAAATAAATATAAGCAAGAATTAATATTTAGTTGTTGTTTATAATTAGGGTTAGGCAGACAAAATAGGTCCTCCTATTTTAGAGGTATTGATGCATCATTAATCTGTGGACTGTATATACATACAATAAACCATCGAGGTGTTGGGCCTATGGGTTTCTAAAAGTTTGTTATGAATATAAATTAAACCCTTTTTGTTGGGCCTATTATACATAAATGGGCGCGTGCGTGCAAAACCATTATTATTATTATTGGGAAATTAAAGAAGAAACCATCTTGCTTTAGGGCATAAAATCCGGGCCCGATTTCCCTCTCAATATCTTGGTAATTAAAACCTCATCATCATTACAATCTTTGAAAAAATGAAATACAAAAGTTGTCTTCTTTTATCCGGTTATCAATGCTCTATAGTCCACCAATCCTACGGACAGGATAACATCTTGAGTCAATCACGCTAGCCCAATAATTATTCCCATCTTCTCGCAAACAGCCTTTTGTCCATAACTCATCACTTTATCGCCTTCCTCCATCTCATTTTTTGATTCATATGAATATATATGTTATGGTGTCCGCACCACATATATAGCTAATTGTGGTGTTCAATGTCGTCACCAGATCACCACCTTGGAAATCAATATATAATGTGACATACGATGATGATGATCAAGTATTAAATCAATTAATTAATTAAGGTCATCATCTCCACCATGCATTATATTCTGTAAAAAAGGTCACCAACTTCAACTCCAATTATTATTACAATGGCAGTACGTACCAAGATTTGCGGTGGTAAATATGCACTTCCACATGGGTCCGGCATAGTTAATATGACTATGGATAAGGAGGATTAGAGTTTTGGTGGATGCCATTGCCATTGGATTACCATCCATCCACAACCTTTTTTCTTTCTTCTAACTTTAATTAACTCCATCAATTTAAATGATTCTTAATTAATGATATATATGCATGTGGGGTCCTACATGTTTCCTAAAGTTGTCTAGTAATTAATAACAGAAAATTGAGCATACATACACACCTCTCTTTTTAACTTTTGGATTGGTTATGCTCATGCATCATGCACCATACATTGCATACACAAGACCGTTAAAAGTTAAAGCCCGCGTCAATCAGAAAAAGGGCAGCCGTAACTGCCGGCAAAAGCATTTCCTACCTACTATCTATCTCCCATCCGGAACCTCAATTTCTTACACGCACCACATATTAACCAACTACCAATTCTGACACTCTCACATCATTTTCTATATATATATATACATAATCATGAATTAATATCAAATCTACACCACTGCTATTTTATCCTTGAGCACCCCACACGAGGAATATTTTGCAACTTCACTAAAATACAAGGGGGACTTTTGTAAGAGAAAATTAATGTAGAGTAGAGGATAAAAATTAGGGCACACAACTTCCCTACTCAAATTTAACAATGTACATTATAAATGTGGACCAACTCAAATATTGAAGGGTACTAATAACTATATATGTATGCCTGCATATGTATATATGTATATGTAACTTAGGTCTGTCTTATATATATATATATATATTTATATATATATATATATTGTTATTGGTTTTGTTTAATAAGTAAGTTTTTTCATTAACTAAAATTCATTGAATTTGTCGATATTAATTAACAAAAAAAAAACTGAATGAAAATTGATATTTACCCTCAATTGACTTATTGTAGGTCAAACAATTTTTATCCGACTAAACTTCCGACTAAACTACTTTTATAACGGTAAAGATATACTTCCTCACATGTATTAATACGAGAAGACGTATGAGGGTAATTTGGTTATAAAAAGATTTATTTGACCAACAATAAATCAGTAATAAGTCAATTAGGGTTAAATATAGATTTTTTTTTCAATTTTGTTGTTTATATTAGCAAATTCGGTAAATGTTAACTAATTAAGGGATTTATTTATTAGATGAAAATAGACTTAAAAAATGCTAAATATAATTTTTTAAATAATAAAAAATCTATATATAATTACACTAAAATTAAAAAAAGAAAAGTGTAATTATTCCTATATTTAATTTACCACACAAGATTCTCTAATTAATGCAGCTGGTGAACGCTGATGAATCAATACTATAACCAATTACCCTACTTTTTTGAAACTGGGATTAGTTTGGAGATTTGCAGCTACCCAAGCCCCCACTCCCCGGAACAAAATAATCAATCACACACACATGACAGACAGACATAAATATATATATATATATATATGTATATGTATATGTATTCTCATAGGGGCATAACCGGTATTTCCCCCCAATTCGCTAGCTACCATTACTTAAACTCACTCCCCCTCCCTCCACCATTCATTCCAATTCACCTTCACATCCCAACATATAAACACTATGACAATTCTGCCTCCATTTTTCCTTCTCATCCTCACCTTCTCTTCTTATACCTCCCTCGGCGCCCCCACCCTCAACGCCACTGACTTCATTCGCACCAATTGCCAGATCACACTATATCCTCAACTCTGCTACCACTCTCTAGCCGGCTACGCCAATGCAATACAACAAGACCCCGCCCGCCTCGCCCGCGTAGCCGTCGCCCTCAGCCTCTCCCGCGCCAAGTCCATGACTCTTTACGTTGCCAACCTCTCCCGCCAAGCTGACTACGCGGCTGACCCCCGCGCCGCCTCCGCCCTGCACGACTGCTTCTCCCTCTTGGGTGATGCCGTGGACCAGATAAGAGGATCGGTCAAGCAGATGCGCCGGTTGACGTCAGGCTCCGGGGAGGAGCTGAGATTCCAGTTGAGCAATGTGCAGACATGGATGAGCGCCGCCCTGACGAATGAGGACACGTGTGTAGACGGATTCGAGGATGTGGAGGATGGGGCATTGATGTCGGACGTGTGCGACCGAACGTTGAAGGTGAAGGAGGTGACAAGCAATGCGCTGGCGCTGGTGAATAGCTTTGTTGCTAAGGTTATGGTCCCATGATCAGACAAATTAATTTACTACATAAGCTTTCATTTAATTATGTGAAAAGTTTTAATTATTATATATATTATAGTAGGTTAATTTGATCGTCGAGTTTTGCTGTAAAAATAATTAAGGGTATTTGTAATTACTGAAATGAGAAATTGAATTGATGAGCAGAGAAATGAATGATCGATGTATGTACGTTCTAGTGATATATTATATATGTTGATTGTTTAAGGTAGCTAGGCATGCACAAGCCAGAAATCATCATGAATTAAATTTTCTTGCATGTGTTTATGTGTATTTTTTTTTATGTGTGAACTGTACATGGTGTTTGGATTGTTCATTTGTGCTATGTTTTCTTTTTTCTTAAAGAGAAAAGTTGTAGAAATAATTAATGTTGCCGTCTCTTCTCTTGCATTTATATATATATTGTCCGGAATGCATTTTGTTTCTGAACTCGCTAGCCAGCTAGACCCTACAGAGGTCCAAGTTTGTTGGGTTGCACATGTATATTCAGAAAAAACTAACTATTAGATGACAATATTATTAATCGAATCAAATCAATTATAAGCAAGTGTATTATACTTATTTATGTAATTGATTATTTTTTTTTTAAATTATACTTCAAGCACACTATAAGTATATTATACTTGTCATATAATTGGTTCAAATTTGATTGAAAAGAATCCAGCCAAAAATTTCCCCTATCTAATGTGAAACTTAAGAAACCACAAGCAGCCATGATATATCTAAATGAATGGAAAATTCTACATCAAACTTATATGTTTAGAAAAATTTTAATTTAAATTAGGTTTGATCAAATTATATTAATTATAAAATAAGTGTGATATATAGTTGTCATGTAATTGATCATTTTTTTAAATTATATATTAATTATACGATAAATATATGACATTTATTATATAATTTAAATATGACTAAAGTCGATTTGAATTAAAATTTTCCATAAATTTATCCAGCTCTACTTTAATTTCCTTTATTATAGTATGCATGTCTATAATTGGATCTATGGAGTAGCTAGTTAGCTTGTCCTCACTGATTAATTAATAAAATCATTATTTTTTCTTGTTAGCTAGCTTTGTTAATTTGTTAGCGAGCTTGTCCTCATGACATATTTATCTTGTTAATTTGTTAAATAATTAACTGGTCCTAGAGGAATATAATTAATAAAAGAAATAATAGCTGGAAGATCTATATATAATCATGAAATATATATAAACTAATTGAAAATATATGAATTGTGAAATAATAAATTACTTTAATTATGATTATGTTTTCATTTTCACTTTAATTAATTAGGGGATGGAAATGATTTGACAGGCTTTTTACCTTTACCTTTCCAGTCCTATATTGTATGGAGTGTGGACGGTGTAATAATTATGTGAATGAATAAAGTAAATAAGAAATAAATATTGTTTACTAATAAACAAGATGTATTCAAAATTAAGTATGTTATGTAGATTAATGGTGGATTACGTAGGTAGCTAGCAAATATGATTAATTACATAAGTTGTTGAAGCTGTTCCTACTCCTCTTTGTCTAATTGCCCACAAGACAAAGTTAAGTACCTAATAGCTGCTCTCTTCTTCATCATTGAGATGAGAGGAAATGGACAAACAAATCATTGTCGAAATTGTGGGGATCGGAACATCTGAGGGGATGGGAGTTCACGGGTGCTTTCATTCAACAATTTTCATATTTCTGTATTCAATCATGCATGCATGGGAGCTACCACCCTAATTAATTAATATATATTATTCCCAAATAATACAAGAATTTTTTGTCACACACATAAATAAGCAAACAATTAAAAGTTAAAGAATCATTTGCACCCAACCAAATTAAAAGCACTAAACACTGCTAATCACCTAACTCATAAGCCCAAACACTACCAACATCAATCCACTATTTGTCATTCATCATCCTCTAGCTACCTACCATCCCAAAACATTAAGGCCTCATTTACTTTTCAAGAGTTGATTAGGTTGGGATCAATTAGGTTATAGATAAAATTATGATTTGTCATGTAATTAATGTATAATGTTGTGATTACATCAATATTTTAACTATCGTATTAAATCATGATTAGTCAACCCATTGAAATTATATAATAAGACCCTTAAAGCTTTGACCACAATCCTATTCAGTAGCCGATTGCATGTATTAATTAAGAGTTTGGGCATTCAAAAGTAAACAAAATATAAAATATAATTAAATAGAATGTCTAATTCAATATCAAAAAGTAAATGGACACTCAATCTATTGTAATTAATGGATGGGAGGTATAATTAACGATACTGTTTCTTAATGCAAAAAGTAGTGTCTGGTAACACGATATGAAGGCTTTAGTGTCACATCAGCAGAAAGTAATCAAATGCTGCACAGCAGTGACAAGTTACACCAAATTTTGAACCTAAGAAGATGTTGTCCTGTTATGAGACATAGTATTGCAGAGAGGAACCTACAAATTAAGGACGCAAGCATGCAGGTAACAATTAAACTCTCTTGCCCCTTCCCACCGAATTAGGTACGTTTGATTAATAGATCTTATCAGTAATCCTCCCGGCTGGTGCACTTCCACCACATAAGCCTATCAATGAGTAGGGTATGATTCCATTCAAACTTTAGTTAAAACAAAACCAAACAAATTAATTTATACTCAAATTCTACCTATTCATATGAAAAAAGACCCATGGATATCAAGAAATGGTTTTTGGGTAGGGCTAGACCTAGATTCGATTTTTTTTCTTTCTCGGTGTGTGTGTGTGTGTTTTTAATCAATTTTTTTTTCACAAATGATACTAATTAAATTAATTTTTTTATTTCAATTTTATCCATAATTTATCAATAAATTCATAATTATTAAGAACAATCCACAAATAACTCTTTATCGATCGTGATATGTATGGCGCAAAGACACTTGGCCCAAGAAAAGGTTTGAAGCCCAAGCCAAGCCCAACAGCCCATGGTGAAGGTAGCCCACCAAAGGATTCCCAAAACTCAACCTAAGAGGAAAGTCACTCGGCCCATCATTCGGCCCAAGAGGGAAGTCCAGTAAAAGGTGTTATAGACATATGCCTGCCTTCAAAATCCAATCTAGAAAAAGAGAGGCATCCCTAAGCCTCAGAGCTCCCTAATCTTGAAGGACTCCCTACAGAATAGGAGTCCTCCTCCGAGCAAAGACGTGTTGATTAGTTAAGGATAACACAAAATCGTGCCTTATTTACAGGTATCTCGCCCTTTCTCCGAAATTTCAGGTAACGTGCAAAGTCTCCACGAAGGGGGATGCTCCCCCTATTCAGGTAACATGCAACATCCCCCTAACGGGGACACCTTCAAAAGTTTGGAAATTGATTTGCTATTGTTGCTGTAATTATCAACTCGCGTTATAATCATATTTCTCTTACGAAATTCTTATTTTTATCTCAATTTCTCATCATGATTTGGTTTCATAATTATTTATTCTTAAAATTGAGACTATCTTGAGTATCGAAGTGCTAACGTGTTGTTTTGTAGGTCCTATTTTCCAAGTTCTTTTGCATATTTAGTCCAAGTCTATCATCAAAATCTAAAATCATTGTACCCATGCTAAAATCGCACACATCAAATAGAATTTTTTAATTACATCATTTGTTATACTATTTAAAAAATAATTTTATAAAATATAAATCTACATATGTAATAACCATCGAAATTAATATTATAAAATTTTGAAAATTTAATTTTATCACTTCGAATTTTCAAACAAACACTAATTATTTAATATGAAGGTTGGTGATTGCCAAAATATGTAGATTAGTAATAACAAGAGCACTAGCTATACATATATATTTTGGAACTATTCAAAATAGTTGGAATGAAATTTAGAGGCAGGGTATGCGCATAACACAAGTCCATTAACACAAACAAGCCGACATCAAGGCCCAAAAATGACGGCCTATCTTCCTACTCAGAATGTTTTAGGGCCCATCACATCTTTCAGCAGCAGTTCAAAAAAGTCAGCAGCACTAATTCATCACTTTGACCCTCCCCCTTCAAATGCATATTATATTTTAAATGTGGGCCCGGCCTCACTTGTCTTGTGCTTCTACTTCTCAGTTCTCACTCATATTACCGGCTCATTTTTATCTTTTTCACAGGGAGGGGGAGGGGACCCCACCTTCCCTCACTTGCATGACATGACAGAGAGCATTTGTTTTCATGTTCTCCACTCCACCTAAACTCCCATGCACATTAGCCTGCACATCATTTTTAATAATTTCACCAATAATCTTACGACACGCACGTCAAATACTCCCCACTGCGTTTATAATTTTTGAAATAAGATAAGGAATAGCACAGCCACGTCACCGATCCATGTGAAACTTCCTCGCAGCATGATCAACCGTCGGATCAGACCGAAAAGAAGAACCCCCAGCCGCAGATGAACACTCAATCCCCTCTCTTCTTTTTCTTTTTTGTTTATTTAATTAACTTTTTTTTCCATTTCTCGATCCAGCTCCGATCTGTTGAAGTTGAACCCTTTTATATCCCTTCCCTTCTCCCAATTTTGTCCATCCAATCCAATTCTCCTCCGCCCCTACTACTTGAACTGTTGTTTTTGGAATGGCGAGTGAAGAAGTGCAAGGCAATAATATTCATAATCAGGCTCAACCTCCGGCGCCGGCGCCATCTGTGCCTCCCGGCACTTTGCCTCAGTATCCAGAGGTACACACAAATTTTTCCTATCTTCCTGCTCTTCCTTTCAATTATTATTGTTTCCTGTGTTGTTTCTTATAGTTTCCAGTATCAGCCCAATAGCTGGCGTTTTGTCTGGAAACAATTTTCTCCTTTTTTAAAAAATTCCCAAACAACTCACAATTCTCTTCAAAATTATGTGTAATATTCTACAGATGATTTTAGCAGCAATTGAAGCATTGAACGAGGACAACGGCTCAAATAAATCTTCAATATCAAAACACATCGAAGCCACCTACGGAAATCTCCCTCCCGCTCACTCCACACTCCTCACTCACCACCTCAACAAAATGAAATCTGCAGGCCAGCTCCTTTTCGTCAAGAACAACTACCTCAAACCCGATCCAAACGCCCCCCCACGTCGCGGACGCGGACGCCCACCCAAGCCCAAAACCCCACTTCCACCTGGTGCCGTTCCGCCGCCCCCACGTCCCCGCGGCCGGCCTCCCAAATCCCGCGATCCAACGGCTCCTTCTCTGCCGCCTAAACCCAAGGCCACCACTACCACTGCAACGGTTTCTGGGAAAAAACGTGGGCGGCCGCCGAAGGGTGCTACGGCAGGTGCAGGTGCGGGTGCGGCTCCACCTCCGACTACCGCCTCCGGAGGGGCGCCCCGCGGGCGTGGCCGGCCTCCTAAAGTGAAGCCTGCGGTGGCTGCGCCGGTAGGAGCTTGATTGGAAGAAGAGAGATAGCTAACTTAGTGGGTGTAGTGATAATTAGTGGGGTTTATGGTCATTTTGTTTTGGTTTTAATTTGTTGATGCTTGTAGTTTGAGTTAATTTTGATTTAGGATGACGACGAAGTGAGCGGGCAGTTGATGATGATTGGTGTTGTAACATTAGTGTAAATTTTAATGGCGAGGTTGGAAATGACATGGGATTCTCCCTTTTTAGGGAAAAACAAAAATTCTTTGCAATTCAATGTTTATTAGATTATCAACTTTTCTTCCTTTAAATCTTTTATGGGTAGAAGGAAGCTATTTTCATCTTTATATGGTTGGATAGTATTGTTTTTACATTTATATGTACCTTTGTGCTTTTGCTTTTCTACTTTGGTTGGTTTATTATTTCATTACAGGAAAGTGCATTCGGACATGGAATTTTTCTATTTGTTTCTTTCTTTCGGTTGCGCGTGCTCTTATCTTTTTCTATGAATTTGATGTTTACCGAATTTCAATAATACTTAAGATTATGATAGGGGTTAGGATTTTTATACTTAATTTAGTAAAGTATTTGATGAAATATAATAAGGAATTCAAGTACAAAGCTTGAGATGGGATGAGATAAATTTTATAACTCAGAGATGGATTGATTAGAATGCTTGATGGATTTTAAAATTTAGTTAAAAATTTCTTGTATTTTTAAAAATATATATAAGAAAATCCCTTTATTTTCTTAATTATAGCAAATTTGCTCCTCACTGTTAGTTGAAGTTAATGGTGTTAAATTTATTGTCAAAAAATCGTTATACTCTTATCAATTATATATTATTTCTTATTTTCATGAACATTGAATTTTTTTAATTATATAAAAATCGTATGATTTAATTATTACATCTCAATCGTTAGATATTATTAAGAATCAAGATTTTATCAAATTTGAAATGCATATATCTATAATTATAATTACAAAATATTATTTATAAAATATAAAAAATAACAAAATCAACCATACCCCCTCCCCCAACCCCTTCACGTCAGCCCAATGAAGTTTGGGCGACTGCGTCGTAGTGGCCGCCCAGGATAATTTTGCTTTTTTGAGTTGGTCGCCATCGTTCAATTTTCTCTTTTTTAATGTTTTTAATAAATTTAAAAATTAATTTAAGAAAAAAAATAAAATTTAAAAATGATAGGAAAATTTTATTTAAATTTTTAAAATTTAAGAAATAGTAAAAAAATTATTAAAATTTTTATTGTAAGTACATATGCTAGTAAATTTTAAATAATTTATTAAAATATATTTAAATTAACTATTAATTTAAATTAGTTAAAAAATATTATTGTTATTGTTCATTAATATTTATATTGATAAATATTTAATTTTTTAAAAATGAACTTAGTATATTATTTTTTGTATTGTGATATTAAATTAATTTTTTAATTTAAATTATAAATTTATTAAACATATATATATATATATTTGTGTTTTGATATTTCAATAAATATATTTAAGAATAAAATTAATTATTATTTGTGAGGGATGAAAAATATAAAAAACAAGGTCAAAACTAGCAAAAAAATCAGCCCACTCTCACCACCCGCGAGTGCACCCCACCTTCCATTGGTTTCTAACGCAAGGGGGTTTTTGTGTTGGGTTTTAGAAATTAGAAGTTTTTTTTTTTTCTTTTTCTTAAAATACAATGGAGTTTTTAGCTACTTTTGCAAAACAGGAGGGGGGTGTAAAATGCACTTTGGCCCCTTTTTTAAGGGATATTCTCTTATTTCCTAGAAAATATGCCGTTGCAGAGATTTTGTCAGTTAATTCGATATTTAGAGGTGTTACTTTATACTTGTATCTTTAATCAGCTGGATTCAACAAGCAGCGTCATCCCTGCTAACAACTTTCAGAGGGACGTAGCTTACGATGTAGCTAAGGTGGATGACATTAAGTCAATTGATACAGATTTGAGTTTTGAGTGTTGCCTCATCAATAAAGTGGCATAATTTGGGCTGGCCTACGGCCGAAAAATTGATATTTTCTTGTTTGTTAAATTTAAATTGTAACGTTCGAAATCAAATATTTAGAAGGAAAATTTACACGGATACCCCTTCAAGTATTGGTAGATTATGTAAATGATTCTTCACTTTTGGATGATTACAAATCACCCATAAAAAGTGTTACTGATGCTTATTGTCGGACATTTTTGACCGGGAAAATGCTTAAATAAGTCAAAAATTGTATTGAAAACCCATTTTTGCCCACGTTGACCTGATTTCCAATATTTTGAACTTTTTATGGATCATAATAATACCCCTAGGAGTATAGATGTCATTACGAGACATGAGAAGGGTTGTATGTGCATTATATATTTTAAATTTTTTTAAAAGATCCCATTAAATTTGCTTTTAATTTAGGTTTAATTATACTTAATTAATCTATAAAAATGTAAATATTACACCCTTTTCAAAATTACATTTATATCTATAAAATTTTTATTTACATATGACCCTTTTTGTTAGAATTTGAAAAAAAATGCTGATGTTATAAAAAAATTATATAAATTTTTAATTTAATCTCTTATTCAATATTTTTCTGTAATATTTTTATACTTGTGTGAAGGTAAATATAATATATATAAAGTCAAATGAGTAAAATTGTAATAAAATATTATTATCAAATTATAGCTATTGAATAAAAAAATAACAGGTGATTTAATGAAAAAATTAATCATCTTTTGATTTTTTTTTAATTCATATATATATATATATATATATGTATAAGTGAGGTTAACATGCATTATTGTTGCATCTTGTTCAAGCACTTCATTGAGTGCTTCAAGAAACAGACACAACAATAATATTCATCTCACCCTATATATAAAAGGTAAAAAAACATGACCAGTTTTTCCTTTCATATATAGTTACTGTTTATCCAATAATAGTTTGAAAATATATAATATTTTATTGAATGCACCATCTTGATTTTATATATCTTACATTTATTTTTTTTCAAGTACAAAAATGTTAGTAGGGAGATGATGAATGAGGTAAGTGTAATTATAATTTTTTTTAAGAAAAATGTAACAGAAGTGGTCCTAAAGCTGACGGACGTTTAAAAGTTGATGGAAACCAAGCGCTTGTAGTTAACTTGTAGCTGGTTTCGTAACTATTTATGGCTTTTGCCATTTATGTTATGTAATTCATGTTTATTATGTCATATAATTAACAAACATTTATATAAAATGATACGATTGACAATGTTAAAGAAGCACAATCTTCATTGATAATAGCAAAACTATAAAATGACAGATTATTGACATCATTATTTTAACTGTTAGTTAAAAGTATGTAGGAGGAAGAATCTGTTTAGAAAGTGAAAAATATATGGACTGCTAAAGATTGATACATTTCATCCCTTGAACCCTATCATCATCATCATCATCTACCACGCTTCTTTGTCCACCCCCCCTCCCCCCCAACCCACACACACCCCAAAAGCTTTCAGTCCATTGCTCATCACCTTTCTACTTGAGGAAGAGGAAGGAGTGGAAGAAAACACTTGCCTCAATAAAATGTTCATATCACGAGTGATGCTGCTAAAACAACTTTTTATTTATATGCTACATAAATCATGCTATGCTAATTATAATACACATATGTATCAAGTTTGCAGCATAAGCAACCACAAGAATTAACTACAATCACAGGCGTATTACACTAAACAAATTGACAACAGATGACGTATCAAGTATCGCATCAACGAACTGCATATTTTCATAGCACTGAGCAACTATTTTTACTACTCAAGACAAGTATATGATTCAAGCTCAATAAACAAACTTTCCTGTGGATGAATGCGTTCACAATATCAAACTCACTCATTTCAAATATACCAAAAAGTAACTAAGCCAGTAAGTTACATCCTGCATATGTGCATTTTTATTATGGAAGGCCGGTGCTCCCAAATGGATTGGTTGTTTGAGGGTGCACAGAAGGCTCAACCGGAAATGCTACGAACCCTGCATCGCCAAAAGGATTTTGTGGGCCCATCAGCAACTGCTGTTGCTGCTGGGCTTGTGGATAAGCAGGCTGAAATGGGGCAAATGGATTGTTTTGATGCTGAGACACTGCAACCGTTTGAACTGCTGGAGGCATGGCAACAGTGTCTGACATAGCAAATGGATCACCAACTTCAAATGGATTAGGAGCAGGTGCTCCGTATATTGGTTGCTGGGAAGCTCTATATGCGCCTTCATCATATAAACTCTCAAGCGTAAGTGAATCTAGTCCACCAACCTGCCATTCGATATCCGCAAATCAAAATTTTGTGGTACACGTATGTTAATTGCTCATGCAAAACAAAATCACCCTCCCTGAACCCAAACAGATGGAGAAAAAGAAACAAAAATCAACAGATTCACAAAACAACCAATAGCACAAGGACGTACCAACTGCTTCTCTTGAACTGATGATAGGTTGATGCTGGGAGTGGTAACCAGGGCGAGTTCCCATCCAGTTGGGTCAAAATTTGGTTGGGAAACATTAGACTCAAATGGTGTAGTCTCTGTAGCATGCATAAGATAATATCATACTTGCCACATTAAAGAGATAATGAAAGAAAGAAGTTTGTGAAGCAGAAATTCTTTTACAATCTATGAACATGCAGGAATCCTAACCAGAAGGAACTATGGCTAGAGCCAACGTGTTGCTTTCCTCAATCACCGATGCATCTTGCGTAGTCCAGTTCAACCCCTGGAATGATTTATTTATTTGTTTTTTTATCCATAAAATAGGATTAACAAATTGAACAGGAAACTGTAGATAGCAGAAGTTTAAGTCCCCAAAAAAAATAATTATACAAAATAACAAGTATGAAAGAACTGACCAGTAAATCATCTGTGTACAAGTTGGCTGGAGGAGGTTGAGGGACAGCTGCTTCAGCAGTCGACACGGCACCTTCATCGGACGGTGGTAGCCTGGGTTCCTCCTCTGACACTTTTGTATCATTAGAAGGTGAAGGAACATCCTCTTGGTTATAGGTCAGCATCAGCCTTTCTGGATATTCCTAATATAGTCCGAAAAATCATATTCTTGATGAGTATTAGAGTAGTAGAGCTAAAAAGGTAAACCTATGCGATTTGCATATGGGAGAGATACGCTACTAATAATGTGTGCAATGGAATAAAATAACTAACCAAGACCTCACTTGGAACAGAAACCATTCTTGGAGCTTCTCTTATATACTCTTCCATGGTCACTAGAAAGGACTGGGGAGGCTGGGGAACAAGAAAATATTTGAATATATATGGATATGTCATCTGGAGCTCCAAAACAATTAGAGATAGAAGACCAAATCTTATACAGACTGCTTACCTCTCTCAAGACAGGGAACTGGAAATTTCTGGCAAGTTCAAGTCCTTTACAGACTTCATAGAAATCAGAAAGACCATCAGCCTGTGATAAGAACAAACAATTATGATGACGCACTGGAAAGCACTTGAAAGTCCATTAAAGTTTTATCAAGTAATGGCTCCAGAAAACATAAGAGGCCTAAATGGAAAAAAGCTAATATTGAGTTTTGAAGAGCAAGAAAACCTACCTGCTGTCCAGCTCTTTTATAGATATCTAGGGCTTTAATGGCTTCATGTCTTGGCATCTCAAAAAACTGAATGCAAAATCAGGAAAGGCAAAGGACAATTTTTTAATATGATTAAGCAAATAGACATGCATTGATCAAGAAATATAGACCATTGGGAGTATATTGATATCACCTTGTCAACAAGATTGATTATTCCATCATTTATGGCACAATATATTTTAAAGCTCTCTTTGAGTACCTAAAATTCACAAATTGAGCCAGAAGAATAAGCCATCCTTAAAAACATTTTAAACCAACTGTGCTATAGAGAAAATGAAAATATAAAGGGCCTTCCTTTCTCTGCCTCCAGCCTATCCTTCTCCATCCCTCACCAATGCATTCCATTTTGTCTCAAATTTACTGTTTACCCTTTACTTGTAAAGATTACAGATTTTCAGGTAAAACCACATCCATGCAGACACAATTTTGGTGATGGAAGGTGAAGAGAGAGATGCATACCAAGGCGAGAGCATACTGAATCATGTAATTGCCCACAGCTGCTCCTTCAGGCTGTTCGCAGTAATAGCCAGTCATGCAGTATTCACTTATTATTGTTACTTAGAAAATCAGAAATTACAACACGGTGAAAAGGACAGAAACTGAGAAATGGTTATTCCAAATGATATGATAGTCGTTAAGGTTCAGAGAGTACCTGACAACCAACAAGACGATATAGCAGTTGCTGCAAAGCAGGCAACTGATCTAAAAGTTCTTCACCCATCAAGTCTCTTGTTCTACTGTAACCCTGAAAACAAAATAATGAAACAAGAGATACCTCTCAGTTTATATGTTATAAACAATGATGTGCAATTGAGGTACAGCTTTTTAAAAGCAGGCATTCGCTTTCACATGAATTAGGCGTGACAATAATACCAACGTGAAATTCGCTGCTGATCATGTTAAAGGTACTCTCTAGGGTGGAATTCAAACTTACAGACCAGAATCCGTAGCCTAAGAGATCTTGTCATACATGTGAATGGGGGAAACAGATTGTTGGAGATCCATAAGTAACATCCAAATCCTAATGTTATCAAATTCTAAAGAGAACAAAATACTATTGATAGTCAAATAATTGGAGCTTCACTAACTAGAAATAATAGAGACAACTTTCTTTCAGGTAATTCTTATTGATGAATAGGTTCAACTTAAACAATCTAGTGTGATCTTGTAATTTTTTATTACACATTGCGTGTAAAAAAGAATGGACCCACAGTTTACTGGGATGAGGAAATATTTACACATACCATAAAAACAAAAAAAAATACCTTATCTTGGCCTTGTGCTGGTCTAGGAAGGCGCTCGGCTTCAATGTCATACTTAAGTACCCTAAAGCATTCTAGTCGTTCTTCCAAGAAGAGGCCATATGCTCTTACCCAGGCAGAGCAATCCCAAGCTGCAAAAGAGAGGAAAATATGCATTATGGAAGGTCTAACAGCACAGCATTTTCTTGCTTTACTCCTCATTCATTCAAGGCTTCAGCGTTATTTTATTGAATAAGTCAAGAGGCACAGGGTGCTAGAGTTAAGAGCATAAACTACAAGCGACAGCTACTTACCAATGGGACTTGAATCATCCTTGAAATTAGACATTTGGAGGACACGACCCCTCTGTTGGAAATTTAAGAGTTCCTCTCTGAATACTGGATCACCTTCTCTCAATGTTCTATGGATAACTATTAATGTCTTTAAAGCAACCTTTCAAGAAATGGAAGAGGGGAACCGTGGATAGATAATATTAAGTCCTTTGCTAGACTAACCTGATACAAGAAGGAACAACAAACACATAACAAAAGATTGATGTGAAGCCAATCAGGATTCATACCGTCCAATTGTGTGTCTTTGCCAGTCGTCTAGCAAGTGCATGTATGCAGTATGCAACATCAGCCCGAGGCCGTATTGCAGATGTGGCAACCATAATTTCTGCAAGAACCATCCAAATACTAATAATATTGATGCCAGTGTCTGCATACTAGAACTCGTTTATATAAAATTTTCAGTAAATCTCAAAGCTCCTAAGAGCAAAGGCTCGTGCTTTTTACATTTTGTAATGAAAAAATGGAAACTGAAACTGCGCATAGTTTCCAATGGGATAATAAAGAAAGAGGAATGGTCAGTAATTCTCCCAAAACCAAATACCAAAAACCATCTGCAGTTGTTCAACCATTTATCCTTCATAATAACAGAAGACTCAAGAAAGTCCATACCACAAACGAATGGATCTCACGATAAGAATAACTGACAGAAAACAAAAAGAAAAAGCTCACTTCTGAGATGTCTGTCTTTGGGTGGATGCTCCACATGATTCGTAGCCTTGACGATCGCCACATCAACATCCTATTTTTAGAGCCGAAGACAAATAATGAAAAAGAAAAAAAATGAAAAGCCCACGAAAATACCATCATGTTTCACAGTTCAATTTGTTGATTGCCAATGATTAAAAGATGCACCTTGTGCTTGATTGCCACATTAAAACTGTCGCGCGACCACCCCAGTAGAGAAAAACTTAAGCAGATATTTTGATGATCAAA